>NC_079903.1:12792824-13104475 GCF_024868665.1 Triplophysa rosa | reverse complement strand
GGGATGGGTGTGGTGGGCTCAAGATTATTCATATTTTAAAATGAGATAAAATGAGCATTGAAATACATAAAAAATATTTATTATTATAATGAATAAACGTTTTGCCAGTTAACGTCAAGCTCCAAAATATTTTACTAAGTAGAAGTTTTGAGTTTTTGTGAGTGAAAGGGGGGCTTTCAAAAAGGTTGATAACCCCTGGTTTTAAAGCAGGGTTTCTGCAGGTTTCACAAAATCAAATTTAAGACTTTTTAAGACCTTTTTCAGACCCTTATGAATGAAATTTAAGACCTGTATCACAACATAAAAACCGCACACCCAACATTCCCAGATAAATTTCTCGTGATGACAGTGGAACTTGCTGTATTAATACAACTGAATGCCCAATAAAGCCGTTGTTGTTTATATTCATTTATATATTTAATGTTTCTGTTGTCAGACATAAAATAATATATATTTAAAAAAAAAATCAAAACAAATGCTTATGTTCATATGTCTAGTCCAGGGGTTGGCAACCTTTGCAACCAAAAGAGCCATTTTGGGCCTTCACCCACCAACTCAAAATTTGTCTGGAGCCGCAAAATATATGTAACCTTTAAAGCGGCCCTAACACGCGCGGTTTCTGCCAATCTCATATTAATCTTGAGTACCTATAGAGTAGTATCGCATACGTCGTATCTTCGAAGAGTATTTAGTTTGATCACATTTATAAAAGATAGATACAGCTGTACGATTTTTCCGAAAGCATAAGGCGCGTGCGGGGGGGAGGGGTAGGCTGTACTATACCACGTGTGCACCCATTGCCAACAAAACACAGACATCAGTTTCACTCACCGCATGCGGTTCATGTCCGGCATCTTTTAGCGCTGCGACAGCTCCATATATTAATTTCAAACGATCTCCAAATCCAGCGTTATATCCACCATTTATATAGCATTCATCACCCAAATGCAGTGAACAAACAAACACCTGAACTTCGCGAACGTAGTGCTCTCTCTCTCTCTCTCTCTCTCTCTCTCTCTCTCTCTCTCCTGCACACAAGTGAAAGTGACGTCTGCGCATGCTCCTTCTCCTGCTCTCCTTGCTGCCGCGTGGGCGTGCCGCGTGCTTTTCCGGGAGAATTGTCCAATAAGAACAATTGTTACAAAACAGTTTTAAATGTTCGAAAAAAACTTTCCGAAACCTGTACGATCGCGGGGGGAGTGTATCGAGCACAGAAATACTACATAATACGCCCAACTCGTTTTTTGACAAGTTGACCATGTTAAGCATGAGAAGACAGCACATTTAACATTGTAAAGAAGTCAGAATGCATGACACACCGTTGCAGCACCCCTTTAAATTACTGTAACACAGGTTATGCATGTAAGGTAGTAGTTACCCAGTTGGACCACTAGGTGGCAATATAGTACTTAGATGATAAGCAATTTATACTTTTTTGTCCCTGGCAAAAAGTGGGAGTGTTGTAATAGGAGAGTAGCGTCGCGATGTTGCACGCGCAACTTTAGTAGACTTCAGGTTTTTTCTGTGTTGTTTTGTTTTGGCGATGAAACCGCATACAGACATCATGCATAAACATTATGAGAAGCGCGCTAGCCAGACAGGATTTAAACTATGCCGGCTATAGACCTAAAAGTTTGGTTTAAAGACGAAAAACGTACCAAGCAGAATGTTTTCTCACCATTCCACTTCTAACACACGCATACAGTGCTCGGCACTGTCTCACATCTGTCAAAGCAGAAATAAAGCCGCTGCTCTCTGTATGTTTTTTCTGACATCTCCGGTCGCGCTCATACAGTATGTACATTGCATGGACTTATTTCGAATATTCAAATGAAATGCTTTTTCAGATATTTCTTGGAAGAAATCAGGACAGTAGTGGTCAAAAGTGGACAAAACAGACGGATTACAGCAGCAGGTGTAAACGGGTATGTGTCTCATTCGTCCACTTGTGATCCATCGACCAAAACGCATCTTATTACCAGGAATAAACAGGGCCTTATAAAGACTGCAGAGAGCCACATCAGGGTGGCAGAAGCGCCACATGCGGCTCGAGAGCCACGGGTTGCCGACCCCTGGTCTAGTCAGTAACAATGACATGTGCTTGTAAATGATGTTTTGAACTCACTCACAAGCAAGTTGCGTTTTGGTCACGAATGTGCTGCTTCTGCCGCTCACTGAACAGAGAAGACGCCGAGAGAGACATTTTTCCACTCACTGAAAATTAAGGTTTATCCAAAAAGACGCAATTCGCTTTTCTGATAAAAAAACTCTGTAAACTCAGCACCACTACACGCCTTTGTGTGTATGCGTGCACGCGACGTGGTGTGGTCTGTGACAGATGCATCTGCACCGCGAGTCTCGTCTGACCGTGCGCGCATTTTCCAAAATGGACCAGGCATCGTAAGAAAGCCAATGAACGGGAAACACACGCCCCTTCGCGATCATGTTCAGGGCAAGGTAGAAGCCTACGATCACGCTCTAATGAAGGGAAATGACAAAACAGGGAGTGACAAATTGCCCGTATTGTAATCCGTCAAAATGACTGACAGTCTTCAGATTTTTCTGTCCCTGGTAAAAAAAATCTGTCAATGACGAAGAATTTTTGGTTAACGCGACCTCTGCATTAGAGGTAGCGTTACATGGCCGTAGCAAAAATTAAGACCAGTTTAAAATTATTTAAGACATAGAACACAATACTTATAAGAATTTAAGACTTTTTAAGGATTAAAATTTTGATTTTGGAATTTAAGACTTTATAAGACCCCGCGGAAACCCTGTAAAGGCAGCACATGTACATTTTTTGAGAAAAATAATTCATATATATGTTTTGTTTTTTAGTTGTTGCCCTTAAGTCGGACATAAGTGACTTACCAATAGTTTTGTCTTTGTTAATTTTCCAAGACAGAGGACCCTCGTGGACCATTTTCCGTTTAGTGAGATCCAAGTTCTGAAAGTGACAAGTACTAATTCATTTCATGGGCCATAAACTCAAGCAACATAAAATATGCAATGTCCTGTTGTTATCACGAGGTAAAGACTCAGCCCGCCATTATGCTGCAGATAAAAGGAACTTCACACAAAAATTTGATTGGCTGACACACAAAACATCAAGTATCGTGTGATAATACAGCTAGACAGCCAAGAAGTTGGATTAGGACTAACCTTGAACTCTGAGATCATGGGGTTCTCACTCTGTTTCAGCGAGGAGAGGTCCAGTCGTCGCTGGTAGTCTTCCAGTCTCTGTCAGACATATAAAAAAGACATTTATGCAGCAGAATCTATTAACATTCAACTCCTCCTCAACCTCTTGGCATCATCTAATGATACTTTGTGAGAAGTCGGAGAGAAAACTTTTTAAGTGATTTTTTTCGATGTTGTAATACTTTCTTCTGCAGAGGCAATAGGTAAACCACCGACAGGACAGGAAACATTTCTCAGTTTTAAACAACACAATGTGAAATTTTCAATGCGAGTCATTTTTCTAGTTCGGTTTGGTGGGCCATAAATAAAACACTTCACCTTTTAGCTTCATAGGCAATAAAGTTGGTGGGAAGGATTGAATTTCTTCAGCTGGCCTCGCTGTCTGTTCCTTTAAACATTTAATAATTTTCCCATAAACCATCTCCAGAGGTTTACAGAAGGTTGGATCATCTCTATTACCACACCAACAGCAGTTTGTGAAATCCGGGGTGATGTAAGACCTCTCTGCGGCTTTTCAACCAACCGACAGGTACTGACAATCATTAAATTGCGGTTTCCCAGTGCAACCTTCCTTAAAGCTGACCCGAGGCTATGAAGTCTGTCTACCTCGGCATGTCTGCTAAACAGCGAGAGAGTGGCAACTCAATGTTGAACTCGCTTACCTGTTTGTTCTCAGACTCCTTCACGGACTGGTTGACGTGGTTGAGAATCTTTCGACAGCACTCGGCCGCTCGTCTCACTTTGTCTTTCTCCTCCTCCTCATCTGTTCGAATGGACGCATATCAATGAAAGGCCAGAACGTACATGTGCGTTTAAATCTGCTCTTTTAGAACGTCCTGGCCAGCCAAATGCCCTCAATTTCCTGTCTGAATCCGCAGCTTGCCATCGAGACTACTGCCAAGCTCGGATGAATATGAGAGAAATCACTCCTTCTTAATCGGTAGTTATACATTACATTTATAGCCTTGCTCTGACAATGCCAATAGAGGCACCGTTTAACAGATCTGCCAAATAATGCGAGAAAGGCCGTGAAAGTGTGCACTACCCCCTTTATAACATTTCTGAATAATAATTGGGATTTAAGAGCCGTCACAGCTCTAATTTACTAATGGTTGGTGTCCGGCCAGCAACGTCTCTTGGAAAAGCCGACACAGACACGTTCGTTTGTGCCAGCAGGACAGCACAAATCCAGAACGTTTTGATATTAAAGCTACCAAAATGCACCATGGTACTCTGTGATCTTATACAGGCTCTCAAGCTTATACACTCAGGAGTGGAAAACGGTTTACATTACATTTGCTAATATTACATTGCACAAAAGACAATATTAATGTTGGTAACCAAACAAAATTGGTTACACAATACCTGTGTACTTGGCAATGTTGTCCATCAGTAAAGGGTACTTTGTGAACCTCTGCATCTCTGCAGGGATGATGTCCTTCAGCTGGAGTCTTCGGCACAGTCGATTACTTTCAGCCTCCTGCAGATGGTGCGGAAAAGGCCAAACATGAATTTCAGCAGAACAATACGTGCAAATCCACAAGAAAATCCCCTCTAATCTGTAGCACATTTCCCTTTCAGCGAAAACCTCCAACACAACACTTCAACCTGGATTGGGTCCTTCCCTCTAGTAGGGAATAAACGAAATGCAAACTTGACTCATGAATGATGTTGTGTCATAAAAAACGTGTAAATATACTGTTCCCACAGTGACCAACATCTTGCACTTAGAATATAACAACCTTCATCATGCCGCTTTTGCTCCAAGATACAAACCCCACAAGTATACAGTCTAACAGCCCATTTTACATATTTATTGCACCTTTATGTTGTAGTGCTTACACGACTCTTTTCTCACCGGACAGATTAGCGTGCTTGTTTTCAATGAACAGGGCATATTTACTGTTGAGAGGTTGTTAAATCTTGCACCTTGCACTCCATTTTCTCTACACCTCCTTCCACAGTGCGATAAAAAAACAACACGCTCCCTCAAGACCCAAAACAATTAGGTCTTGCTTGGGTTAATAAACTCTTCGCTTCAAGATAACCAAATCCTTCTGTGTATCCTACAAATATAATCACACCTCTTCTCTCTACTGGTTTCTCTCGGTTTCTGGGCTGCTAGGCAATCCAGACATGATTAAAAATTCTGATATTATTTTACTAAGATTAAGTATATTTACTGCTTTAATAGCAAACCAACAAAGAAAACATGCTGTAATAAACATTTTGTTGTAAATGAGTAGGACAGCCAAGTCACAGGCACATTTGACATATTAAATATTTTAATCCAATAAAAATGAAATGCACTAGATTTCATTTTACATTTGTTAAATGTCGGGGGGTTGATTTATAAAAAATGCACCAAAAAAATCCTTTCCCCGGGTACCGAGAATGCATTAAAAGATCAACTTCGAAAGCTGTAAAAATGTGCAAATTAAAAACAGTAATTTTCGCCTCTCTAGCGCCATCTGTGTTTGAAACATGAAATTGCAGGTTACTTTATGTACTCTACAAGAGTACAAGCCAAATCAAATTGACATTTCTCGTGGAATCAGACCAGACAGCTCAACGTATAAATCAATATTTTAGGCTTCCTGAAGTGAAACATGGAAAGGTAAGGAGACAGTTATAACACCGTTTTTAATGTACCTGCGCAATAACTGATTTTTGTTTTAAGTTCGAATTTGCTAGTTTTTGTTACCGCGATGCTAAAGTATGCTTCAGACACACAGTCTCTATCAGGGAAACTCAACCCACCTGCATGAAGGTGGTGAAACGCTGGTCCTTCTTCTGTCGGGATTTGATGAGCTCCAGGGCGAAAGGCTGGTTACTGCAAAAAGTGCACACCGCATGCTTGATCATCTCTTCCTCTCCACCACTAAACTACAAAAACAAGGCAGGGGGATCAGGACCACACAGCAAGACGAGAGGCAGAATTAAAGTACGTCCATGGGTGGGTGGGACTGTTACTCTACAGAAGAGAACCATCACATGTCCTACAATATAGATCTTACCATGGCCCAGTTCTACTTTCAGATGGATTTTGGTATGTGTGGTGCTGAGGATTTTTAATGTTGTACATGATGGTAATGATGTGTGACCGTACATTCTTTTTTTTTTAGAGTTAAGGGGCGTTCACATTATAACGATAACTGTAACTATAACTATGGACAATAACAATAACTTTGTTTATTTTAAGCTTGCATGCTGCAGTCGTCTTTTCTCCAAAATACGACCGCAAAGGCTGGATGCGCTCTCTGAAGGTGCACTCATGTCCGGGATGGAAAGCATATATTTTGCCAGATTACCCAGACTTATAAGCGTTAATATCAGTATATAATATCCCGCCGTAAACGCACCGCTTTTAATTCAGACATTAAACCTGCATCACGATCATCAATAGCCAAACATTAGAGATAATACTTAAACAGTCAAAAACTGTTTAACTCAAAAAAATCACTCTGAACGTGATCCCAACGATATCGTTCTCTGTATCTTTATCATTATAGTTGTGATGTGAACCCCGCTATTCTTCTAAATCAGGGGTCTTCAACGTTTTTCGGGGCAAGGACCCCTTAGATGAGAGATGCATGGAGCAGGGACCCCCTAAATGTGTAAACGGAGCTAATTAAATAGAAACAACCCTATTGTCACAGCAATATTATGTTAAAACATTACATTAGAACTATTATGTTATTGTTGCACATAGGCTAAATACTTTTCTGTGTATTATTTTTGTTTTTAATATAGATTGCTTGATTATTTAAGGGATTTGCAGCATCAAACATTTTCATTTTACTGTGAGATGGACAATTAAACATTTATTTGAACCTTAGTTTTTATTAAGGCTTCAGTGAGATGACTGACCCATGTTTATGGCACAAAGACTATTCTAGTGGAGGTAGGGGTTGTCTCTGGATGCGAAAGAAATTAGTGCAGAGTTTATGCATTCTGTTGTAAAATCAGGCCGTTTTATTAAGTGTCATTCTTTTTTTTCTTCCGCTTCTCTGTGTGTTGCAGAACACACCGGCCGCTATTTTATAATTCTGAGCTACGTTGTCTTTCTCATGGATCAGCATTGTCGCGGCTGTCACACGAAAATCAACATGAGTTATTTTCGGGGCAACTTGTTTGACGTGCACCATCAGTACTACACCGTGTGCGTTTCGATTTTAAACACGTACGATAGTTCTGTCAGAGTTTACAATGCAGAAGCGGTGTGGTGTCATTTAGCTTTAACAAATTTGAACAGAAGTTCAGAAACATATGAGAAAGCACTTTATTTGCACGCAATTTTTATCGGAAGGGAAACAGAGAATGCACTGATTCTAACCCTACTGGTTTTTATGATGCAGATGTAACGTTTCTTCCATTGCTTGCTTCAGCTGCCCGAATGGATGTTTTTTTCTGCACGCACGCAGGTTAAAATTGCAATGTGCGGGAGATTCAATGAGTCCTCGCAGCTTAAAGAGAACATTGGTTGTAATATTTCTGTGCTTTACATTTTTAACAAAATGTTGCAGTAATTAGCGGACCGCCTGCAGTTCCACCGCGGACCCCCGGTTGAAGACCCCTGTCCTAAATGAAGAACGATTTCTTTATTTACTTTATTTTTTATAGTTATAGTTACAATGTGAACAGCCCTTTAGGCGTTTGATACACTGTTGACTTTTAAACAAAAGAAGTTAGTTCATTTTTGACCTAAACTACTGTCAAAAATGTATTCTTTCTGAAATCAATTTCTCAAAAACAATTTTGTAACGACAGCCAATTAAGCTACTGTCAGATCATGATCTTAAAATAAATTACATTTCTGATTTTTATCAAACAAATATAGCACCTTAAGGTGATTGGCTGGGAGATTTATATTAAAAAACAGCTTTGCCATGAAGTTACAAGACTTATTTTATCATATTGTATTAAACAGCTGGGAAAAAAATCTCTGTAAATGATCGGTCCACTATATAGTACAGTAATATTAAAAACTTTATATTCATCGTTCTTGGTGTAAACTGGCCTTAATACCTTTTAAAAAATACATACCAAATAAATAAATAGGAAATAGTACTTAAAGAGAAATTTTATTTTAAATTTTAAGCTTTTATATTCTACCTTTTAAAAGTTATTTTTATGTATTTGATTTAAAACCATACTAAGCGACAAAGATTTCTCTCAATAAAATCACCCACCACGAATTCATCACTTCACAAATACAAACATGTATTCTTACCCAAGACAGTAACTCATCTCCTATGTGGTCAATAACCGATGACTCATACTTCTTGCGTATTGCAGTCATGTGATCCGCTATCCTCACTGAAATCAAAGAGAGCACAGGTGAGAATTAAACTTTTTAATTGTCTAAATATCATCAGCTCAGCATGATGCGTGACGTACTGTGCAATTGGATGATGTCCTCCAGGTTGGTGAATATGTTTTTAATGTCAGCAGGGGGCAGTATGTTGTCCCGGTTGAGTTTTTGGTAGAACACGCGATCCAGGACCTTCAGCATGCGCACGTGTGCTCGTTCTGTGTAGAACAGCTCTACAAAGATCAGTGAGAATGAGGGTTAATACAGTAACACCAAAACATCCGCATAGAGTCTGATCTCATCTCAACAAAACGATTCTGAGTTTGGTCTCAACAGCACTTTGTCTGTTCAATCTAAACATCTCAAGTGCATATGTGATATATGGAAGTGAAAGGAGAACGAAGTCGAACCATTTATGACTTCTTGTCGTTTGATCTCGTGGGGTGTCAGGCCTGCTAGAACATCACGCCCCACCAGCTGCTGCCAGTTTGGAGGATCTACATCAGAGTAAACGTCACTCCCCTGATCATCTTCACTCTGCAGCTCCTCAAACCTGTGTGTGAAAGAGAGAGAGATGCTCTACAAACCTTTTCATGACCCTTGATATGTATCTGTCTAAATGTGATCGTTGGTCTGGAGCTGTAGGTGTTCTATGTACTGCACTATGAAGGGCAAATTCAAAAACGTTAAGGCACAACAAACAAGATTTCTTTAGTGAATTAGTGCATGGGGTGCAGACATGTGTAGATGGGAGGGACAACAACAGTGATTGACAGCAGCCAGTGACCAGTACCTTCTAATCAGTTTGGGTGTGCCCACATCAAGGAGTCTGAAAAACAGTACACACTTGCTCACTTCACTGACACAAAGGGCACACTTAGGTTAGTAGCTAAATCAAAGCAGATGCAGGTGAGGTTGCAGAGCTCAGCGTGAGTTAGCATCCAACACAAAGACACACAAAGAACTGAAGGCATTAATGCTGCACCTGTCTCCCTCTCTGTCCTCATCCAGGGGGTCCACGCTATATGGGATGTAGTCACAGGGTGGGTAGATGCTGTCCAGCACATCTCCAGCCTGCAGGCCGTCACTTAGCCGTGGAACCACAGCAGAAGGGCTCATACCTAAAGACAAAGAAGATACAATTTACTTTGATAACATCACACCTAGGGCTGTCACGATTATAAAATTTGACTGAAAATTAATTGCCTAATAAATCATTGCAATTATGACGATAAATTGTCTGTTTTTGAGATTTGACATTTAATTCTCATACATTTTTTCTTGGAAATACATCGGAAAAAATTGGGTCATATATTTAAGGTTTAGGCTTTTACCTGTCAATAATACAACCGCCAAATACTTGTAAATTAAGTAAATTGATCAGGAGTGAATTGAAGCCACCATTAAAATGCTATCAGTCATAGAAATGCTTCTAGTCTGTTTTTTTCTCACTTGCAAGACTACAAGAAAAGTTTACTTCTATGTTAATAAGATTTTCGTAGACTGGTTTTCACACTGAAATAATATTAAACTGTACTGCAGGTTATTTTTATGGTATATGCTTAAGTTTTTTTAAAGTGATTGTGTTGTGGTCGTACATTTTACAAGTATTACCATGCTTTAGTTACAATATATACACTAAAATATGCAATATGAAGATGCACTACAGCTCCCCCTAGTGTTTTCTATAGAGATGTGCAATAATTGCGATGATCTGAAACCATCGCGATGAGGTCAAACAATCGCGATGAGACGATTATTTAATAATCATGACAGCCCTAATCACACCTACTAACCATCTGATGCATAGCGCATAAAAATAGCAAGCTCTTCCCAAAACCGCAAGGTGTAATCTGATTGGCTGGCTTTACGGAATCGCTGGGAATAAAGCCACACAGTTGTTTTAGAAACATGAAAAAATATATAGTATACTACAGAATTTCCTATAGTAAACTGTAGTAAAATACCTAGATACAAAAAAGCAAAAACAACTGTATAGACGGTTTCGTCGGACGCACACGCCCCTGGCCCGAAGTTAACCTTCGGTCTGTGTTTGGTTATACTAGAACAATGTATTTTATATTTCATTTATATGAACATTTTATTGTATATTAATTGTATTACATTACATTAAAACTACTGAACAGTTTTTGATTCTTTGCGGAGGTCTACCGGAAGCTAAGTTTGGGCCAAATTATGTTTATGTTGTTGCTGCTGACACAGTCTATAATAAAAAATTTACTGCAGTTTTTAAATTTACTCTAGTTAATACTACAGAATACTATAGTATACAACAATTTACTACAGTTTACTATAGTAAATACCAGTGGTTCCCAAAGTGGGTGCCACCGAATCTCAGCTTTTTTTCCAGTAACAATTAAAAATGATCTTTTACATCATATATTTTCAAATATATCAAAACATCAACATATGAGCATGTCCACACGAAACTGAAAATACGCGAAAAAACATATACATATGAAAGTTTAAAAAATTTTTTTTACCGCCACTTGGACTGTTCCCAGGAGAGAATCGCTCCGCTCAGCTCCGCCCATTGTACTGATGCGCGCTCATGTGGGACACGCGCCCCAGCTATCTCAGGTTGGTTTCACGATTGCTTATGGCAAGCCGATGGTGTCACAATTACGCCATAGATTGAACGCTTTTATATCCGAACACCATTTGCGCCGCAAAATACGGCGTCGCGATTCCAAACGCCGTAAAAAACGCGCGAAAAGTCGTCCATAACGCCGTATTTAACGGCGTTCTAAGTCGCTGTCTTGCCATATGACGGCTGTTTTGGTTGCACAGAGCGCAATTTACAATTGTATTTACGACGTTTTGTGTGTTGTATAATGAGTCCCTCCCGCTGATTTCCGCAGCCAGTAAAATTGAACTGTTCTCACCCAATCACTGATGAACTGAGCCAGACCAGAACAATTTACCACTGATCATTTTACAGGATTTTATTATGTGCACAGTGTTACCTTTGCTAACATTAAACAAATCATTGCTTGCTTTCCGAAGAAGCGACTTCTTCTCTTTGGAAATGTAAAGTTACACAATGTGGTCAGCAATTGTATAAAGGCCAACAAATCCCATTGTAATGTATCCTGCTTATTACATATAGCGCGTATTGCCTACGTGAAAAGCAAAAAAGCAATCGGTTGAAATATTGTATTAGCTAATTTCCAACACCAGAAATCATTCCTGGTATAAGCAAGGTCAGCCAGAGTAAAAAGTAAACTGCACTCCCTTTAAGCAGAGGCTGAGAACTGTGAATGGTAGTCTGCTGGTTAGCGTGATTGACTCGCAATCGCTGACAGCATATCAAAGGCCGGTTCGAGGCCCGCTCGAACTACCAGCCATTTTTTACATTGTTGGTCTTGTTCTGTTTTTCTGTATCGCTGGGTAGTTTTTAGATTTATTTTTCAGTAATTAATGCGTGGTCAGTATGAAAAGAAAGTCTGGAATGAGAGATCTTTTTATAAACCGTATCTGCACTTGATTTTTGCTGCTGAACTCACACATCAGTGGACTTTCGTGCTATAAACAGGATGAACGAACAGTAATAGATTTTACATTTACTTATTTAGCAGACACTTTTATCCAAAGAGACTTACAGGGGCCTTTTAGTCTATGCATGTCTTTTATCAGTAGCCTATGTGATTTTAGTTTCCATATTACAAAAATTGATTGACTATAAGGAGACGCTTATAGTATGTTGCAATGATTGTAATGTAACAAGCATGAACTTATTAAACGTTAAATACGGCGTTATGGACGACTTTTCGCACGTTTTTTACGGCGTTTGGAATCGCGACGCCGTATTTTGCGGCGCAAATACGGTTTAAAACGCCGTCAAAATGGCGTTCGGACATAAACACGTTTAATCTATGGCGTAATTGTAACACCATCGGCTTGCCATAATTGCTCCCCCTGCCCCCGCTGGACTGCATTCATATAATTATTTGTGGGTCCGAACCGCGGGTCGTTTGCGTCATCAAGCCTGCAGCTGTTTACCCGGTCGCTTGTAACGACGACGCAGGAGAAGGCGGCAGAATGCCTCACATTGCTCGCTTCACTCTTATACGTTTTGTTATTGAACTGTTAGTTTTGTTTCCAAAGCTTCAGTACATAACGGCCCTTTCGTCTATGAATGTACTGCAAATGCTCTTAAGATCGCTGAAGATGCACAGAAATGAGACATACAGCTCTCTGCTTGGAGCGCGTCAGTCACGCTCGTCAGAAAAGTGAGTGAAACACACACACAAACACACATTTTTACCAAATAATACGTTATTAATAGCGGTTCACTTCCGCGCTTTGGTACGATTGCGTTCATATCAGCAGCGAAGCGTACTGGAATTCACATGAACCGCACTCAGACCTCCCTTTTTAAGCGGACTAGGGTACAGTTCACAGGTGCACGCCCGGGTTCAGAAGACAGTTCACATCACCCAAACGAACCGAACTCTGACGTTAATCAAACCCGGGTGCGCACCAAGAGTGCTAATGTGAAACCGCCAGACTGTGCCGTCAGTGTGCCATTTCCGTTTACAACTTGTATGAGCTAGCGTTCTCATCCCTGGCGTACGTGAAAAACAAAAAAGGCAGCACCTGTCAGTGGAGCACGATCCACAATCTACCCCCGTATCAAGAGACTGTGCTCCCAAAAGCAGGCACATGTATCCCATTAAAATACCCATAACACAGTTCCATCATGCACAGGTATTTTAGTTTCCATTTTAGGTCGTAAGGTCAAGTTTGAACAAAGCAAATAAGAACCTAAAGAAAAATGTAATGCGAGTTGTTTATTATTATTTAAAGAATTAAGTATCAATCTTTATTCTAATGTGTTTTGTTCCAACGATTCCCACATACAGCAAATGGTTCATATCAGTCAATAAGATTTGTTTACATGTGTCATCGAGTTGTAAATGACAGATGGTTCATTTAAATGATTTGTTTCACCTCATATAATGTCCGTTGTAATGCATTTGTAATAAATTCATGCAGCTGTTGATACTTCAAAGTATCAACTACAAGCTGATACTACAAAGGGATGCCTTGCATTCAAAAAGTTTGGGAACAACTGGTAAATACTACAGTATACAACAATTTACTAGAGTTTACTATAGTAAATACTGTAGTATACTTTAGTTTTTTATGTGGGCAATTGTATTTACACACTTTAACTGCAGCAAGTTAACAAGTTGCCAATGGGCAGAACTGTATATTTGTTTTCCGAGACATATTTAAAATAATAGCAGTTTTTACTTTTAAACATTATAATAGACAGAGTCTATATACACTTTTGTATTTTTGAGTGTCTCCGGTACAACTATTTTCACCATAATTTAAAAAATGAATGCCTAATGTCTACTATTGTGGTACCATGTGCTTAGAAATACCAGCTTCTAGACACCAGGTAAAAAACTGATGTGTCACTTCTCATGCAACACAACTACTATAAAAGCAGGAAAGGTGAATAGAAACCCTTATTTCCCCTGCTTGTAAAACCCAGAGGCTTGTGTAAGTTATCATAGCTTCAGATTGCAGGACCATAAAATGGAGTGAAACACTGAAAGGACAATGATCATTTGGGTCACTGGAGATCCAGAACTCACTAAACTCCGTCTCCCTTCCAGAGGGGTCTGACGGTGAGCTGTAAGGGCTGCTGAAGGGTGGAGAGGTGATGATTCCCGGGCTCTGTAGGAGATCTGAGCCCTCACTGGACTGACTGCCCCGCAGACGTCCACCCTCTATTGGCTCTGACCCGCCCATCGCTGGTTGAGACATCTGTTTTTGAGGCCTTTGCTTGAAGCTTTCTCCTGCCTTCCCACCTGCTCAAACGCACACAAACACCAAAGAAGATCCAGCATCAAATACGACTCTTTCACCACCCAGAGGACGGTGAAAACCAGGGCAAGTCTTCTACATTTGGAAACAGCCTGGAAATGAAAGCCAACTATAAAATATTCATTTAAAGACAGCGTGTACACATACACACAGTGGTGTTGAACCATGTTGTGCCATAAGCGATGCGTTTTTAAGATGTCAAGTTAAAAACTGTTCCATTTTGAAAAATGCGTCTTAAGCTCCTGCGCTGTCCTGCGAATTAAAAGGGTTGTCTAACTTGTACTGGGGTATTTTCTAATGCATGTGAGCAAATCAAATCAATTCTGGCAATAGAAGTTTAACCAGGTTGCCGAACTATACTCAAACACCCCAAAGTGAGCAAATAAGAAACTGAATCCTAAAACCATCAATAATAAATATGATACAGCTGAGTTCAGAAAGTTGAGTTAAAGATGAAAAGTAAGGCAAATAAGTTAAAGGGGTCATATGACACGGCTAAAACGAATATTATGGTTTGTTTTAGATGTAATGCAATGTGTATACACGATTTAAGGTTCAAAAACGCTGTATTTTCCACATACCGTGCTTGTTTGTATCTCCTCTTTGAAATGTGCAGATTTTTATCAAAGCTCATCGCTCTGAAAAGCAAAGTGTGCTATGATTGGCCAGTTAACCAGTGCGTAGTGATTGGTCAAATAATGCAAGCTTGTGATGAAAATGTAACGCCTATTACCATATTTGGAACATCAGGTTCCAAAGCAATTGTACTGACAGTACTTAGTTGCGTATACATTTGGGCGGTCTTAGTCAAATCATACCACGATCTGAAGTAGATTTGTGGGGGTGTGGTTACACGAGGCGTTTCAGGCAGGTCTGGGTGAGCATTCGCTTTTAAATAGAATGCATCTTTTGTTCAAACACTTTCATTTTTGCAATTTTACGTGTCTAATACATGCATGGGCAACTTATACACACCAAAGACAGAAAAACACGTGTTCGCGCCATATGACCCCTTTAAATAAATGTTTTCTAACCGAAAGCTGATGCTCTTGCTTACCTGCAATTGATTCGATGCGAACAGGCCACCGTGGGGGCACCCGAATGGGGAAGCGAGGTTTTTTGAGTTTCTCCTCTCCTTCCTTCTCCGTTTTGCTTTTCTGTCCGGGCAGGAAAAACAACAGTCCTCAGGATAACATCTCGGTCATGGAAATGCTTAACGTCTCCGTTTCAAAACCTAGTGAGCAGTCTGAATAGGGAAACTTTCAAGACATCATACCTATGATCTCGAGAAGGCTTTTCCCAAACACAAGAATTTTAATTGATAATTGTTTGTATTGCATACGAGCTCTCTCATACTGTAAATAGAATGTATGCTATTGAGTCATGCTTATTTTTATAACGTTTCTTTAGTTGTCCGTTATTGCGTATTCTTTAATATTTTATTGTCAATTGCCATTCTACCTTGAATTTCATTGAACCAAAGTACATAATGACAATAAAGATCATCAATCTTGGATCCAAGATTTTGGCCATATTTGTAAACAGTTCAAATATCGTTCATCAAATATGAAATCCCAGAATGCATTGCAACAAGACAGCAGAAACAGCATGTGAAATACTGATTATATAACTGTTCATAACAGTTCTATAGGTTATAAAGAAAGAAGGTTATAAAAAGAGTTATAAATATGAAAGGGCGGGCAATATTACAAGCATTTACCCTCAGCTTGGAAGGAAGAAAATGAATTCGGGGTCGCTTCGATTCAAGGATTCGATGCTCTTTGACTCGGAGTCCCAGATGCTTCATGTACGTGTATATAACATACTGCATTGTTGTGCTGAAAAAAAACACCACCACATCAAGGTTTAGATTTCCTCTTCATGGTTAATCTAGAAATGAATGATACTAACTGGCTGCACTGAGCGTCTAACTTAGATTCTAGTCTCTGAGGGTTGTGTTGTGCCTGTGCTGCTGGCTCCATGTGGCCGACTCCGTCTGTTAACATAATTCAGATCTTATCGTGTCGTCTTCTGCCATATGTCACTAAATATCTATCCACCCCATATGTCCTGTACATTCATAAATCATACAGGCTTGTGGTGTTGCCATATGGCGTTTGCCTACATTATAGTAAATGAGGACCCAGAGTGCATGAAGATTAGAAAATCTCATTAAGTCGCTCTGTTCTCCAGCATTTCGCATTTGTGTCAAGTGTCGACGCAGTGGCCCCTCGGGCTGACAATATACAAACAAATCTGACGAAACGTCTTTATGTGCGATCTAATAACCTGCTTCCCTATTGTCTTTTTTGTCTATGGCTACAGATGAGTCTTGCCAGAAGAAAAACATCAAAGTTTTCTCACCATTTCTCCTCTTCTGTGGGCTGTGAAGTCACCCTGAAAGACAGAGACACGTGTTAAAAGGAAGGCAGGAAGTGAGAACACAATCTTAGCTCGAAATCATTTCATTTCATTTTAAATCCTTTTGACTATAATATTTGTCTATGCATTATATAAAAGAAAATGCTCTTTCAATGTAAAGTAGAGGAAACACCCGGGACGTTATTTATATCTGTCCCACAGAGACAAGGACAGATCACAAACTAGTCACACTAATGACACGCTCTTAATTTAATGGCCAAATAAAAAGCGCATTAAAATCGTCACAATTTTCACACATTGCTTGAATTTAAAAGCACAAAACATACTGAGAATACTAAATGTATCTCGTGGCCCAAATGCTGAGAGATGAACCGAGAGCGACACTCACAGGACATCATCGATCTTTGAGAGGATGTTCTCGGCACACGCTCTCTCTCTCTCCACAAGCAGATGTTCAGAGTCCAGCCGAGCGAGCTCCACCTCAGCCAGAGTCAAGCCCATATTGCGTTTCTGCCTAAAACAATACATGGAACTTTGTCATGAATGGGTTCAGATCTGAATGAGAACATGGTTTCACTTTGACAGAGAACATCACTGCTAATGCATTCCTTACCTGAAGTCCTCCAGGTGTCTCTGGACGTCTGGAAGAAGAGTTTCCTGCATTGTCTGTATATACTGTCTATGCAATTCTTCAGGAATCAGCTCCAGTCTTCTCCTCTCTGACAACAGATGGAAATCTTTTCAATTTTAATCTCAGATATTATACGCATGTTAACTAAGATATTTGTTCATGGCTGGTCTACACAATATGGACAAAACCAGACACAAATAATATCATAGATTATAAATGGGAACATAAAATGGACTACAGCTTTTCACTACGTTATCATGTCAAATATAATCCACAATAATGATACTATTGCAATTCAAAGTTCATTGAATTAAATCAATACAATGCTAGCAGTCACATAGAAATTGGTTTCCTTTTGTGCCAATGAACCAGGAGGCAGAGAGAAAATGTGTAACCATTGTGGCTCTTTAGGGTGCAAAACAACCCCCTTCTATGTTGGAGTGTCAACCAGATATTGTCGCTAAATCATTTATGACATTAAATGTGTAGTATCAACACAATCAATAATCCCGGCTATTAATATCCTGGTTATTGACAATACCGGTATTTCATAACATGGACTTCTATTGTTTTTCTATAGAAAACAAATTGTAATAGACTGTCTACATTATAGAATAATATTAATTTGTCTAACTAGCTGCGGAAAATACAGCCGCAGAAAAAATGAAGAGACCATTTCAAAATCAGTTTTTCTGAATTTAAAACTTACTATTTATAGGAGGTAAAGGTAAAATGATCATTTTTGTTGCATTCTATGAACTACTAACAATAATTCTATCAAATTTCAAATAAAAATTATGTTTTTATTTGCAGAAAATGAAAACTGGAGTAACAGGTCATAGTAACAGAAAAGATGCACTGTATTTTTTCAGACCTCAAATATAGCAAAGAAAACACTTTTAAAGAATACAACAGTAATATTTTGTACATGTATTTAGGAAAAGTTCTTTTTTTAATGCAATTTTTATCACAGTTGTCATGCGTCTTGTCATGCTGTCAGTCTTTCACATTGCTGTCACTCCTGAGGTTTGATATTGTCGAATGGCCACATTACACCTAAAAATGCTGATAAAATGAAAATTTGGAATGGTCTCTTCATTTTTCTGCGGCTTTATGTATACACAGTTTTGTACTGTATACAAACACTTAAGCCAAATACACACTGGAACACACACGTTTATCATCAAAATACAACTTGTATGAACCAAAAAAGCCCTCAGTTGGGTCCGTGAAGTGAACACACCACACTCAACATGCTGCGATTTCCCATGATGTCAACATGACACACGGGCCAAGTGACCGAGTCCTTCAAAAGCTAATTACATGCACACTCAATGTGAATGTTAAAATGGATTTGTGCTTTCTGAATAATTACAGGTTTCCCTCCAGGAGCCGAGAAATGATTATGCGTTTGAGTTAAAACAAACACAATAACATATCGGTTAGAACAACACTTGGCACGGTGAGAACAAGTTTTGTACCTCCATTAAAATACTTCTGAACGCTTACCGAGTTCGTAGGAGATGGATTCAGGCACAGCAACCTTCAAATGCTGTTGAACAAAAACAATAGCTTAAATTAAACAGGGTTCAACAATGATACGGTTTATTTTGTTTGCCTGCAAAACAACTACAACCTCAGTCAAGGTAACAAAACTGCAAAGCTTTGGAGAACAACTGTTCCAGTTAAACTACTCGTCCATCTAGTAGCAAAAGAACAGAGTTTGCTGCAGGGTAGACTCGTGCAAACTCACAAACAAATGCACATTGAGAAGAAGAATATGTGATGACCGTGGGGTAAAAGGTTGTCTGAGAGCATGTTAGCTTCCTGACCCTGAGGCTTCTGGGAAAGGAGCAACCTTCAAACACAGCTCTCAGGACAAAAGACACGGTTGATCAGGGCGGATCCGGGATTTTGCCCCAACTTGCCCACAGACTGAATGACACTACCCAAAGCAGACACTGACGGGATTTAACAAGATTGCATGAGGTGTAAAAACAGACTCCACTTACTGCCCCCCGGTCTATGAAGAACCCTAAGAAGTCAGTGAAGATCCGACGTGCTTCTTTGGAGTTGGTGTGCTTGTAGAGATCGGCATACAGGTAGCAGAGCTGTGGGCATAAGCGAGAGTCAAAAATTTGTTTGATTTGATGTTTCATCGCTCTTGACCAAAGTAAGCTGAAACTCACCAGAGGTGCAGGGTCAAACTGTGAGATCACATGATGCAAGAACACCGCGAGATGAGCAGGACGAGTCTTGAGCAGCTCGATGTCCTGGAAGCAGCTACACTGGCCGTTCACCTGGCACAACACATCAGGTTATAAATCTTGACGAACAAAAACTAGATTCTCACACCGAGTGATTGAAAAAACTCAACTCAAGTACCTGTTCCTGCTCAGTGTCAAAGTCTTCATCTTCAAGAACGATGATCTCCGAAGTCTGCCGGGAGGGTGGGCTCCTAACGGATGTCTGGAGGCGAGAATCCTGCAGCAGGGAGCAGAGAGCATCAGCGTTCTCCTGGAGAACTGAGATCAGGCGATAAGGTCCGTCAAGCAAAATGAATGTGATTCTCACCAGGTCACATCTGTCGTCGACATCCGGGGACGGGCAGGAGTTGAGGCTGTCTCTGGGGGTGCTTTTTGGACTGGAGCAGTTGGAATCTCTTTGGCTCACCGGAGAGGCCGGGTAGAACCGCCGTTGGACCTGCACATCACAAACCATAAACACAAATAATGACACCGCAGGGAAGGAAAGAACAAGAGCCATTAAAGCTCTGGCCTACTTCACACGAGAGAGGCAATTCATCGCCGAGTGGCTTTGGCTGTACTCACTACGAGTGTCACTGTTTAACTGAGATCAATGGAGATGTGTCGACACTTACAGGTGCCACTGAACTTCCACTACAGAAACTTACAGGGCTGAGGTCTCCTTTATCCTCGTCCGTCCAGCATCCGTCTTCAGTGTTCCTGAGATACAGACCCTCCTAGAGAGCAGGTTTACAGTCAATCTGACAGTCTACTTACAATTAGCTTTTATAGGTAAAATGTTCAAACATGAAGGGTGACCAAGGAAGAAATGTTTAATTCACTATCTTCAAATAATGCGACGTCAACAGCTATATCTCAAGATTTCACAATCTATTGAAGAAACACATATTGGTCAAATACTACTCGTGCCCATGTTATGCCTTAAATGTGAAGTCAATGGAACTGGTGAGAAATCTCTTACATGTGTAGCTCTGTTGAGCGGATGTGGAATGTGCATCTTAGCTTCTTGGACGTCCCATAGCGGTTTGGATGTTTTGTTGTGTTCATCCTTCAGTCCCTACGGGCAAAACGGAAACATTTTTACAATCTCTAAAATGAATCCTTTATAAGTAAATCCTCGTGAGTAAACGTGCAACATATGTGCTACATTATTTATTCTTTTGTATTGTATTTATCTCTTTGTTTATTCTACTCAAAATGAATAAAAATGAGCAACAAAACAGCCATACAACATCTCTGAAAAATCTAAAAGTTCTCCAGGAGAACCAGAATGACGGATCTTTGTTTACTAAACATAGGGAGGCGGTACAACTGCGGTCTGACCATACGTGGTGGGCGGAGCCACGGGCTGCCTGTTCACTTATCAGCTAAACTACAGTTGTAAATAATTCACAACAGGAAAGGCCTCATTCTTATCAACTTGAGTCATACTTGCGACAATACATCTCAACTCAACAAACTCAACACTTTAGTGACAAAGGCACGTCGACAAATCAGACGTTACGTGCGGGTTAACCTCAAACCAAAGAGAGAACAGTGTTAAGTTCTCACTTTAAAACAAACCCTGGAGGTTTAGATTCTGACCTGCATGTCCTGTTGCTCCCTGGACACAATCCTCTTGTTGTCCAATCTTTGGTTGTGTGGAACGCTGCTCTCTTCCTATGAATACACAAGAAGGGTTGGTTTGAGAACGGGGGAGGAGCGAATAATAAATATTGTATCTGGAAATTTAATTGGAAGAGAGTTATGAGGAAGTAAAATTACAACTCATACTGTATACAAACAGCAAATGAAACTATTTTGAGAGATGAACAAAATTAATATTGTTTGCTGTTGAGATGCTTACCCAGTGTCAACCTACTGACAAAAATGTTTATGGATGATTTTGTCAATGATAATAAAATGAAAATAATTGTTACGGCAATAACTAAACAGTTTACATTAAAACAGACTGTTGACAAAGTGTAGATGAATTAAAAAGCAGGATCCCATCATAGTATGCTGTATATATGAAGATTGAAATTGGACATTTTTGGCCAAAAGACAAAACTGTGTAAAAATGACCCTTCTGCTTACCCATGATACCAGAGAGGAGGTGCGTTCGGTTGCGCTGTACGAGTCAGGGGTCGTAACAAAAGTCTCCTCACGGCATAGGTCTAGCTCAGGGAGGGGGACCTGGGGCAACCCGGGGGGTCGACCTAATACTGTCAGGGCCACATAAGAGCCGGCTGCAATACACAAATAAGTCTGGGTCATTGAGGATAATATAAGGTGCTTGTTTCCAACTAAACAAAGAGTTTGTACTTACATTTGATTAACTTCACCACTTCAACGTGGTTTGAATGCGTCACCAATGTCCCGTTCACCTAAAGCAGAAGAGAAAAACAATAAACGCGTTATTGAAAATCAAATGTATGTGCATTGTCACTGAACTACACCATAGCTTATTAATACAAAAATATTAAAGTATGAAAGAAAATAATATACATTTATGCATAATAAATATGAGGTGGGGCCAATGCAAAGTCTAAAAAAGTGCTTTGATTCAACATAAAAAAAACAGGTTTGTATAGTAACCAGCAGATGGCAGAATAGACAAAAGTTGCAGTGGTGAATAAAAAGTAAAGGTTGGCAATGAGAAATAATACTTCATACACTCATTCTGCATGTGTAAGTCACCTTAATGATCCTGTCCCCGGTTTGAACACCTGCACGCATGGCAGCTCCATCTATGGACAGAGACATACAACAAGATGGTTTTGAACGTGCTCAGAAACTTTGTCATAGAACGTGTCATCTTGTATCTTGACCTGAAGATTCTTATAAGAACAACTTGATTTTTAGATTAGAAATCTGTTTGATCACCTCTATAAGATTTACAGTTCTCTTACGGGCTAAAGTTCAAAATCTAGAGACTCACTGAAACAAACACACACACACTAATGCACGTTTTATCACCTGGTGACAATGATGTAAGTCAGAACAAAAATATCACACCTCTATTTAAGAAAACAGATGTGACTAATGTCAAAATAAACACAGCTTGTACTGTGCTGTATTTTATAGAGGGGAAAACAAACATTACTCTTATTGACGGTATTAGACATATTAATGCTAGTAGTCCCAATAAATAAAGAAATCGTCAAAAAAAGTCTATGTATGTAGGGCTCACTATATCATTACTAATGGTGTTCGGAAAGGCTTTTAGTTTGTTGCTACGCTTTCCAGGATGTTGCTTAGTGACCCAGATAATCTAATGGACTGTTTTAGCTCCAATTACACCTATCAAAGCATTCAAATCTTATTCAAAGTGTATGCAGCCCTGCTCTTCCACGTTGCTTTATGAGTCCTTTACTTTGTTCTGGTCAGAGAACATTAGCTTCATTTCTGACAGCCAAATCACATCAGTCCAGAGAGGGGAGACGTCCCTGCACCAGACGCACAGAGGAGCTGAGGGGCGGAGCCAAAGTTACAGACAAGCGAGACTGACAGGCTCTTACCTTGTTTGACGAGCTGCACAAAAACAGGGTTGTCCCCGCTGACGGTCAGCCCAAAACCGTTCTCATCTTTCTGTATGATGACGCATCTCTGAACCAGCCCTTGAGGAATGAGAGAATGAGAGGAGATCGAAGTTATTTTTAGGAGGGGGGTATTAAAAGGAAGAGTTTACTTCCAAAATGAGATAACTCGGTTTTTAAAAATGTTCAAAAATCATGTTTTTTTATTGTGCTTCCAATTAATATCAATCAAACTGCAGTTGGTTTGTTTTGATTTAAGCCACAATAACTAAAAAAAATACAGCTAACTAACACAATAATACATAACATGATAAAAAACGGCGTTATCTCATTTTGGAAACAAACTCTTCAAATATTTTATTGGATTGTCAACGTTTTATTAAAGTATCAATTATTAAGGTCCACCAAAGCGGAACACAGTAGCAATGTATTATAAATTGTGAATAAGTGCAAGATATCAGTCGTAAAAATATGTAAAATGAACACATCAATCTCTTGGTCGAATTATAATCTAAAGGAAAGATACGGGAGATGATCAGAGCTGTGCGGGTTGTTCATGGTCATCTGATGCTACTAGCGCGAAATTTGGGCCTACATCGAAAACCAATAGCGCATCTTATTACATCAGAGTCTTCTACCACATGAGCATGGAATAAACCAATCAGACAGTCACATGGTTTCACCGACAAAAATCTAGTCAGATGCCCTTAATATTGGTTTGTATAACACACTGTCATATACCCTTTACTCAGCAAACAGCACAAGAAGTTATAGATAAACGTGGAGAAAAAGACAATATCGTTATATGGGTAGCACAAGAGAAAATAATAAATCCATCGATTATTAACAATATCATAATTCCAATATGACTTTCATCTATGCACCATGAAAAGAGATGTTTAACATCCTATCTATCTAATATCTCCTCCTGCAATCTATGAAAGAAAGACTTCAAGAAACTGACAGATTTTCAGTTTGTGGGTGGACTGCATCCCTTTAAAGAAATGCTGATAGGTTCATGGTACTAGAAGCAGAGGAAAAGCGATATCTCTGGCTCTGGATATACCGTGGCTCATAACCAAAGCTGAAGATACAGCAACAGGGAGTTGTGGGAAGGAATCGATCACCTAAGGAAAAAAAGAGAGCCAGAAACACAGCAACAGATCGAGCATCTTACCACAGGACTCGGGTCTCCCGTCAGCCACTACAAATCCACTCTTCTGCACCAGCACGTCTGAGCAACAAGACATTATGATACATCACAAAACACACACGACAGAGAGGACATGAGAGAGAACTCAAATGAAAAAATGAGCAATGGAACAAATACAAAAGTGTGGCTGTTTTGGAGAAATCACTGATGCTAATGCTAACCTCATGCTAGCCTCTATGCATCATTGCTGTCGTTCACCACAGATGATAATTTTGAGTTCTCATAAATTGTAAAAAGAAACAAATATTGCGCACGTATTAGGGATAATACATTTAGGTAAGTATTAAATCGGTATGTTTTTTGGATATTACGTATCTAACATTCACATATATAATAAATGGTCAAATGCACACTGGTTTGGGTGTTTTTCCACTACAGACCTTCATTGTAAGAACAATACTGCTTCAGCTTCAATTCTTTGTTTTAGAAAACTGAATAAGTCAAAATGACTTTCACGTCACAGAAGAATCACGATTCTTTTGTTTCAAATAGAGATTGCGATTCTTTTACGGTTTTGAATGACGACTAAAAGTACATAATTTACTAGAGATTCTGACAAAAAATAGTTCATTTAGGTATGTAATATTTATTACATAACCTACAGTAATTTTTTTACAACAAATACCATAGTTCAACTAAAGTGTTTTTTTAAGTTGAACTTTAAATGCAAAAGTTTAACTTCCTAAAAAGTATTAATGCATTGAAGTAACTTTTATATGAACTATTTCTACAGTAAAACAAATTCATAAGGTGACACTTGCAATTAAAGGTCTTTAGAAAGATTTATAAATTTGCAGACATCTTATGACATCTACAGACTGCTTGAAGGGGTCTTAAATAAAGACACGACTGATAAACATAACACAGTATTCTCACCTATAAAAGGTTTAAAATAACCTGAAAACATGAAATGTTGGGCAACTTGAGGAAAAGCTCTTAAAGCGCTGCTTCTCTATTAGTGTTACTACAGTGATAAGCGCTACACACTCTCGTGACGTGGTTTTACCATAATGACGGATGTAAGCGCGCGATTTTAGTCGGACGTGTAAATGAACACACGAGAATCGTTGATTTTCATTAATGAGATCGTGTGGGTGCTAGAACCGAGATCGCGATATTTAACGATTAACCGTGCAGCTATACTTCAGACACGTCTAAAGAAAAACTAAACAGGACAATGCACACTGGGGATAGGATGAGTTAGTCATGCAGCAGAGGAGGTGAGCCCAACACCAAAAGAGAAAGATATCAGAAACAAACATGCACCGCATATCTCCAGTCACTTCATCTTACATGACCAAATATCCACCATTGTTGGGGAAACTACTTTGCTTCTTTGTAACTTCTCAAAATATAAACTCTTTTCGTCAAGTAGCCTAGTTGTCTGCACTACAAGCCATACCAAAAAATGCATGGATAATAAGTATGTAATAACCTTTTTTATTACACAGCGCTCTGGAATACTTGATCCGCAACATTCTCGAATCAGGCATACGTGGTATGAGTGTATCGATAGTGATACCTCTACTATCGATATTTTTTTTTTAAATCGTGCCATATACATACGGCCAAAAGTAAGTGGAAGCGAGCATGGGGAAAAATATAAGAACGCTTGGAGCTCTCAGAGCTGATGTGTGGGTGTGCTTTGGTTTTCAAAATAAGTAATGGAGTAATGAGTCATATAAAATAATGCTGTTTGTAGGCTTCGCAAGTCATGACACAAGTCACTTGGCTACTGCAGTGCATTAGACAAAAGTTTATTAAGAAAAGTAACAATGACATTTATTGTGCTTTCACGGATGTGACACCAGCTCATTTACAGCACGGATGAAGCAGGGGTTTTATACTCCATGTTCAGTGTTTTAACTGTAAAGCACCACAACAGCCAGTGACTTGCGTGACCCACCTTATTCCCCTGTGCTACCCACTTGAGGGGCGCAATCCACAGTTTGAGAACCCAAACCTCTGATCTAACGGTCCATGCATCACACATCATGGCCACTCTGCAGAGGTAAGGGATGTTTTTACACTTATCCTTACAGAAAACCCCCGCTGGTGCACAGCATGTTGTATTTCTAGCTCTACTTTTTATTTTTATTTGATTGCCAACACACAGCCCTAATAACAACCCCCTAAAACAATTAAAACAGGGCTAGTCATTTTAACCTTGAAAATAATTGTTACAAATAAATTAAAATATATTAAATATAAACGTGCCTAATTAGTAACCAACGAGATTATATTTACAAATGTGGATCTCATATCAATTGATGATGAACATTTGCAAGTTTTTAGACCATATTTGATTTTAGCCTTTGCACTATCATGTTAAGTGTGCAATGTGTTGTTTCATCATGCTACACCGCTAACTACTGGAAAAAGTAGCTTGTTATTGGAAAAGCCCTGCTATTTCAAAAACGAATGAACTACTCTCACATTACAAAAAAAAAAATGTTACGTCAATAGCATCATTCCCCAACAGTGGTGTACATCTGCTTCAGTAAACAGAACATCACAGAACTTCCTGCGGAAATTCTGTCATCTCATTCCCAGCCAGCCAGCCACTAGCAAGCCAGTCTTCTAATAAAACATGAAAACAGCTCCGTCCAAACAATGCAAATCGTACTTTAAAGCCACCATGAAACGGAAGTTGCGATTGACTTCTTTTCCGAATCGTGACGTATATCAGAGTAAAACGGCTTTTGAAATTAGAAAAAAAATGTATGGCGGGCTTTATATCGCCCTTTCCTTTATGATTGCTTTGTTGTAAGTTGGGCCTGGAGCAGAGGGCTAAAAATGTCTGGCCATTGGAATATAGTCCAACCTCTTTTTTTTGTTGCTTACGTCATGTGGTGAAGAGTTGTTGTTGAGAGGGGGAGAGGAGCTTTACTTTGTAAAACTTTGATTTCATGGTGACTTCAATCAATGACGATAATCACATTGTTTTCCCACCATAAACATCACATTAACAAGCTCGCTCAACGCTGCTTCCCTCCTCTGCCCCCGACAGCAGCATAGAGGAAAAACAGGGCCGAAACTTCCACTGAAAACGCACTGACAATGTCTTTCAACTGCCAAAACCGTGGCCAGGAACATGTGCATCGTTTATGGTCAGCAAGTATGAATCACACCGCTGTTTAAACCTGCTCCACAGCATTTAGCGGACGGGCGCAGCCCTCCATCTGTGCTGTGTGCGGAGAAAACCGTTTCCATTTTAGAGTCTGGAGAAACCGTGTGAGAAGAACACTGTGTTTCAGTCTGCACCCCACAAACGCTCAGGACACCAGTTAGTACGGCAAACACTACTGTTCTGTATCAGCCGAGAAAATGTAAGTGTTGCAAAAAAAAGCGAGAAAGTTTCTATTAAGGTTATTTACCTGTAGGGTCAAAATCGTGTGTAGGGGTTCCAGGCAGCTTGTCGCTTTTGGACCTCTTGTCAGGAGGGTGATCTTTGCTGAGGATGCTACTGCTTCTGGAAACACAGACGGGGAAGCGGATGTTAATGAAACACATTAACACAATGCAACAAACATACATAGGCACATTCATGGGCACTGAATATGGCGGTGTGTTTTGGTTTGCATTGTGTAGAGTGTTTTGCAAACACTATTCGCTTTGTCAGTATCTGAATCAACAGATGCACCTGCATTAAGGTACCCCTATTCAATAACATTCATTACTGTGTGACATTGAAAGCCCAACAGAGTAGAACAGCCTGCACACAGCAGTATGACCGCAGGTCTAAATGTACCTCCGGCATTAAGGTGAGGTGGGGGTGAGTATGTTTAACAGAGCTCTGGTCTGGTCTGGTCTCTCAGACTGTGTGAGACTCTCTGTTCAACGTCTGTGGGCCAGCCAGTGATGGGACACACCGCTCAAGAAGGCTTTTACAGACCTCTCTGACTGTATCTGAGGCCCACTGTATAACACATGTACTAGCAGCCCGCTGTTATTTTCTTCACCTGGACTCATGTCCCTCAGACAGACCTCTTCTTTCTTGAACAAGACCATTTGCTACAGACCACTTCGTAAGATATAAACACTTCCGGTTTCCGGTTCAAATCTTTTATATAATATAATTGAATATACATATCTTTTTATGCAGCGTAAAAACTGCAGGAAAATGGCTGAATGTTTTATAACCGGGCTTAACAGGAAATTGACCAATCAGCATCCTGTTTCATAATCAGTATTACGAGCTAACTATCCATTGCACCATTTTTTCGACCCTACTGCACTCTGATTGCTTGGAGTAAAAAGTGACTTTAAAGGAGTAGTTCACTTTAAAATAAGCCCCCATTGACTTTCCATAGTCCTTTTTATTCCTACTATGGAAAGTCAATGGGGGCTTTTTTGAAAAAGTGCACCGTTTTACCCAAAGTTGAAAAAATAAGTGTGCGCACCACTGAACGCAAAGTAAATGCTTAGCGTCTCGCCATCTGTTGGCATTTTTAACCAATTGAACTGCAATAACAAAAAAGTTTTTGGTGGCCACTCAGTCTAATGCAACACAATTTATGGTTGTAACTTCTTACGACAACATCTCAGATTCATGAATGATAATTGAACACATTGTGTCAGGTTGAGATCTTATGTTATACAGTCCTCTCTGTGAAGGTTTTCATGACATGCTAAAAGTGGACCAGCACTAGAAGATTACTCTTACATAAAAGCTTTATGGTGCTTCTGACCAGCAAACCAAGAGAAACTGACACAATAATCAGCTCAGCATTTTAAACAATGAAGAGCGATGGAGTGCACACATCCTGATCAGCTAAACACACATTTGCCCATCAGAATAACAGTTTGTCGATTGTCGGTTTAAACGTTCGGTTCACTGCGGGACAGTATCGGAGATATTGATTCCACACCCTCACAGTAGAGTGTAAGACATTTGTACCGTGGCTCAGAATGCTGAGAATAACCTTGCTAAAGCTTAACTAACTTTTTTAAGATTGCTTCAGATGTCAGCAAACTGTGAAATTAACACTGGAGCCAAGTAATGGAAAGAGCTCTCAGGGATTAACCCGCCCATAATGAGCCCGCTAGATTGCGCAAGGCAATTTTTCACTGCTGGTAAACTAGATAAGTCTAAAGAGGGAGCAGCTGTCAATCACGTTTTCAATTAAAACTCAATTAATGCAATTTGACCCTGGATGCCGTCACGGGCCAAATGCAGACTAATCCTTTCCACTTCTCCGATGAGGGCATGAGTTGCACATTTACTTCATCTTTTACTTCACCAGTCAGATGTGAATAAACATGGCCTAAATAACAATGAGGAAATGTATAGACGGCTTCATCGGACGCATGCACCTGGCTCGAAGTTAACTTCCGGTCTGTGTGTGGTTATCGGTCTGGCTAGTGGCTAATAATATAACTATATATATTTTAATGTATTTATATTATTATTAATTCATAATGACATTTTATTATTAAATAAACAATTTGTTGAATTTTACTGAATATTAATTTGATTAAATAAACAATTTGTTAAATGGGTCATGTAACGTTGTCGCATTTATGTTTAGCCACGTAACGGTTCTTTTACTGGTAACCCAAAATAATACTGGCTAGACATACTTTTTAACTGTTTGGACCACAAAAGCATGCATGCGCAGCAACGTTTGTTTATGTTGTTGCTTTGAAACCGTCTATACAGGAAAATATAGAGGACATGAAGCACTATACATCTTCCATTTGACATGGGCCGAGTAAGGCTATGTACAACTGATTCAAATCATAGGGGTCTTATAATCCAGAAGGGGTTTATTTTACAATAATGACCATCAGACTGTGCATTAAAACCACATGTTGAATAGAGTGCTACTGTAAATTATGCTGCTTACACAGCTACTTCCTTTATAAATAAATAGACATGAAATATAGTTCCCAGTTTAAATGTGCGAGGTGTAGGGGTGTAACGGTTCAAATTACTCACGGTTTGATTTGTGTCACGGTTTTAGGGTCACGGTTTCGGTTCGGTTCGATTTGTGCAATGTTCAGGGAAAAGGGACTACTCACAAATACATATAAGAACAAATAATCAAGCTACAAGTAACAGCACCAATAAAACAAAAGAGCAAAGCAGAAAATTAAATAAGATACTGTATATATATACCTTTTAAGGTAGAAATGGATTAACGTAATTAAATAAAACATAACATTGCATATGTACAAATGAAATAAAGATGAATCGTGATTGAAGTTACAGAAGCTATTGAGTCACAAGCAGTGAGTGATTTCCTTGACTTTTAACAGACAGCAGGAATATGTGTGCTGTCGCTTTAAGAGGAATGAAACGCATCCAGTACACTGATACTGTACACATGCGTTGTTTTTCGTCTGTTTCGTCCGTTCACTTAAGACATAACCTACTATGTTTGTTAAGATACTCGACAAGAGGGGCATGTTGACCTACTTCGTGTGTGAATTTGTCCGTTTAAGCGCTTCAAAGACAACTCAATATTTGCGCCATGTCTGAGACTTTCCTTGTGCGCGCTTCGGATCTTCTCACAGCGTGCAAGCGAGTTTTCTTCTGCATCATCTTGTACTTAAATGTTTCAATTGACAAGGCTTGAATGAGTTTAGTTTAAACAGCAACATGTGCTGTTCAGGTCTCACCTGCACTCGCGCGCTCACAACACCCGGGTGATGAAAGTAGGGCTGGGTATCGATTCTGATGATCCGATTCGATTCCGATTCACAAGCGCTCGATTCGATTCGATTCTCGATTCGAGTCAATGATTACCCAGATAGCAAGCAACCATTGAATCAATGTTAAAAAATAGTTGATTTGTCAATGTTAATTGCATTGAATCAATATCACTTTTGCACCTGCAATTAATGTAGACATTTTTTAGAAATTTAAACAAATCACCATTATTGTGATCAGGCAACTCTTTTACCACTTTCAATGTTTACAGTAGTGCTTTAATAAGAACACTTATACATGGATAGAGAAAGAGATGTTTTGAAAAGTTTACTTTTAAACATGACCAGTTAAAGAAAACTTAACATTAAAATACAAGAGGTAATATACAGTAATTGTGATTTGTTGAAATTTCAACATTTTTTCAACATAAATTGCAGGTGCAAAAGTGATATTGATTCGACGCAATTAACATTGACAAATTAACAATTTTTTAACATTGATTCAATGGTTGCTTGCTATCTGGGTATAGATTTAATACAAATCCTATAGATATTTCTAAAAAAGACCAGTAAATATCACATTACAATGGTGAATTAAAAAATGAAATGAAGAGCCACAAACCTGTATATTAAACTTTAAAACCCTTGGGTATATTGAAACAGAACAGTTATTTTAAATTTAAGATGCAGTATAACAAACAAAATTTCACAAAAATAGCTGTAAATAGAGGCTGCAATCATGTGAACCGCTGCCTTTTATATGAAGGTGATGTTAAATTCCACGACACACCCACATCCCATGTTAATTAAGCAATGAATGAACTATACTCCCTGTTGTAACATCCACCCGTTGTAAAAAGAAAAGTGACATCTAGTGGATAGTAGTAGCAATAACATTAACGTAAATGAATGTTCAGTGCTTGCGTAAATATGAAAGAAAAAAAATCGATTCACAGCTTTTGAGAATCGATATTGAATTGATCTGTTTAAAAAAAACAATTAATCGATTTTCCGATTTTTTTGCCCAGCCATAGATGAAAGCATAAATGACTGGTCATATTACAGCATACGTCAATCCTATTGAAATTTGTCTACGTTATTTGATTTGTTGTAGGTATTAAATGTGTATCCACAGACAAACATACATTAGCTGAACTTTGTCAGTCTGTTTTATGCATTATAATTTCTAACGAACCATATTATAAATGCGTCGTCAGATTTAATTTGAGCCGCGGTCCAACACGTGCGGTTCAATTTGAGAACCGTTACACTCCTAGCGAGGTGACATCACCATGGTGTGCAACGTGAGACAATCAGAAAATCAGCACACTTAAGAGTGAATGGTTGTCAGGGACAACCCTCAAATAGACAGTTTAGTGTTCAACCGCAGAATGCCATGACTGACCAATCAGAATTGAGTATTCCAGAGAATGGCGTAAATCAGCATTACATAAAGCAAAATTAAATTACAGCCCAATATGAATAGCCAGTCAAAACCCCTAAGGGAAATTTACGACACCGAGAGCCAAATCAGAAGAGACAGAAAGCACTTACAATGAAAACACTCAAAAACAATTGTATAGTTCAGCGTGTACGCCGGGGCTCAGGACAGCGTTGCTGCTTGTCTCAGAGTTCTGCGCAGTGACACAGGATCCTTTTGAGAGCAGTTTGAGGAGACTGAATGGGCCATTTATGAAAGTGCCTGTAAAACGTTCCACGCTCTGCTCCCATGGAAAAGTAAATCCAAACCATCGATGTGGCTAATAATCATTCCTCTTAAATGTGATTTTCTTTCCCCAATGAATCGCACGTGCTGATTGTACATATGTAATAATATGACAAGCGCCTCAGACAACATCTGTTACAGCAATGCTTTGCGTGCGAGTTATAATACTGGAAAGTTTTTCCTGGTCTGGCATCTTTGAAGTCAGGAAGGTCTGCTTCATGGTGGTGGAGTTCAACGGCGTGGATAACGTCAGATGTAAGAGGAGGCCATCTTCACTCCTTGAAAGAGGAGGAGAGGAAGGTGGGAGGGTAGTTGGAAGGGTAAAGGAAGTGCAAGAATGGCAGGGGCAGAGGGGGCTGGCGGGGCGAAAGGGGGCTGGTTTTCTAAGCTCAATTGAGGTTTTGTGTAATAATGGAAAAACGTTCCATGTGAAGCCAGAAGAGCCTGGATGAGGGACACCCCAATGACTAGAGTCTGAAAGGCGTGTTTGTTAAAAGCCACTTGAAGGAAAAGCTGAACATTGGTGGAAAAAAACATGGCAGAGTAACATGAAGCAAAAGGGACTCTTGCTATGCTTTTCCTCTTATTTTGTGTGTTTCTACAAAACTATCTTACCTAAGTGGTATTTGTATAATACAAAGCAGTGTCAAAATTTTGGTTCCTAGAAACAGTCGTTCAAAGTCGGTCTACATGATTTTTTAACTTGTTTATTAGTATAGGAAAACTTAGACACAACAAGCTATATGACATAAGGTATCGAAAGAATGAATGAATGAATGAACACAGGCTGTTTATGTCCACTCACTGCGGTCCACAGAACCTCTTTGCTCCATTCCATGACATCATCACTGAGGAGCACGCCTGCATAGCTCTAAATTATCGTGTATGTGTGCGTGCGTCAGAGCGGCGACCTGACACAAGGGGCAGATGGCAAAATTTAAGACGTTACACCACAGGCCGAGCACTATGGGCACAATAGCCTTAAAGGAATGTTCTGGGTTCAATGCACGTTGTGCTGTATCAACAACATGTGCGCCAGACTGCGGATTACCACAGAAAATTAAAAACACAAAATAAAGTGTTCACTAAAAACATCTATGGGCAATGAGTTGCTCTGGGATGATACACATTAAAAGACAATTTCAAATGTGTTGGCTCAAAACTTTATACATTTACATTTCATGGTATTATTGCAAATTCTCTAAGCATGAAACACTTCTGTTCTTATAAAATGCTCTCTTTCAATAGAAAAGCATGTATGTTAAAATGACACCTGTCATCGGGAACCTTTTTTAACCAAAGAGCCATTTTTTCCAGTATTGGTTAACAGTGCATACATCTGGGGCTCCAAAAAAGGATTTCTTACTTATAAACAACTTACAGGTTTACATTACGGCTCCATTCAATTAAATTCATTATATCAAACATATGATTAAAAAAGTGCACGTTTCTATGGTACTGATAAAATACTGCATATGTGTCTTCTGACTTTGCATTAGGTATGTTCGACATCTTGAAATGCTGCAGACTGATTGGTAGGGATGGGCGATATTATATCGTTTGCGATATACCTGTAGAAATTCCCCACACGAAAAAAAGCATTTATTTAAACATTCGTTAGATGTTATGCGCGCGAGCGCAAATTGTTTAATACGATTTCTTGCCTGTTATATACAGGATAAACGGAACGTCCCGTGCGCAGCTCGCACCCACATGTGCTTTCATAGCGACACAGCGCGCACAGCACTGCTGCCTGTTTACATACAGTACAAATGCGCGTTTGTATTACGTTATTTTAAATACATTTATGAGCGCATATAAGTGCATATAAAAGCATGGATTATTTAATTAGATTTCTTTTATCCGCATTTTTCTGTTCTCTTTCTGTAGCGCGAGTCATAGACAGATTCAGTGTATGTTGCTGTGAGAAGAGAAGGTTCACACAGTTCAAGAGAGAGTGATTGACAGCGTGATGCGATCAATCGTTTCCACCCAACAATAGAATATATACAGTTTTAGGTATGACATGATGTGTTTATTGAGCTTTAATTCATTTAACTTTTCTTTACTACAACCTTTTGAAGTCAAATCTCACTATTATATTTTATATTTACAAAAATACTGTAGGTATATTTTAGGAGCTGTTTGATTTGGGGTAAGTTTTACTTTTTGATAATATTTGTTTTTCTGAGGGTCTAGACTATATCACTTGACGCAAAAAACAGCGGTGGATGGTGTTATGGATATATCGTCATTTTTATCGTTATCGCAACAAATACCAGGAATTATCGTGATAGAGTTTTAGGGCCATATCGCCCATCCCTAGTGATCGGCAAATGTCTGACATCAGTAGCAGGAGAATGTTTTGAAAGCACACGGCGCCAGTGTTAATTTCGTTAACGAAAACTATGACGAAAAGTATTCGTTAACGACATGTTTTCACTGACGAAAACGAGACGATAACTAAATAAAAATGAATGCATTATAACGAAAACTGTAATAAAAATATACTGACATTTTCGTCAACTAATAAAAACGAGACGAAAATATTCTTGTCCCACCTGGCGGACATCAGATTGCGCGCATGTGCTGCTTATCTCATATAAACGGCAGAGAGAAGTCTCTGGGAGAAGGGAAAGCATAGGTGTCTCCACGCGGTTTACAAAGCGTCTTATTTTCCTTCACGATCGCCGGTAAAACGCCGCAAACTTGAAGCGCGACTGCAGGCGAGTCACCCCGAAACACATTACGAAGGCAAGCTCAAGTGTTTTTATATGCCTATGTTAACTTAACACGAGCTGCTGCATAACGTGAAATGCAACAAAGTCAGCCAAAAGAAACCAGCGCCGTCCTCTACTGATTATAGAAGTGATGAAGTGAGTCGAACTGTACATTCCAACCAAGTATGTAACATGTTTGCATGACTAAAGAAATGTAATACAATTTATATAATATGTCTTTTTGAAAGCTATTCTCATTCATTGCTGTCTCAAGCAGAGACAGTGCAGCGCTTACTTCAAAGAAGCATGCCATGAGCCAATAGCCTTTGAGTGTGAGCCCTGTCAGAGCGTTTCATTGGTTGAATGAACACGCCCAACTTAACGAGGCAATTGAGTCAAATGGGACTGAATGAACTGGAACATTTCGTTCATGGTCTAATACTCTGCGTTCCAACAATGCATATCTAGTTACTGAACTTTTCTGAAAAATAAAGGTCATGACCTGGTTTAATTTTATTCTAAGGTGAAGTAAATTATGTCAAAACAGTTGAATCTTTGTATGGAACATTTAATTACACCAAGTAAATGATTTAAACCATTTAGATTTTAGTAGACTAAATATAATGTATTCGACTAAAATGTTTTTCATATTTCGTCGACTAAAACTAGACTAAAACTAAAATGATGGGGTTGACTAAAATGTGACTAAAACTACATTGCATTTTCGTCAAAAGACTATGACTAAAACTAAATCAAAATTTGCTGTCAAAATTAACACTGCACGGCGCTCTGCTCTCGCGGCACTTTGATGTCATACGCCGACCAGTCTGCGCAACACCTCATGAAAGCGAACATAACTAGCGTCTTGCTGATAGCTTTGTAGTTTGGTTCGTACATGGTCAAGACACTTACATACCGGCATTGAAACTCCTCTGTCAACCTTGACAGCTGTATGCATGAACTTCATATGATTCATATGCGAGAAAGACTGATAACACGGATATGAGGAGCTAAACACAGCGCATCCATACTGACGCGTCACAGTTTGCTTCCATCTGCTCACCGGATACTTTGCTGCATGGTTTGGTTTGAAAACTTTTTACATGTGATTACATAGTGAGGCAACGAGTTCTGTTTTTCTTACACCACAGAGAGCCGTAACATTCAATAAAAGCATGACGCTCGCTCTTCTAAACTCCTCGCGCTCTGGGTAGCTTCATCTGGGCTGCGGGCGCGCGAAGTTACTATAGAAACGTTGTTTGCTGTTGATTAGTGTCGTGACGCTTGTGCATAGCACTGCATCCATGTACTGGCCAGGACAACATGAAATCTTCATATGTATTATGATGTTTTTTTAACGATCAAATGTTGGTGAAGGGTAAGACACCAGGCGAGATTTTAGAAAAGAGCCCCGTGTGTCTCGCGAGCCATAGGTTCCCGACTTGGTGGCACCAGCCCACCAGAGTCAGGGGTGAGGTAAGAAAAAAGAATCACTAAAACTTCATTCAAATGTGTTTAATACATTAATAAATCAATTAGAAATGAATACAAATCATTGTTTATGATTTAATTATTTTTATCGTATATGTAAACTCTCTTTCAACACTTTACCATATTTAAAGCACATCTTTCTTCAAGCTACTTTCTTCCTTTATTTGTTGTGAACAACTCATATAAGAGAACACAGTTCCTTTAATATCAGTGAGTTTTTTGGGCCCGTCCTTTGTTGCTTGATGAACATTATAAACAGATCTATATTATGCTGCTGCCCCTTTAAGAGCTAGTGCGCTACACTGTAACACACATGCGTTTTGTTTCCCAACTGTTTGTTCACGAAACAGTGTGGAAATTTTGTGTTTATATGTCCGTTTCATAGTAAGAAGGCGTGAAAGAGAACTCCGTTTAGTATTTTGTGCTCTGACTCCCTAGGCACGCGCATATCTCAACCTGCGAGACCTGAAGGCTTTTAGTGACTATTCTTCATGAAAGCTGCATTGATACACGTTTGGCTTTATCAATAGAGACTCACAAATAAATAGTATTTAACGTGATGTATAACGTTAACATTTTGTATGCTTTGCAGTATTGTTAGAGAGCTTTATACAATAGTATAGTGCTAAAGTTTAAACACATGTTTCCTGCATTAGATTCAAATGCATACAATATGCAACACATTTCGTTATCTTTGCTGTTTTGTACTTTAGCCGGGGAAATTCTTGTATTCTGCAGGTGGAAAACATATTTGAGTTGTAAGATTGAACGCTTCACTCGTTTGCTCTGTCGGTCCTTCTGCTCCATCATAGCATTAAATGTGCCTCTTTTTACACCCGCGAATTACGTCTTTGGGGGCGGGGGTAATGATAGATAAGTGAACGGTTGAAGGAGGGGAGACGAAAATGAGTGAACAGGTTCAAAAACTGTATTTTCCACATACCGTGCATGTTTTTATCGCCTTTTTGCCCCGCCTCTCTGAAACATGCAGATTTTTTACAAAGCTCACCGCTCTGAAAAGCGAGGTGTGTTATGATTGGCCAGTTAACCAGTGCGTAGTGATTGGTCGAATACTGCAAGCATGTGACGGAAATGTAACGCCTCTTACCATATCTGGAACATCAGGTTCTAAAGAAATTGTACTGACAGGTACGCTCAACTTACTTGCGTATACATTTGGGCGGTTTTAGTCAAATCATACCACGAACTGACGTGGATTTGTGGGGGTGTGGTTAGACGAGCCATTTCAGGCAGGTCTGGGTGAGCATTCGCTTTTAGATAGAATGCATATTTTGTTACGACACTTTAATTTTTCCAATTTTACGTGTCTAATACATGCATTGCATGGGCAACTTATAACACACCAAAGACACAGAAACACACTTATTCGTGCCATATGACCCCTTTAAATTTTTAAATCATCTGAATGAAAATGCTTTCTATTGATATATAACTGTTTGTTAGGATATGACAATATTTGGCCGAGATGCATCTATTTAAAACTCTGGAATCTGAGGGTGCAAAAAAATCAAGACATTGAGAAAATTGCCTTTGAAGTTGTTAATCAGAGGCACTGTAGTAGCAGGCCGCTGCTAAGAAGAAACGGGTTTGTTTTAACGTTCTCTATGGCTTACCGCTGTAATGACTTTGTGGAGAACAGATGAAACCGAAAGCAGAAATTCTAAACTTTACATAAATACCAAACTTGAGTTGGTAACTCCCAAATAGTAGGCAGCAAGTTTGGAGGCATGTTTCCGGCCATTGTTGTTATATATTATGTTATATATATAAAATAAAAATCAATAATTTTGACCATACAATGTATTTTTGGCTAAATGTTCTAGTGCTATTAAAGGAGTAGTTCACTATCAAATACATTTTTTATGATATTCACTCACCCATATGTCATACAAGCTGTCTGTGTGTTTATTTCTTCTGTCGAAAACAAATTGAGGCTTTTGAGGAACGTTTTTCAGGGTTCTTATCCATATAAAAATGGACTTGATTGGGGGGCTGTTGTTTAAGTCAAATTTTCAGTTTCACAGCTTTAAAAGGCTCTACACGACATCCGATGAATAAGGGTGTTGTCTAGCGAAACGATTAGTTATTTTCCCAGAAAACTAAAAAATTATATACTTTTTAAACATAAATATATGGCTTGCACTGCAGACTGGTTTTGTGATCCAGGGTCACATACATTATGTATTCTACATATTTATGTAAATATATCTACATTATGTAGAATAAATATATATTCTATATGTGAATTACATACATATTCTATATATTTAATAATTTTCCTGATTTCTGTGTTTTCTTTATTCACGTAAAACTGCTTTTAATCTATGTAACAATGTAAAAAGTACTATATCAATAAAATTAAATGGAAACATGTTAAGATATTAATATACAACAAGGCAGTAATTGCTCATTAAACTAAATTATAATCTAATAAATTAAACTATGTAGGTCTAAACCAGCAATGTTAACATGAGACAAGGATAGAAAAGGACAACACTATCTATAGAGTATATTTTAAATACCCAGAACAACAGCCCCAAATAAAAAGGAAATCGAGACATTTTTACGGTTAAAATAATAAACAGCATTGCACAAAGAATTTAAGTTCTTAAAGCAAACATCTAAACAACGTGTTTGTTTTTAGAAACTGACGTATGTCAGTAACTAAAGTATTTTCTGTGATAATCAACAGCATGCCACAAATGCTAGTGAAAGAGCATAACTTGTATCGCACCCATTAGGGCTGGGCGGAATGACGGAATATTCCGTTACCGCGGAATAAAATGTCAACCGTAAGAGATTTTTCTATTCCGCGGAATGTAAATAAGTAGGCGTGGTTAACTCAGCGCTCTGCAAATTAGGCGCTATTCTGAAAAAAAACAAATGAATTAATCCACCCGTAACAAATGAACGTATCAAACATTCTTTTGACCTTCTTTCAGTTTGTAGTTTAGTGATCCGCTCCAGTCCGGCGCTTCTCTCACCCGCAGTGCTCGTGCAGGGATCTGCGCCAGCATTTAAAAAAGCTCATTCTCAACACGTATTTCAGAAGTCAGGTTGTTTTGAAAGCTGTTAATAGTTTTATAAAGTTTAACTTCAGGCGAGCCAAGGTGAAACTTGCGTTGAAATGTGCGATGATGCTCGCGTGCGCTTTGATGTGACGCGCTTCTACCTCCAGTTTTGGGAGACGCGTGAGGAGTCACCAGAGACTTGCAGTGCAAAGACAAGCCCGAGAATAAACAAACCTAAAGACAGAGAGTCGCAACACACTAAAATTGCTCATCTAATAGAGAGTGATAAAGACCTACAGTACAGACCCCATCAACACCAGTTTATAACACTAGTCATATACTTTTCATCTCATTTTTTGTGCATATTCATACTTTATTGTTATATATGTTGTCTATCTTCCTACTGGATATAGCCAGAAGATAAATATGAATAAATAATACATCTGATTATCAGAACTTAATTTGATATCTTTAGTACATTTTCATAACTTGCCTACATTTTAACTATGGTGAGCATTTAAATGAACTGTAATAAATAAATTAGTTAAATCAATCTAAGAAAAATGAGGTATAAAATATAGAATTATAACGGGAGATTGTTTCATGAAATATATTGTTACCGTGAAATAAAATTACTCATTCTGTGAAATAGATTTTTGGCCATTCCGCCCACCTCTAGCACCCATCATATTCCTCCAACTGATAACCAAACAGAGCTCAGAAAGTCTCTGCAAGAAGCATGTACAGTAACCCATTACAGGTACACTATTCCCTTTCGCTTCTCCTTTAATGTCATAAAGAGGAACTTCTTAAACTATATGTGACAAAAATATCCACTCTAGGAGGTTAACATGACAGTGCTCAAGTCAGTGGAAACAACTGAACCGGAAGCCTCAGAAGACACTGTGTACAGAAACATAAGCTATTTAACACTGTGACTGTCATTTTTACGCAAAATGGCTTCATCTAATGGTCATTACTAAGCAAAATGAATAAGCAAATCCTGGACAGTGTCTTGGCAAATAGACGAGTGCTTTGCGGATGGACATAGAGGCAGGATCCATGGTGTTTTGAGTCTTTATGGCTCCAAGTGCACCAATTGGCACTGACAGAAGTCCACATTTGCTCCAAACATCAGCTGTTAAAACCCATTAAACAGTGACGAATGAGTAATGACATGATCAAACAAGAGCAGTGTGTGTGTTTATGAGCGAGCACAGGACTTTGGTGTAGGTCAGGAGTCTTCAACTAAAATCGCTTGAGGTCCAGTAAATGAACCCTCCTTACCAGCCGAGGTCCGGACAATTAAATACCTAAAAACATGAATTGATGGTTTTTGGAAGACCAAAGAAATAAACATGTCTTTTCATATCTATACGACGGCATAACAATGTCTGACAACAATATAATGAAGGAAAATGTGCAAAATGCCCTAATCTCTAAACCTGCACTGAACATACATTCATTTCAACATGAACAACTTTAAAAGAAAACTAAAGTGTTGTTTTCTGCTGAACTGAGATTAACAAATAGCAGCATCAAGTTGTGACTGATCAAGCGGGGTTTTGTTTAATATTTTCTTCATGTCTTTATTTTCCTTCTAAAAGTGTTTCACACGCAGCCTCCACGCACTCTTTTACTATTTTTATTATTTACCACTTTTGACAACCGCAACAGACTCCGAGCAAATGAGACAAACCGGTCTCGTGCATCTTGATACAGGAAGAATAAATGCAAATCTCTCGACCCATTCATCTCAGAACACATGGTTTTCAGCATCAACTTTTCTAACTTTTGAAATGGACATTGTTTTTCAGTCACTGACAGTTACATCTGTCGTTACATACGTCTGTCTCGGCTCTCTTCACACCACGACGTTGACATCTGAATGTAGCAACAGTGTGCATATGTTTACCGTCCGTGGCGCCGAAGGACCCACCCAGCTACTGAGCGGACCTTGATGTACCTGGTATAAATTTGACTGCATTAGAAAATAATGTTAGACGTTCATTTATTTATTATGTCAAAAGGCTTTGAGGTCTGGACAGACGCATCTCGCGGTCCGCTATCGGACCGGAGTCCGCTAGTTGGTGACCCTTGGTGTAGGTAATAAAGAGAAACTGAAGCAAAAGTATGTGGAAGTGACATTTAATGTAACATCAGTAGCACCAATGGGCTTCTAAAATGCCTGGCCCCTCCCCCAGGTGACATCATAATGGAGCTTATGGGGGGAGAGTGGCAGTGGCCTGGGGAGATTTTCTTTTTCTGCTCCAATAAACTCAATCACCCGTCCTGACAGGGCTTGAGGATGTGCATTTCTTCACGCTGAATTGTCTGTTTAAATTCTCTGATATTGTGAGAAGAGGTGGGATGGCAGAGAGTACGCCAGTGAGTTCATAACACAACTTACCGCAACCGAGGTCAAATGAACAAGCTGAAGCTGTAAGACAGTCAACGCTTAAACCAATCCACAGCTCAGAATGCAACAAAATCAAAGCAAGCACTAGAACTGCACAATATAGAAAAAAATGTGAAATGCGATAACTTGATAATTAAATTATGAAAATTCTGTTAAATGACATACAATTGTCACGTTTAATTAGGCCAGGGTTTTTCCGCATAGAGAAGTTGGAGGCGGCCGCCTCTGTCAAATGTCGTGCCGCCTCAGACTCTCGCCAAAATTATGTTGCGTGTCTTCACAAGAAATGCTACGTGCATTTAACAGACTTTCATTCGCAGTTGCGGCATTACGCCACAGTGGAGGCGCTGTTTAGTTATCAGCACACCGAGGTGCTAAAAAGAGTTGCAGAAAAAGAGTTTGAAGAAGAACAAGTTTGTTTTATCAAAGTACGTTTAATTTCTTAAATGAACATGACGTACATCATTGTAATGTCTTTAACTGTGCATTTGGATCGTTGAATCAGCGTATACTGTACACAGCGAGTTCGCCAGTATGACGCACATTGCATTCAGAACGACTCACACACGAATGACTCATTTGAACAGATTCATTTAAACTATTCAACTTTTCAGTCACTAGCGAATATAAGAGATAACTGAATCATTTAAAGTGAACCACAGAGAATGCAAGATGTGAATGAGCGTTGCTCACTTAGAAAGACTGGTAATTCAGTTGGCTATTGTGGGCTGAAAAGTTAGTTGAAAATGATAAAAATGCTTTATTTGATTAAAAAAATTCAGTTTGGTTGAATAAAAGTAATGTTTTATATAACTTAATAATTGTCATTTTCATCAAATTTTATTACAACTTTTAATGTCAAAGTCACTTTGGTTAAGCCACTTAAAGGTACGGTAGGCCTTCGTGTGTGTGTACAAGAGCATCATTTTGAGCCAGGAAAAATCCTGAATTATCTCATATAAACGGTAGAGAGAAGTCTCTGGAAGAAGGGAAAGCACAGACATATATTCTGTCTCTCCACGCGGTTTACAAAGCGTCTTATTTTCCTTCACGATCGCCGGTAAAATGCCGCAAACTTGAAGTACGACTGCAGGCGAGTTACCCCGAAACACATTACAAAGGCAGCTCAAAGGTTTTTATATACCTACGTTAACTTATCCGCTAATACGAGCTGCTGCATAACGTGAAATTCAACATAAAGTCAGCCAAAAGAAAACCAGCGCTGTCCATGAACTGATGAAGTAAGTCAAACTGTACATTCGAACCAAATATGTAACATGTTTGCGTGACTAAAGAAATGTAATACAATTTATATAATGTCTTTTTGAAAGCTATTTCTCATTCATTGCTGTCTCAAGCAAAGACAGTGCAGCTCTTACTTCAAAGAGGCATGCCATGAGCCAATAGCCTTTGAGTGTGATGCCTGTCAGAGCATTTCATTGGTTGAATGAACTGAATGAATACGCCCTACTTAACAAGTTTTTTGAGTCAAATGTGATTGAATGAACTGGAACATGTCGTTCATGGTCTAATATTCTGTGTTCCAACAATGCATATCTAGTTACTGAACCTTTCTGAAAAATAAAGGTAGTGACCTGGTTTAATTTCATTCTAAGGTGAAGTAAATTATGTCAAAACAGTTGAATCTTTGTATGGAACATTTAATTGCACCAAGTAAATGATTTAAACCATTTAGATTTTAGTAGACTAAATATAATGTATATTTATTCGACTAAAATGTTTTTCATATTTCATACTAAATTGCATTTTCATCAAAAGACTATGACTAAAACTAAATCAAAATTTTCTGTCAAAATTAACACTGGTCGGTAGTTTTTGGTGATGCAATATCGCCATTGTGTTTATATGTGCGTTTGTTTACATAAAAATGAATGACATTAACATTATATCCTTTCGCGCTGTCTCTGTTAGCGCTGCCCTGTGTCTGTGTGTCAAAAGCAGGGCTCGCGTGCACGCACGCGCACACACACACACACACACACACACACACACACACACAATCACACACGTGCGCACAGTCACACACACGGGGCGGACAGCGGAGGGTGACTCGAGGAGTTATACTGTGTTTTCCTGATGAATAAAGCCTGTTCGGAATAGTAATCGACTGGTGTCAAAGCCGCAAACCTCCACTCTCATATGAAAACAAAAACAAAATTTCTCTTTAAATATGGAGGTAACGAAAACAGCAACTGATTAAAACAAAATATGCATTTGGAGATCGAGAGATGTCTTACAGATACGTAGTTAAGTTAAATATGACATTTATGAATACAGCTTAGACGAATTTCAAACATCGTTTTTGTTCCTTTGAAGGGCACTTCATGGAAAAGTCGTTCCAGATAAAACGGCCACATTATGACATACAACCGTGCTGCCCTCTCCTGAGTTCACATATCAAGGGCTCTGCTTACCCTAAACTTAAATCATATCATAACGGCGTGTAACGTAAATCAACCAATTATAATTGAGAATAGATGTGTCTGTTTTATTTATTTTAAATATTTGCGCTCCAGTTATTATTTACATTCTAATTTCAATGTCCAAATATTCTATTAAAAGGTCTTTGTTCTTTAAAAGGGTGTACTTGCAATATTATATTATCATTACTTAATCAGTGACAATAATATCGACTATCGCAATATTTCTGATGCAATTAATCGCCAAATAAAAAGTTGCTGTCGCGAAAGGCCTATGTTTAATATTCTTTCTGGGAAAAGAAAGCATCGCTCTCTCTGTCTCACCAGCATCCACCTAAAACTTTGAAATAACTTCTGTAAAAGTTACGATCATTCAGTTTAGGGCTGGAACGATTCCTTGAGTAACTACAGTAATTCGAATACAAAAAATAATCGAGGCAAATTTTTTGCTTAATCCATTTAACTACAGTACACACGGAGCAGCGCGTTTCCCCACGGACCACGATTACTGACGCACAGCCCGCAAAACTCTGGACATGTTATGTAAATACAAAAGGCACTACAGAATAAATTACAGAAAAATCTACCGGTTTTCATTTCTGCTCTGACAACTGCGACAAACTTTGTGTGTGTGTGTGTGTGTGCCATTTAGAATGGTGGTAGAACATTGTGCTTGGTACGTTCCTTATCTTAAAACCAAACTTTTAGGACTTCAGCCGGCAAAGTTTATCCTGTCTGACTAGCGGTCTTTTTGACTGTTTAAACATATGCGTGCCTAACAGGGCTGTACAGTGCGATATATAACTTTATGTATTTACCAGTGTTTCACGCATGCGATACAGTTTGGCAGGTGCATTAAACGGAGCCTCTTTTTTGTGTGAAGTGCGTTTGTCGTTGTACTTGTTTCTGTGTGAAGTTATGGCGCACCTCTATTTTACTTAGTTTAAGTCTATTTTGCGAGTGAAACTTGTTGTCCAGCTGCAATGAGTCCATAACTAGATGTGGACGCCGAATCCTGTTATTTAAATCATGCCATCTGGCTGTTCTGCGTGTCTGAGTGAATGAACTGCGTGCTACACGCTTGACTCTCATGGATTTGTCCGCGTCTGCCCTGTATGAGGCCACGAACACATGAACTTCACATCCAGAGTTGCTGTGAGAGTTTATTTCAGAACATTTTACTGAGTGAAGCTATCAAACACACACTAAAAAAATAAGCGTCTTCCGACGACCAGCCAAAATAAAAGTCCTGTTAACTACAGTAGTTTTATGTGGAAAAAAATATTACTATTTAATAGTAAAAAAATTAAAACAGAACACAGAAAAAATTAAACTAATTTAGGTAAACTAAATGCTTCATGCATAAGCTGAAGTTCGTTGTTTACCTTTGAAATTATTCTTTCTATTTCTTTTTTATATATTTGTATTACATTGCATTTTGAATGTAATATGGCAATGGAATGTACTAAATGGGTTTAGTTTTCACAGATATTAATGTATGCAATTTCAGCAATAAATATGTACATTTTTCTAAAAAGGAAACAAATTAGTTGTTCATTTTAAGAGACCTCGCTTATTTTCTCTTGTATATTTAGTATTTAATAAAGAAAAGTACATATTATCCGAATACTCGATTAATCGATGGAATAATTGGTAGAATACTAGATTACTAAAATAATCGATAGCTACGGCCCTAATTCAATTATTGCAAACCATTGCACTGTGCATACCGCAACTGTCAACATTTTGATAATTTCAATAATAACAGTCCTAGCCAGCACAAATCAAAATAAGATTTGTAATATCTGACTATAGTAACACGTTTTTTTACGAGATGCCTAATTCGTATGAATTCGTACAATGTGAATCGTATAAAAAGTATGATTATTAGAAAAAAGCAAGTAAGACCCTCACCAACCCCACTACTAAACCTAACTTCACTGGCGACGTAAAGCTAAATCGTACTAAAACGTTTGAATAAGATCGTACAAATTCATTCGAATTTGCCATCTTGTAAAATAGTTATGAATTCCCATAAGGTTGTGTTGTATATACTGTATATTTCAACCTTTTACCAGTTGTTTAAACTAGAGATGCCTCGTTGTATTAGCCGCAAATATTTATCCGTGGATTTTTGAACAATTTAAAACTATCGCCTTATTGGCAAAAGTTCAAATAAGTGAGCAAATAATAAATATCAATACCCGCCAACAATATTCGTTCCTTATTAAAAATCTTATCAGTATCGGCCAAATAGGTGCAACCCTAGTTTAAACCATTGTAGTTTAGAGTAATTAATCAAAGTGACAAGCGAGAGCTTAATTAATTATCTAAACAGCATTTAGCATTCTAAACCTTTACTTGTGGAGATACTCGCCCCACAGTCCTCCACTGCAAGTGTATTATTGTCTAAACTGTAGGACGAGTTGGAATTAATTCCTGTGGTAATCGAAATCATGCCACAGATGTTGTTGATACAGCTTATGTTGTACTTAACCCAGAACACTCTTCAATGTTCTCAAGCGAGCCCGTTCACTGACCATTTTCTGTAATAGACTGATAAAACGCCAGATCCATTTGATTTTTGTACACCAGAGCCATGCTAATCCTGCACCCAACTGTCATACCATCTTCTATCCCATCTCTCTATCAGCAGTGCACGGGATTAATCTCAACTTGGCACGCCTTGCAGCGCTGCCCCAGAAACTACATAAGATTTAAGCATCCAAGTAGCGTGAGGGAGAAGAGGCCAGGCAAATAAATCATATCCAATCACCTTCTGCAGCTCCCTCTCGCTCGCTCTCTGCACACGCTGTTCAGCCACAGTTTAATGCACCAGAGAAAACACAGCACAGCAGTCCGGTCTACATTGGCACAGATCGCCAGTAACTGTATAAGCCAAGACTATGAAGGGAGAAAGAATATATCATTTCTCAATATGGCACAGGAAACAGAGATTTTTTTCCAGAGATTACATCTATAAACAGGCAGCGAGTGCCTCAACAAAACTTTTATGCCATCACATTGAAATTATTAAAAATTATTCACATTTAAAAAAAAAAATTGTTTCACTGGTGGTAAAAGTCGCTGGTGTTTTGGCATCATCGAGTGTTTGCGGGCATTAACTGTCTCAAACACTCCAGCCCCTCGGTCAATGTCCCCCCCTCTCCTCTCAGACAGCCAGTGGGCAATTGGCTGGAACTCCACATTTCCCCCTCACTGCCCTGCTGTATGGGGGAATCTATGTTCAAAGAAACTGTGTGTGAACAAACTCTCAAAATTCTGGCCTTTGCTGTACCGAGTCACTGCAACCTGGAAAACCAAACACTGACTCCCGTACAACTCTCCATTTCCATTTGTTTAGGTAAGAAAGCACAAGCATTAATTTAGTCTCAGCCATATATATATATATATATATATACTGGAGTTGGATAAATCCACCAGTCGCAATCTGATTGGCTGGTCGTTACACAAGCTTCAGGAGTCAGGGTGCAAACATTTGACAAGACTGAATTTGACAAAGCTTGTGAAGTTCATGACATTGCCTCTTGAAAAGATTTTAACAGTAAACAAGTTATCTTTGCATGTTTGCCAATGGAAAAATCTGCAGATGCTCAATCTTCTAATTCTGACATGTGGGACGACTTGGGCAGTCTCTTAAACACAAGTCTTTGGTCTGCGATGTTATTTAAGCTTATTAAGTTATTTAAGCTACCACTTTGTTGCACAACGGTCTATTATTGTGGAAGCATGAGTATAATATTTACCCATCTGCAACCATTACAGCTGAACGTTTCAGAAACTGTTCTGAATTAGGTACAACATGCTTCTAAATTTATTCATATAATCAAAGTCTGATGTGTGGAAGTAACAGACCAGGAAGAATCGCCTTGCACAATATACACCCAAGTTAATGCTGACATTTATACACTGTATACATCGTGAGATGCTACCTAAATGTTATAATGCTACATAAGAATATAAAAGCATATCGTGTAAACTCAAAATTATAATCATTGTAAATAAGTCCGTTTTTTGCTAATCGCAACATTAGCACAAATGTTCTCCATCCTAATAAACGTGTGTAATATCACCAAAAAGAGTTTACAAATAATCTTTATAATATAATTTAATATTCATATACACTACAGCCAATACAGTTCAAGCACGGATACCAAAGCAGTGGTAATGTGGCGTCTTTCATAATGTTGGACACATATTCACATGCCCGCCCGACATTTAGGCACAAACACCCAACTGCAACCCATGTGAAAACTTTCTTTCATGATATTTGTACTTTGCGGCTTCACCAGCACTTCGCAGTGTATGAATTCGCTCTCTGTATATTCTAACCTACACATTAACAACTAGCATTTATGTAATCATACAGCTAGCATACGATCATTAACCGTTGACAAGCACCTCCAAACGTGGTTTTAAGGCAAAAACACCTGACTCAAATTTCATGGGTGTTGTCTGTTATTAGGTGTTGAAAAACCATACCCAAATCATTGAGAGAACTTGCCCATACTTATGAATAATTACTTTGACGGTTGTGTGAAATGCAGTTCTTGTCAGTTGATTAATGCAGTATATGTTACTCTCAGAGGGATTGGTGTACTTATTTTGTAACACAAGTATACTCATGGCTATCTTCTGCAGGAGTCTGAGATACTTCCAGTCATAGCCATTTAGATGAGTTCACAGTACAGTCGAGGATTCATGAATGTCAAGTGAGATCTTCTGTACTGCCAGAGAAACCAACATATCTGTCCAGCATTGACTAACTCCAACTACAATTTCATAATAACAAAAATAGCTTTTGTCATAGCTCAAGAGACTGAAATGAACTATATCTGAGAATCTTCCTTCTTCGATATCTTCTCTTTTGCTATCATAACATGCAGTGACAACTGTCAGTATTTCCTTGTAGGGCTGTTCAACGATTAAGCACATCCAGAATAAAAGCTTTTGTGATATGAAAATATATGTCTGTGCACTGTGCATATTTATTTTGTACACATGCATGTATAAATTTAAGAAATATCTGCATGTATATATTAATATTATAATTTAAATGATAAACATTTATTCATTTTTATACGTTTTAATTTTCTTAAATATATACAAGTACGTGTATGCGTTTATAAATACAAAATGCACAGTGCACGGACATTTTTTTCTGGATGCGATCAATCATGGAACAGCTATTTCCTTTATAGGGTGATTTCCCCAAAACTATCAAAAGATGCACTGACCAACTCAACAGAGCACTAATGCATTAGTTTAGGGCGGGACTACCTGTTTGTCCAACCAATGAAAGGCAAAGTAGCGTTCTGGAAACATGAAAATAATACATTTAATTTGTTTCTATTCCCACAAGGCCAGAAACAACTCACTTGAAATTAAATGTTGATAACTTATCTAATACCATTTAGGTTTGGACAAATTAGATGAAAAAGATTTCAAGTAATACTGAAATATCGGACTTTATGTAGACATTGGCATCTTTGCAAACCCAAGCATATTCTGTAGGCACTGTTGTAAGTTACGAATCCAACTTCAAATACTCAAATATTTTAGGGTGTACTCTCTAGGGATGTAACGATTCACTGTGAGCCGGTTGAAAATCGGTTATAATGAGTGACGATTCAAATCGGTTGAGGTGTGAACTGAATCGCAATACATTTTTTGAACAGCAGGGGCCGCTATTTTCACTGCAAATCTAAACATGGACATGCTGATATTTCTTAAATGCAAAAAAATCCAAGAAAAGCACAGACAGTATTAGTTTGTTTATATTAAAGAGAGTTTTTCTATTATTAATTTGTTATAAAATTGCAGTTTAGTTTTGTTATTTGAAATAAAACATTATTTTATTATAGAAAGAAACGTGAAGCATTTAAGAAATAATGCAAGGGAAGTTGTTCATTTCTAATTTGTTTCAACTCATTTTGTAAAAATAAATCGTGAATAAATCGCATCGTGAGATCAGAATCGTGACTCGCATCGCGAGCTGAGTGAATCGTTACATCCCTAGTACTCTCACTAGGCAATCTGAACTGTGCCAGAGCACATTTGACCCCCAAAGCCCGGTTCATTTGACTAGTGTGATCGCTCCGTATTGTGCCCGGGCATGGTTCGTTTAGCGGTCCCTGGCTCTCTTGGAAGAAGTGGGCCAGAGCACGGTGCGGTTGGGCTCGGGCGTGGTACACATGTAGTGTGAGCACAGAGCTGAAAGCATGACGTAAATTATGCGACTGTTTAAATTCCTCCCTGAGATTCAGCCGTCACCGTAAAAAACGGATAAACAGCGTACTTACACGTGCAGGCGTGTGTCATTGCAGCCAAAACAACTCCAGGTTTGTCAAACATAATCCAACGTGTGTAACGATAGGCTTTACGATAATAAAGTACGAGAGGGTGATTTAAAAGCATAATGAGCCGTTTACTGTCGTATCGCTCTCATATGACAATGACATCATTAAAGCAGATCGGTCTGTGCAGCGCGCGCATGAAGTTGTCTCTAATAAGCCCCAAACTGAACATTGCGATGGATTCCGTTGTGCTGAGAGGGATCGCTTTGTTTACGTTTTCTTCGAAGCAGTCCCATTGCAATGATGAAAGCGAGCGTGGGTGTGGATGGTAAAGAGCAATGTGAGCGCAGGCCAGCAGGGACAATCTCGCTCGTGCACAGTTGAGAGCAACCGGGCTAAATGGGAGTACACCCTTAGTCTATCTGCATTTAAGGATTTGTAAGAACAAAAACACGCTTTAAACCTATCCATCCAAAAATCCTATACAACAACACAATTTCCCTATTCAATACTGCACAACTGCATGAGTTTTTGTATATAGAGAAGCGAGTTCGCTCTAACACCCCAGCCAAAAGTACAATAAGCACATTCATAAGGCAAATGACTCATTTTATTCCAAGCTTACATGCTCAGATTTACGTTAGTCAACTTGGTTACTAGGCGTGTTTGAAGGATATTCAGCTGCTTCACCCAAGGTAAAGGTGAGCGTAGGTGTGGCCCTGTGGTGCAGTGAAAGGCACATTTGTCTGAAGGTAGATGGGGGCAGGGCAGGAGGGGGAAGCCTAGGGTGTCAGACATTGTTTTGCCTCAGCAGGAGCTGATGATTCTTACTGAGACAGTTTTGGTGCAGAAAGAGTGCTGCGGAGGAAAAGGAGTGGCTGTTGTGTGCATGCCAAAGTCGCGGCAGGGTGCGAGGCCGGCCCACCCCGACTCTTCATTTACGCTCCAGTGAGAGCGTCTGTCAGCCACGATGGTCACCATCACGAGCACACAACAAGATCAGGGGCTAGCATTTACCTCTGCATTTTCTCAATTGCCAGTCTGTGTCGGGGCAGTACTGGTATGCAGAAAACATCTGAACTCCATTCATGCAGGACAAATCCGCTGCTTAACAAGTCCTGAATATGAATCTTTGAATTGCAGAAAACATTGGGTGTGTGTGTGTGTAAGAAGTGCACAGCCCTTGTGTTGACACTGTGGACTAAAGCTAAAGTCATCCGACCGGTTTTCAATTAGAAAATAATGGGATTGAAAATCAGGGATTCAAGCGAGATCTGCACGGTCACAGACTATAAACACTTAACCACAACACAGATAGTTTTATATATCTTATATATATAAAAAAAAAATAGGAAAGCACAATATTGAGTTAACTCCCCATTCTCATCCTCAGCCTACTGTAATGCAAAAAATACACAAACAAATGAAATTTTAGCTATGCAAACAGGTAACCTTATGTGCGTTTTAATAAATGTAATTTACAGTGATTACATTTTTTAAAATGTGTGCATTACAGTAATGATAAAATGTGTCACAAGAATGTTGATCTGCTTAGCTGAATGAAAATTTCACAATGCAGAAATTCTTTATGGTCCTAAAAATAGTAGGGATGTAACGGTATCAAAGTCTCACGGTACAATAATACCTCGGTGTAATGCCTGTGGTACATTATTTATTGCAATATTTAAAAAGACAAATGAAGACTTGGAAAAAAGTGCCATAAGTGTTTAATAAACAATTATTGACAATTGCAATGATGTACAAATTAACCAAGTCATTTCCTGTCCTCTTTTCTTTATCCTCTAATCATAACTGTTGCTTTGAGGTATGAGGTATAGTATGAGATAGGTCAAATGACTTGAAACTCACTATTATAAAATTAAAAACTGCACTAGCTGGACCTTGACAGAGGTAATATCCATTATATTGTTTAACATTCCCCATGTTAAAGGCCCGGAAGACCTATCATTTCATACAGTCATGTGACCACGATAATATTGAGACAATTTTGCTATTGTGATAACACGATATCGATAATATTGTTACATGCCTAAAAAATAGTGTTCTGCACAATTTTATTGTGTGATTCATCCAATGATATTGCTTACATAGGGAAGATGTCATCATTGTAAATTCAAACCTGTATGACTTTTTCTGCAGATTACAGAACACAAAAATAGATATTTTGAAGAATGTTGGTCAGCGAACCCAGTCACTTCTATTGTATGGACACAAAACCAATGCAAGTGAATGGGCACTGCCATTGTTCGGTTACCAACATACTTCAAAATATCTACTTTTGTGTTCTGCAAATGAACGAAAGTCATACAGGTTTGAACTGACAAGAGGGTGAGTAAATGATGACAGAATTTTCATTGCTGGGTAAACTATCACTTAAAGTGAAACAAAGCAATATATCTAAGTAGCACTACTGCCTTAAATGATTAAATTGACTTTGACTTGGTTATACAAGTTGGTCTCTGCTTATTAAAATGAACAGTAAACTCAGAATCACTCCAAGTGTGAAAAACAACTATTTAAAATAATAAACCATGTCAATAGTAGGCAATGTACTACTACACTTCTATATAATTCTCTCAGGGCACCTACTTTGAACATTCTGGAAAGAATTTTACTTAATGCCGATCTTCACAAACTGAACAATTTCACTAGAACTGTAAACCAACCTGCTCACATTTAATCCATTTATATTTCAAAAGTTTAGTTGCTTACAGGATATCCTGATACGGTCCTAAATGTCAATTTGCAATTTATGTGGGAGAGTGAATGAGGTCTAGACAAACAATAAATGACTTTGAACCGCTTTAACCTCAGGATTAAAACATGAGCGATGTGAGGTTTAGAGTAACAAAGGGCACATACTTAGTAATAGAACATATCCCCTGCAGTCATAACAGATAAAATGAAAACCATGCAGTTATCTCAAAGCAGTAGCTGGATGAACAAAACTGAGCAGTTTAATTCTGATATCGGTACTGATGCTGTACGGTCATCAAAGAATAAATCAAGGTGGATCAACACAACCATGTAACCAGGCCTCTCTCTCAGAGATACCCGAGAACGCTTGTTTAAAATTTTTTGCAATAACTGAAAGCGTGTCTGTCATCACCGACATACCCAGACTGTGCGCTAGACAACCGGTCTGCCTTCCCTAATGACGTCAGTGGTAAAGACCTGTAAGGCTTACCTGAATGACCCATTCTACCATAACAGGACTCGGAAAACATGCTTTGACTGACGTGGCCCTTTTTAGGCTTTAAAAACGAAAGGTATGCAAGTGTTGAACAAATAGTGCCTATTGATAAACGTATCGAACTTTTCCAAGGCTTGGTTTCCACCAATCACTTGCTATGGAAAAGACTGAATACAGTCAATAGCCAATGACAGGATGATAAAGTGAGACAACACTCTCGCTCAATTTGTGCCGTAGTGTAAATATCGACGATCCAGATCTATGTCTGTTTGCTTGGTGATGCAGTGAACCGTGCGTTTACAATAATACAGACAGTCATTGATTGATGGAGCATTCAAGATGGCAGCATCACTAAACAATATTCACAGACTACCAACAATGACACAACAAACAACAAGAAAGGGTGTCCTAAAAACATATTTAGCGTCTAAGGTGTTCTGTACTAGTGATTGACACAAAACAGTGAAGAACCACATAGTTGACTGGAAACCTATCTAAAACGCATACAAACAGACCAGGGCAAGCCCAATAAAATAGGAATGCTGATACGTTTCAAACTGCATTTTATGATTTGCATCCCACAACTACACAGATCTCCAGGTACATGGTAGGATAACAATATACAAATCTGCAAGCAAAACAAAAACACTGTACATACCTGTCAGTGAGTGTGGACCGTGTGTCGCTCATTGGGCTTGTTTTTAACTTTTACTCATCCTACATCCGACAGTCATTTTCAGATTCATGAGGAGAAGCATCAGTTTGTGAGGTTGCATCCGTCTTCAGTCGTGTGGATCAGAAGGTTTACTGATCCCCCCAAAAAACACAAAATGTTAGTAAACCTAAGTTTGCCTACAGCTATGTTCTTTAAAACAATCATATGCAATAGTTGACACGTATAAATATTACTAAGACAAACTTTTAGACAACACGAGACGACGTGTTATTTGAGCTATTTTTACTCATCGCACTACACATATCCAAAACGTAAGGTCTCCACACACAGAGCACACATGCATCACATTTTCCAGCACCAGCTACCGACCTGAAATTGCTTTTTCCTATGATCCTCTCTGGTGCCAGTTTAGTGCAACTAGTAAATTATCCTGAATTAACCCAAAGAACATTTGGTTCCCACAGCAGCTGTGCTGTTCAGTGATGCATATGATCTACTGTTAAAACATATATGCGGCTAAACACTAACGTTACATCTAACGTTAACTGAAAATGCAAATTATGTACAACACATACACTAATTGTAAATCTCAAATAAGTAACTTGGTGAGTCAACCTGGACAGAGAGTTAGTTAAGAGACATGCGACGATAAAGCCAATCCGTCCACTAAAGCAAACCTTGCAATATTTTCGTATATTCGGTTATTTACGTCATTGTACAGCTAAAAACTTACCGTAACATTCAGAAACAGCTCCCGGATAAATCCAAAATGTTTCCCACAACAGTTCGCTGGAAGTTACACTCCTTTGAAAATTAAAAACACTTTTCACTTAACTAATGCCGAAGACGTGTGTGAGTAAACCCACAGCCAACACAGCAGCAGTCGTACCGCAATCCAGACTGCAGGCAAGGCCTTTGCTATGCTAAAGCTAACGGCAGCCTGTCGTCCACTTTAAAGATGAGACGCGATATTTTCCCCAACAACAATAAACACCAGTGTGCATCGACAACAATCCCACAGTCATCCAGGCAGGAAAATATGTGTGCACTCATACACGTGTTATCCTGCGGAGAGTTTCCATGGAGCTGCGACGAAATCACTTCATCATAAAAAAAAACACTCAATAAAGTTCGCGCGGGTCGTCCCGGGGCTTTTAGGAGATAAAATAAAGAATTCCTATGAAATCCAAGTTAAAAGTTCAAGGTAAAATTATTCTAGAGATTGTAGGTTTCGAACCATCAAACTGAGGAAAGTTGAGATGCAACGGACTGCCACCGCGTCTCCAATGGGGCTGTGTATCAAGACCCACTGAGCTGCCTACATAGAGAGCGTTTCCGACTCGCCGTAGAGCTGACACAAAACGCGGTTATACATTTCGCATTTTGTCCAGAGATGCTGTCTATGTGGTAAGTTTGATATATTTTTAGACACAAATCATAGTTTGGTGATGGTTCGGTGTATATTGGACTTTCAAAGTTACTTCCTTGCACAAATTCACTCAAATGCAGGAACTCAGTGAAACGCGGCCAGGGACATAGAGTAACAAAATATCAAAGAGCGGTTAAGCATTTAAACGGTGTTTTTGTTGGTTTAAGCGTCCAGCCACTAAGAAAATGTTAATTTGTAAAACATGTATAATATGAATTCTGTATAACAATGTACATGTAACGGTTAACATTTACATATTTGGTAGCAAATCTTAGTAAGCACTTGAATTTTAAATTTGTAAATTACGTCGCTTTGTGTAAACGCGTCTGCCAAAATGTGCAAAAATGCTGGGCTGCTCGTGAAAATGAAACAAACTAAAAGCCCATGTGAAATTCTTCAACTATGATGTTAGTTTGCCACATCGTGGACGTTAAAAAAACTGCAATTCGTTTACGCCGCTTTACCCTGTCGCAAACACGAAATATACTGGATTTTGCTAACGTTTTAAACGTTGGTCGGGCTGATACTAGGACATTTGTCAGAATTTATATTACATATACAATTTTTATATCTTGTTATTTGGGTATGTTTGTTACAGTGCCAGTTTATTAGTCTGCACCTTCACACATGATAACACTATAAGATTGCTTTTAAGTGGTCAGATTTAACACCTGTTATAACCAGATTAAACACCCTATAATTAGCTACTACACCTGCATTATGCTAAATCATGCTGTAGCATTAGGTTTACATGCTATATCGTGTTAAATCATGTTAGCATCTTGGCCTGGAACAATGCGTTAACATAATTGATTACATTGACAGATGTGATGCGACGGTGAGGTTGAACACACCGTACCATTCCCTACCTTCTAGCAGCCATACAACTTGATGTGAAGGTTGACCAGTTGTCTGCAGAAGCCTGCGTTGGGCGAGATGCTTCTTCTCACTTTCACCATGTTTACTGCTTCCCTCAGGGTCAAGTTCTGTTTCAGCATCAAATATGCCACAACTAATGTTGGTGATCGGCTCACTCCCACACGACAGTGAACCAGGATTTTTCCTGTTGGTAGAAGAAATTACAGTATTTACTTTCAATGATGCAGAGCTAAAAGTTCAGAGATTTAATGAGCTAAGATGAGTTTGCGTAAGTTATGGAGATCAACCTTCCTGTAGAGTCCAACTTAAAGGTTCATGAATTAAGAAATCGATTTTAACCCGAGCTTTTGTTATATAAGAGGTAATCATATTCAAGCGAACATCCTGTAAGTGTCAGAACCATAGACTGTATAAAATAGGTCAGAAATGATTACTGAAATGACAACTTTTATTCACACCAGGCCCAGCGAACGCAAGGTCCTGGAATGCACCTACATATGACGTCATTGATAGGTTGAACACCGCCTCCACAGAAAAAATATCAACGACTACTACTCTGCCCCGCCCACTGGTTCACGCATGACCGTCACCATACTGAAGTAACAAGCGGCGCGGAACCCGATCGAGCGAGCGAGCAAGCAATAAACATGCCGTTAAAGATCTCTAAATATTGCGCAGTGCCTGGTTGTGGAAGAACACAGTCGCTGCATAACCTTCCTTCGAAATCCGACAGTAGGAATGCGTGGTTGAAGTTCATTTTTAAAGACGTTCCAGCTCACGTGGGGAAAACATTGAGCGTTTGTTCGCTTCATTTCACCGCGGATTCCTTCGTGAACAAGGCCCAGGTCGACGCTGGGTTTGCGGAGAGACTAAGATTAAAAAGCAGTGCTGTGCCGTCAATATTGGATCCGACAGGAATGGCGCAGCAATCTTATGTGAGTAAAACATATTTGTACTATGCGTCACTGTTGCTTTGTTAGAGATCGCTTGATATGTCCTGATAATGTGTAACCTAACGTTACGTGTCTAACCAAATCCACAGAAGGCTCCAACTAAGCAGGACATAGGTTGTCAAACAGACACACAGAAGTGTACATCTCGGGGCACACAGCTGTCCTTTGGAACCTTGGGACCTAAAATCAGAAGCAAAGGTTTGTATGTTGTTTACGCACGCACGCACGCACACACACATGTCTGGTTTGTTATCTCCGTGGGGACAGTCCATAGGCGTAATGTTTTTTATACTGTACAAAATGTATATTTTATCCCTTAACCCAACCCCTAAACCTAAAGATCATAGAAAACTTTTTGCATTTTTAGATTTTTAAAAATATTGTTCTGTACAATTTATAAGGTTTTTTGCCCATGGGGACCTCAATTTTGGTCCCCACAGTGACACGAGCCCCCATGTGTTGGTGTGCATTCGGGTTTAGGTCCCCACCGGGATATACAAACATGAACACATACAAACATGAAAACACACACACGTCTGGTTTATTATCCCCGTGGGGACAGTCCATAGGCGTAATGTTTTTTATACTGTACAAACTGTATATTTTATCCCCTAAACCTAAAGATCATAGAAACCTTTTTGCATCTTTAGATTTTTTTTAAATATTGTTCTGTACAATTTATAAGCTTTTTGCCCATGGGGACCTCAATTTTGGTCCCCACAGTGACACGAGTCCCCATGTGTTGATGTGCATTCAGGTTTAGTTCCCCACCGGGATATAAAAACATGAACACACACACACACACACACATATATGAAGATCGTGAAGTGCGTGTGTATCTCAGTCAACTTTTTTTTTCTTTGTTCACTCAAATGTGCATATGAAGTTTTGTTGTTCATCAAATGTTGTCTATATTGTTACTAGAGGCTAGTCATTAAAATGGAAAACATTGTACATTGTAATTTTTGGTGTGTGTGTGTGTGTGTTACTGGCTCATTGGCTGTGCCTTCAACCTTAACTATCACATATAGGCTTAGTTTTAAGTATGTAAGGTGATGTTTTAGGACATAACATATTTGTAAAAAAAAATGTTTGTCATAAAAGTATCTGTTTTTTATAGGAACACAGACAGAGGTGTCATGTATAAGTGTAGGTGTTTCAACCACTTTCACACCTTTGGCTTCACTACCTTGGAGTTCAACATCTCTGAAGGATTCAAGGCCACCAAAAAGAGCTCGTCTAGAACTGGAGGGGGAGGAAAGTGCTTCCTTTGAGGTCTTTGATCAGCAGGACACAACATATGAGTCTGTCACCACTGTCACAGAGTCATCACAACTTCAGTGAGTGATTTTTTTTAATCTTATTTAGTCATGTTATAGCATTTTTAAGAGATTACATACTTGAAATCTGGTGGAATGTAATTTTTTTTTTTTTGTTTTTCATTTGAAGATGTATGTCGACACAGGAGGAGACAAAATACATTGTATTTGAAAACTGCCTCCTGCAACTGTTTGATACCTGCCCAGTGTGCTCGAGACGCTGTGATGTCCGGGCTCGAAGAAAAGGGACTTTTGTTGCAGTAGATCAACTGTGCCCACATTGTCAATACTTCCGACAATGGAAAAGCCAACCTGTTGTTGGGAGCACACCTTTGGGCAACCTCCAGTTATCTGCTGCCATTTACTTTACTGGTGGATCGTTCTTCCGACTAGAAAAGGTATTTGTAAAGGAAATAATTAAAAAACGAGAAAATAATTATAGTATTTTTACAACAACTTATTGTTTATGGCTTTTAGATATTCAACACAATGCATGTCAAGAGCATTACACACAGAACTTTCCGAAAGCATGCCAGCATGTATCTGGAACCAGCAGTTATTTACACATGGAAGAAGGAACAAGAAGAACTGTTGCAGCAGCTAAGCCTGGGGGACAAAGTCATTGTGGGTGGTGATATGAGAGCGGACTCACCAGGTAATAGAAGACTTGTGTTTGCAGTGTACATTAATTAAGGTTGTATGCACTGTTCTCAAGCTGTACCTAATCATATGATTAACATTCCTGTAGCTCAGTGGTAAGAGCACTAGCAATGCCAAGGTCATGGGTTCGATCCCAGGAACGCACATACTCGCTTTGGATAAAAGTGTCTGCCAAATGCATAAATCTAAATCTAAAAAGCGTCTGCCAAATGCATAAATCTAAATGATTAACAACATCATAAACACATGTATATGTACTCACTTTCAGGCCATTCGGCAAAGTATGGTAGCTACACCATTATGGACCTCAAGAGCAACATAATCTTGGACATACAGCTAGTCCAGGTAATTACCAAAACATCATCTAATCAATTCAACTACACTCCCTAAAGATAACTTTCCATGTCAGAATTTTTTTTTATGTAATGTTGTAGTGAATTTGTTTATTTTTGATTTAACTGTTTTTCTTTTGTTTGTCAATTCGTAATCCAGAGCAATGAGGTTGCTGGCAACTACCATGTGGAAAAGGAGGGACTGAAAAGAAGTCTTAAATTTCTGGAGGCACATGGTGTGAGGCTTGAATGTATCGTTACAGATCGTCACCCACAAATTCAACATTTTTTGAGGGAATGTAAAATAACACAGTTCTATGATGTTTGGCATCTGGAAAAAGGTACCTTTTTCACTACATATAAATTTAGACTTTGATTTGTAGTTCCCTTATGTGGAATAATGATGTGATAACTACCGGACTGCCTAACACATTGTCTTTTTTTTTTCAGGCCTGTCAAAGAAGTTGGAACAAATTGGCAGAGATAAGGACTGTCAAGTGGTAAAAAAGTGGCAGCGGAGCATAAAGAATCATGTTTACTGGACTGCAGCTTCTTCCAAAACAGCAGAGGAGAGAGTAGCGAAATGGACATCCATGGTAAACCACATTCAAGACATTCACTCACATGACGACCCAGCCTACCCACAGTGTGAACATGAAATCCGTGCATCGAAGGACCGCAGCAAATGGTTCCAACAAGGTGTCCACATTATATTTACTTATTATATATAAATGACAGAATTGCAATGTTTAAAGGTTTGAAATCAACAGGAAAATGTAATATAATTTTAGGAAAAGTACATTTGTCATTGTATCTTATTTGTTGACAGGAACTAAAGCACTGCACACTGTCCAAAAGCTTCTTACAAACAAGAGAATGCTGAAAGACGTCGAGAAACTCAGCCCTCACTTTCAAACTTCATCTTTGGAAGCGTTTCACAGTGTAATTTTACGCTTTGCTCCAAAAAACGTAGTTTATCCTTACCTTGGAATGTTATGCAGGTGTGTATGAAAGTATTTCAGTGACTTCAACCTCTATGAGGATGTCTTTCTTACCTCTGCTGATATAATTTTAAACTTTTTTCTCCAGACTGTACTTGGCAAGTATGCATTTCAACGAGAACTCCAACCGTCCTCAGGCTAAAACGAAAACTGGAAAACCGATGTATAGGCTGTTGTTTCCCGAAGCCAAAAAGGGAGAATACTCTACACGGCCATTAAAGTCACAGGCAACATATCGTAAGTTAAACAAATTTATTGATGTTCACAATTAAGTAAATAAAAACTGAAACATAAATATTATTAATGATAATGTCACTTGGGCAATTATATTTTTACAGGTTATGTCAACAATCTGATGACCTTCCTTTTTGAAAAGGTGATCCCAGACCCTCTTCCCTACATGGAGGAGATTCACAAAATCAAGGTCCCTGAAACACTCTCAGCTCAGTATGGCAGACCCTCCATGGAAGAAGCCATCGAAAGGGGAGGTCTAAATCCAACATAACTGCCTGCAGCATCATGAAACTCTTGGCGTATACGCAGGACAACGCAAGACGGGATAACAACCCTGTTCCTCCTGCCCATAGCCCCAGCTCACAAAACTCCTGTATGCCAAGTGCCTAATGTGAAAGACATTGACAAAGTCAGAAATAGCTTTGTTGTGTTCTATTATTGTAAATTGATGAAAAAAGTTGTAATATTTACTATGTTAATATGTAATAAAAACGCACAAAACATTACAGCTGCTTTTTCCTCAAAACAAAGATTATTCATTGAAAGATACTATTGTGTGTTTACTTAAATTTAATTGTAATGACCTGAATGCTTTACAATGTTGTAATGATTGTGTGTTCAATACAATAACTTGGACTTCTGTGACATAATATGAATATTACTGCTCTACTCGTCTGTGTCTCAAGGGGCCATAATCGACTCGGTAAACATTAAGTGCATTCTGTATACACATTTAGGCAAACTGGTTCAAAGCCTGGGTGATGGGTCATGCAGGTAACTTGGTCTGGTATCTGGTTAATCCTTCTAACAACCTAAAAAAACAAGAGCAGTAATTAAATTTATTATATACACACACATATGCAAACGGCATATATTTGTAAACGTTTCACTTTACTTAAAATGCTGGACGAATAATACATCTCTAACACTCGACAAACAATGCTTTTTATATAGGCTAATATAACTGGTTCATAACGTTACGTGTTCATAAGCCTAACTTGTCACAAACACGTATAAACCTTATGTAGTACGCATAATTGTTTCACATTGTTAGTAAATATTTGAATTTTGAGTAATAACTAATAACTGCAACGTCTACTACTAGTTATATTAAAATAAAATGTTAGAGCAACATCACAAATACATTAAACATATATAAAACTACTGATAAGGACTCACCACGCTGTCACAGGCTGGAGCATCCTTGGTATTTCAGATGTAGTCGGTTCATCGTCTTGAAATTCGGGATCGGACTCTGGCTCGAACATATATGGGTGAATCCCTCCGGCTGCCATTTCTCCACATTGGAAATTGTCAAAACAATTCCCCACGCGTACTGACGGGGGAGTTGACAGTTCGTTTACTACGCAAACTGTTATCCAATCATAGCAGTGGGCGTTTACTTCCAAGTCTTCAATGCGGCACGCCCATCAAAACCGAGCGTTTGTCGAGCCGGCCTCAAAACGCGGGTAGAAAATAGCCTATTACTTATTGATTGTGATGTTTTTGAATGTAAAAACCATGCAAACGTCATAAGTAGACCTCAGACAACAGTATAAAATAATAAAAAAGGCCAGTTCATGACACCTTTAAATCCTTCTCTATCACCTTCTTAATCTGCTGGTTCAGGTGTTCAGGTGATTCTAGTCTGACACTTTGCAGGAACACAAATCTTTAGCAGTATTACTGATGTCTATGAGAATGAAAACTGCTTACCTCCTTGCATTAGTGCTGAATGAATAAACTCTGCTGCAGTTTTAAAATGGGCGCTCATGTCAAACGAGGGTTGATCTTCGGCTTCTATGCCCATGTATGTGATGCCCATGCCATCATAGAACGTATTGTTTCGTTCGGTGTTGTGAGCACAGTTTAGGACATGGGTGAAGCGATACTTGCGCATCTCTTCAAGATTTTCAGCTGTACTGTACAGGGATAAATGCAACATTAAGTTATTATTGCAGTAAGCAAATGTCGTTGGGTACTACATCAACATCTGTGTCTTAAAGTCTGTGTAAAGCTATATTAAATATGTACTCTGCGGTATGGGCACAAAACCATTTGGGAGACATTTCTCCAAATATCTTCTTTTATGTATCACAGAAGAACGTGTCAGCAGGTATATAGCAGGTCATCAAAAATAATCTTTATATGTTTACGGTAGGAAATTTACAAAAATCTCCATGGAACACGATCTTTACTTAATATCCTAATGATTTTGGCATAAAAGAAAAATCTGTCATTTTGACCCATACAATATATTTTTGGCTATTGCTAAAAATGTTCCTGTGCTACTGGTATATTGGTCCAGGGTCACATATAGTATAAAAAATATAGCACAGAAACATGATTTTAATATGTACAAAATGCTACATCTTATTCCATCCTTAACCTCTTTTTTGGCTTGTCCTTCCAATATCTAACCGTAGCTCTTCAAGAACGAGACACACTTCTCGGACAGCATTTGCATCCATATAATTGATCACCTTCTTTCTGTGGCGCACCATAAATGGAATGGTGTTTTCATCCAGTTAAATTTGTACAATATTTGTACACACCCACTGCTCTACACCGGTCTTTTAAGGGAGTACCTACATGGGATAAATAATATGGGATGGGATAATAAACCACTACTATTAATAAACATATGTCACAAAATAAAAAGGAGGCACAGGTACAGTAAAAAAATATGCAACATACGTATTTTGAATACAAGAGGTTTATTTTGTGATGGATGTACAGTATACTGCTTATTACACTGATGCTTTATATACAGTTGTGTAAAAAAATAGCAGTGTAACATCACCAATCTGATGAAGTACTGGTATTAGCCGTAGTGGTATTTCTGCAAATAATTTACGTGTAGATGTAGTAGTGTAATAGTGAAGAACAGACTTGTCTGCCATGACATAAATTAAAACGAGTGTGTACATAATAATAGCAGTGTGGAGTTTAATTGGAGAATTCATTCATTCTGTAAAAAACAGCTGTCATTATTTAGTAAGCCTTTAGTAAGGAAGAATTGAAGAAAATGTTTGATGTTGCATTGTCATATTTGACTATATGACAATGACTTGAAACTAAACCCTCAAACAAACAAACACAACAACAACAATAAAAAAACGATTTAAAGTAATGATCACTATAATGTTTATTGGATTTATCAAAATGGTCAGTTCACCTTGACAGATGGTTAACTGATAAATAACTCAGAATGTCATCATTACAATGAAATGTGGGTATATTTCAAACATTCAATTTTTCAATCAAGACACTAATCTTACAGACATCATTTAGTAATCTAAATGCCAGGAACATTTAAAAGTGTTTCATAAAATATCCGAGTATTGCACATTTATGGTAAAAATTTAACGAAAGATAACATAAGAGTACAAATAATTAAAATTCATTTATGACAATTAATGTTCCTAATTACAAAAATATAATTTCCATAAATGGGCAGTTAAAACACTTTATTCCTTATGAGTACAAATATATCAAATTAGATTTAAGTTAATAATAATGGCAAATATTACAATCTTTAAAAAAATGGTTTAAGGGCACGGATGTTTCCCATGTGTTTACTGAAAGAGTATAACAAAGATAAATGAACTTTGTTAATATTAAAAATATGTAAACATCAATTAGCTGCAGAGCTATATTAGCTGGTACGCCTGTTCTGAATCAAATTCTTCTCTCCAGTATTAAAGATGAAAGGCCAATAAGCTTGTCGTATCTGACAAAATCTTTCAATCTCTCTTCACATCTTGCCCATTGACATCTGCCATCCTGTGGCGATTCATCCAACGCTGGTATTTGACCTGGGATTTCCGATATGCGAAACGGGCAATGTCAGCCATGAAGACCCATGACAGTGCGTACATGGCTACACCACCACATTTAATAATAAACTTGGGTCTCGGGGAGATGAGCTCGCAGTACAGCATAGTGCCGCCGACGAAAATCCGCATAAACACGAACAACATCACAAAGAGAACATCCACAAGGTCTCCAAGGAAGCTGTCGTAACGGCCGGAATGTTTCAAGAACCAGCGAGTCTGGAGGAGGGGGTTTGTGATCTCGCTGCCGAACAGCACGGCGCAACCCTCGATACCTGACTCCCCCAGCCACAGGGTCAGCAGAATACCCAGGATGCTCATGGTGTGGTGGGCGAGCATCACCAGCCCCTCGGTGCGGAAGTACACGCACCACGCCATGTCAAAGATAAAGTAGCCCAGACTGATCACCATAGCAGTAATCTGCAGAGGGCTGTTCTTTGTACCTGCAAATGAAAAGTATACAGTATGTGGAAAACATTAGCATCTCATTATTTATGACATGCTAACCGTGCTACACATCATTCATAATAACACATTATGACAAATCTTACCTGGGTAGGTGAAAGGCCACGGTCCATCTATGTATCCAATGTAAGCTGTTACACAGACAGCAAGAATGCCATGGAGTAGTGTAACAAGTCGACAGTTCCATTCGTAGCCACAAGAGCCATTTGTGTAACACAGCAAAGCGTACAGAGCAATCCACCCAGCTAAACACACTCCGACTCCCAACAGCAACGGCGACATCTTTATTCTGCGAATCTAATAAATCACAATCAGATTTCAAATGAACATAATATATTAAAATGTTAATAGGACTAGTACATGCAGAGATGGGCAGTATTTAGTTACAAATGAAATACTTACTCATCAAATGTATTTAAATAAAGTACAAAATACTGCTGTGAAAAAATGTATTTAATTAAAATACAAGTAACTTGTCATTTGAAAATACAAATACAAGCAATCATTTGAAGTCCGAGAGTAACAGTGGCGTTAGATACACATAGAAGAAAAAGAGAAAAGTTTTCTTAACTAAACAGCAGTCCATCAACCGCTCAGTATTGCTAGTCCTATAAAGCCTGGTGACAGGAGCCGGAGCAACGGGGGCGAGCTGGCATTTGACCCGGCACTTTTCAAACTACTGGGGCAGTGCCACGGCACTTAATGCAATAGGTGCTCGACTTTAGGAAGCGCTACAAACGGCATAGTATGTTTTATAGACAAATGCCAGTTGTACATCTACACATCTTCTCTCAGACAAAAAGATGATTCCACTGATTTTCCTGGAAACAGTCAGCTATGCATGTAGAATCAGTTTAAATCTAACAACGAATGTCTGTTTTTCTGAAGCACACCAAAAACTTGTAAATTGGTGTTTTGCTTGATATGATATCAATAGGACCAATGCAATTGTTGTAATTGCCTAGTTCAAGTCTTTAGTTAAGCATTGTATATGTTTTTATGGAGGTACAGGAATGTAAGTTTTGTTGACCATAATATTGCATATGGTATACATGGAATTTATTGAAATTGATAATTGGTGGAGAGGCATTAAAGGTATACTTAAATACGTCTTAAAATATTGTCTTCTTAAATATTTTCAGCAATTTCTGAACAGTGGTGCCAGCCCTGCCTGGTGATGAAAGTTATTGCACGCAAGTATAAACTGACATATTTGAATATGTATTTTAAAATACAAAATACAGTCTCTCAGAGTATTTCATTACAAATAGCATTTGACTTTTTTTGTTAAGGAAAATACAACTACCAAAATCCTCAAAAGTAATTTAATACGCATTTTAAACACATTTCATGAAAATACTGCCCATCTCTGAGTGCATGCATTATAAGTACTTACATGAAACAGCACAACGCTGTTGAAAGAAGTCAAAATGTCTCGCCTGTGATTCTGCTGTAGGATAACCACTAAAACCCCTCAAGTGTCTAAAGGGGTAGCATTGGATTTCGCATGAACAGTTGAGAAATACTCAAGTCTGGCTTACATCAGGTTGTGTCAAAATTAGAGCAAAAGTTACTGTGGCAACCACGGCTCTCTTTTCTAAATTCCAACAATGTTGTCAGCCCATGAACTCCACGAGCACTATCTGTCAATATTAGCGGGCCCATATCAGGCTATTCAAATGATGGGATACTGGTATGGTCTTATCAAACAGCCAATAAAACAGGCATTGTTCTTGTAACAGGTGTCATTTCCCAAAGTTACAAAGTTCAAAATGACTAATTATAAAAAAAATGAGAGAAAGCACACATTCTCCGGACAATAACGAGTTCGAAACAGAAACTAAGGCTAATACTCTTAAATTAAGCTGTAGATTTGATTAAATAAAGAGTAGCAGGCTAATCGTGCAATAAAGAAAATACGTATATTCTGCTTATATATATGTATATATTTATTCACCTTTTAAAATGTTCACGTCCTCAACAACATGTTCATTGACAGGCCGAGCAGCTATTTAGTCCTCATCGTGGATGCGCTCCGTCTTTGTGACTCCAGCCTCAGCACCTCTCGTACCCGACACGAGGCCTTGCGGGATCTCCGAGTTCATCTGCGTGTTCATCTCCGGCATTGACTTGGAGATGGGACGCAAATCACCGCACAAACAAAAGCCACATTTCAGCCCTCGATCTCTCAGCGGCTGGCCAACACACAGTGAGGATGACAACAAAGAGGAAGATACATGCTTTACAGGAGGGCGCCCCCTGCTGGTATGGACCGCGCAAGAGACTACAACACGGTAATCGCGTCGGGAAAAAATCACATTCGAAAGGATTTTATAGTTATAATGGATTATAGACCAGTGTTAAGAGTTTAATTGAAACTACAGTATAATGGTCTTTGTAGGTCTCCACTCCATGTTCATTTGCCTGTTTTCTACATGAATTACTTGGAGCTTTTTTATTTACTGTTACAGTTATCATAGCTATATACCTCTGTTACTCGAGACTGCTTAAAACAAGTAGGCTATTATTAGTGTATTATTGCTAGGAAATTATTTGGTTTGATTTTTCACAAATGTGGGATCAATTTTGTATCTTTTTTTAAGTTAACATTAGGCAAAACATTTCAATGGTAAGGCAAAGAAATTCAAAAATATTCTTTATGACATCACAATGCTGCCACTGTTGAAGATCTGTAAAATCAGTCACTGCTGATGTGTGTTTTGACAGTTACATGTAAATCAGCTTAATAGTGAAATACTTAATAGTTCTGCACAAATTGATTAATGTGTTCGGGGAAGAAAACAAGCTTGCAGCCTGTCTTTGAGCAGGCCAAAGCTCAGTGCGGTTCCTAAGCAAAGAGGAGTAAAGTGGAGGCCACAAACAACAGCCAAGCGGCTTCTTTGCAAACGCCTGGCTTCTGGCTCATGTACAAATGCCTGGCAGTAACAGGGATGAGGTTCCTATGGAGCTAGATGAACCAGAGGAGGATGACTTCATAGACGGGAGTCCCACAATCCTGTCATCCCATCATTTTCAGAGCACTTATAAGAAAATCTCAATTTGTCTTGACGAGCCATTCTGCAAGTGCCGAGACATCAAGCTAGATCATTCCCGGTGGCACCAAAGCCATTTTTGAGCAAGGAAAATGTCGTCTGAGCACAAGAAAGATGTCTGCCAAACAGAAAAAAATATATCTTGGCACCAGAAAAATGTCTTTAAGCACAAAAACACTTACGTTGTATGATAACGTTTAACACCTTATAATTAAATGTCATTATACTTATTCTTTTAGATACAGTATGTGTGAAAATTGTGTCAACCACTGTACTAAAAGCAGACAGTTGTATTAGTATTTAAAAGAACTGCTTTTAAAAGAGACAGGTTATTACACTTTGCCAAAGGAGGTTTTATTTAAAAGTTCTTCATATTATGCTCGTAGTCATTTTCGTAGGAAAATAGTTTTGAGACTTTATTCAAACCAGCTTTATCTTTTTAAAGAAAAAGTAAACACTGAATCATCAAGGCACTTAGATTCCAGACAATAACTGTTGGCTAGGGTGGTTTCAGGTGATCTCAAACAACACTTTTAACAAATAATAACACTTAAACTCTTCAAAAACAAAACATTAAACAAATCAGTATAAACATTTTAGTACCATAAACTACAACTGAGGCATGTTAAAAGTTAATATTCTGATAGTAAGAAAAGGAAGACATGTGTTGAAGGTAAATGAAAGTGATAAAATACAGTTTTTGACATTCATGATAGGGCTCATTCCGTGGTCTTGGTCCTGTTTAAAGAGCGACTTCTGAAGCTGAAAAATTTTAAGACATTTAATACCACACAAAACAGGATTCCTTAAAATAGGACATATATCCAAATTTGAGGTTCCCAGCTCTGTTGAGACAGGTTAAGTAATGTTGCATAACCAGAAGATGGCAGTGTTGGGTGCACAGTAACAAAGATCTCAGGACTTTACTTAGTGAATGACTGCTGCCTCTATTGCCTTTCATTCTTGTTTTGTCAGGACATACCCTGATCTGACTTTGGTAAAATAACACAAGGAACCAAAGTAACAGTGTCGACTGTTTCCAGCTAGTGAGGGTGTAATGCTTCTTATTCACATACAAAATGTGACTTTCGACAGCAACACATTGCAAGCAGAGCTAAACCAAATGGTCCTTGAATGATACTGTTATAATACCATATGATCCAATGACCCCTCATATACACACAATCCAACATTATTGTTGTCAGCATTAAGACTTGAGGTGATTGAATTCACATGATTGCATCTGTCTGAATTACGACGAAGACTGAATGAATCAACAAATAGTGTTATCCATCTGTACCAACATAATCCAAATGTGTACGTCCACTGCAAACCTAAAACAGTGCCTTGAATGTAACCCATTCGGAACATAGTATCAGCATACAAGAAAATAATAAAAAACAAAATTAAATAAAAATAAATGTGCACGGTGCTTAAGGATCTTCAATATTTTCCCACTGCAAAATAAATAATACCAGTTTCTGAAAAAAGAAAGATTGGCAACCTGACGCAAGCTAAATTAAAGACAACATCTTGTTTTATACTGACAAATTTATCTTAAACTTGCTGCATTTCACAAATCAATGCATCTAGAAACTCATTCCACAGGACCAGGATGAGAGCTTTAAATACTACTGACCAACTGAAATGCATCAGCCAAATGCAACAATGACTGTTCCTCAAAAATAAAAGATCTGGCAGACTGGTCTAAAGATTTTAAATCAGACCACGGCGCTGCTCAGATGCTGTAAAGTCCAGCTTTAATCACAGCTCCGCAAACACTCATCCAAGGAAAAGTAATTTAAACATCTCTGTAGGCACATGCGTCTGAAGGCTTGGAGGTGAACAAACCCCATGGTAAAGGTCACATTAACAGTTTTTCTGGAAGCAGAGTCTTAATTCTCTAGGTTTCTTCCTCCCATAGGCACAGCTGTTTGTGGGGCACATAGTATGTAAAATGGTAACCCTTGCTGCAGCTTTTGATGCCGCATTTATAAGGACTGCCCCTGCTGGAGGTGTCCCTGTTGCGACAGTATTTTAGCAGGCAGGGGTACCACTCCAGTCTGAAGTTGTAGCTGCAGGAACAAGGCTGCCAAAGGTCCTTCACCGTCCCACAGCTTGGAAGGCCAGGCACTTCTATTGCTAAGGGCTCGAACATGGAGCCTTCCACACCTGCAGAACAGCAGAATCAAAATCCCAGTTGACAAGCATTAGGGCTGTAAGCGATGTAGTTCAGTTGGACGAATGCAGAGGTTCCAATTAAAACTTTGATCATCTAAACTGGTTACAATACATTTAGGCATTTTACTGATGGAGCAGATGTTCTTTCCCTAAGCTGATGTGAAACAGGGTTGGATAGACTCAACAAGATCAGAGAATTACAATTTATTGCAGCCGTAACTACTAATGGTTAAAGATGATTTTTAAGGTGAAGCTCAACTCTATACTTAAAGGCGCAGTTTTTGTATTATAGATTTGCCACGAATCGCTCAGTCCAAACACGACGGTGGCCACCACAGTACAAAAAGATGTCGTTCTCATGTTGACGCAGGGAAGAGATTTTGCGGGCATTAGAAAGACTGTAGAAAGAGCGATGTCTTATGTATTACATCAAATAAAAGGTTTGTGGATTTTAAGTTTAAAGACTTTCCAGCAGAGACGCGTTAAGACCCGCGGTACTAAGGCTTTTAGCAGAGATACTCACAGATATCTATGGAGATACTTTCCAGCAGAGAGACGTTGGAGAGAAAGATCGTCTAATCACCCCCGAGGAGGTTGCTTTGATTCGGATCAGTGTGTGAGTAACATACTAACATACCAAGATATGTTGTTGTTGTAATATTAGCTGTGTGACAGAGCAGTTTGTTTATCTGGAACCGCTTTAATATTGTACTCGTCCAGATGCTTGAGAGAGAGAGAGAGCGCATTGGAGCTGAAACTGGAGAGCGAGCGAGAGCGCGTTTTACTCTTTTACTCAATGATGAATAAACTTTCAGTTAATCCGCAGGTCACATGCGTTCCGAACCAGAGAGCACGATCCGTACGGATCATCCCGCAATCCGTTTCACCACGATACCACAGCGGAGAGGAAGAGGAAACGCGCGTTGTAGAGTTGTTTGTCCGTTTAGGGCTGCTGTACAAAACATGGCGGCAAATTCAATGTATGTAGGGCCGCTCTGTATGTAGATATAAACAGCTTATTCTAAGGTATTACAAACTTAATGGTTCATTACATAAAGTCTTTATACATCTCTGAAGACATAGTTTTGTATTTTATATTGCATTTCCGTCAATAGATCCTCCTAAAAATGCTGTATTGTTCCTTTAACATGTAAGAACACTATGTCAGCGATATATATATATATTTAAGCATGCTGGGTTGGGTAGAATATAATTAAGGGATTAATTATATGCTTGCCTTTTTCCAGCCAGTGTTTGACGTCAGCCTCACGCGTGTACACTGCCTCCCGGGCAACGCTGCAGATGTTGTGGATGTGGGTGCTCAACTGCCATGTTCGTGTCAAGTTGACCGCTACGTTCATGCTCAGCATCTCCGTGCTCCTCTTCTCTTCTGCTATGCGGATGGCTTGGGGATTTTTCTGCCAAGACAAAAAGAAGGTTTTAGGCTGAGGTACACTGTAAAAAAAAAAGAGTTGAGTCATCTTAAAATAATAAGGCAACTTTTTTGAGTTTACTAACAGGGACTGAAGTCCAACAAACTCAAAAGAATTATGTTAAAATCATGCATTGTCAAAACATAGTCATGTTTACATGGTGAATAACAGAACTAAACATTTTTTGTCGGCTGAACATAAATAGAGCAGACAGACTGATTGTTTAAACTGATAGTTCACTCAAAAATGAAAATTCTGTCGTCATCTACTCATCCTCTTGTCATTTCAAACTTGTACGACTTCATTTCTTCTGCAGAACACAAAAGATGATGTTTTGAAGAATGTTTGTTCCCATTCACCTCTATTGTATGGACACAAAACCAATGAAAATCAATGGGTAATGTCATTGTTTGGTACCAACATTATTCAAAATATCTTCTTTTGTGTTCTGCAGAAGAAAGAAAACCATACAGGTTAAAACTTTCAAGAGGGTGAGTAAATGGTAAAAAACCTGCACTTACGCCTCAATAACACAAAAACCTCATAATTTATTTAAAAAAACGACGCTTACCGACGACGACAACAACAACAACAGAGCATAAATAATGCCAGCAAGAACTAAAACACTAATATTAAAAACAAAAACACAAAATTAACCATGCGGCAATGCATGCTGGGAACATTCAAACTCGTATTCAATGTAATTTTGTTTGTTCCCATAAAGCTGTTTGGCCAGCTGGGCAAACTTTTTGACATATCAGGATGCTTAAAGTGTTTTATCGCATTTTTCATTAATATTCACACATTCCAAGACTACCAAGGCCGACCTCCCAGGAGCTCATCAAAAACCTTTTTACAGCCTCAGAAATCTCCTTTTTAAACATCTCACTGCTGCATTATGTCATGTCCCGTCTGAGCCTTCCATCCTGCATCTGCTCCCTCACAACCTTTTCACCCTAATGACTTCTCCCTAGCCGAGGCGGGTGCGAGTTCAATGAACTGACCTGCCGGAGTCTGGCCATGGACTCGCTGGGGATGATCTCATTGTGGTTGAGGCGTGTGACGAAGCAGAGCGCCTGGTACTGGCTCTGCCCTCTCTCAAGCTCTCCCAGGATCAGCGCCCGAAAGATCTTCACATCCTGTGAGGAAGACATGCAGTCATTACTCAATTATGCCACATCTTCATTAAAGACACATATATTAGACATGAGAAATATCCTGCACAAGCTCAAGTCTTAAATTTGGCTTCTTGCGTGGCTTCCTGCATTGCATTCTTCACATGCCTTTTAGCATTTCAAATTCAGCCACCGACCTTCAAGCATACAGTGACATCGTAATTAGAAGATTTTATAGCATTCAAGCCCAGAACAACAGACAGACACCATATATTTCAGCACATCATTGGGTTCCTCATAGCAACCAGACCAGGACCCTGGCACCGGCCCCGTGCCTATAAAGACGTCCATGTAAAGGCATTATGGGAAACCCCGGAGGGAAGGGTCCTGTCTACCCATTCATCAGCTACTCTTGCTCTGGCATCCCCATGGCTCTGCCAACAGAACACACACACACACATTCTCCCAACTCCCTCCTCTGTTTTTCACAGTGAGCTCTCAAGAACAGAACCGACAGAAGGGTGCAAGCTTTCAGGATTTCACTTGCACAGTAGGAGGTTTTCTGAGACAATCAAAACAAACAAGCCAAAGCTGTCTTTGTTGGCTCTGGAGGTCTCATCCCAATTCTGTACTCACTGAGCCTATGGTGGATAAACACAGCCAAGAATCAATCACCTCTTAAATTTCAAATGAAGTTTGTTTTGCAGATATTGTACAGTTTCGGTTTTGTTCTCTGCAAAAACAGTAGGAGCAAAATACATACAGCCGCAGAAAAATTTAACGTTTTGCTGATTTAAAATTTTTCTATAGTTATGTGTTTAGTAAAATGTAAAACAATCTTTTTGTTTCGTTCTGTGAACTACTAACAATATTTATACCAAATTTCAAATAAAACTATTGTTTCTATTCGCATTTATTTGTAGAAAATGAATACTGGAGAAACAGGTAAAAATAGCAGAAAAGACGCTCTGTATTTTTTTCAGATTAAATACTGCAAAGAAAACAAGTTCATATTCACTTCTAAGCAATACAACTCCAATATTTGTACATGTACTTAGGATAAGTTCTTTTTTTATGTGATAACCTCCATTTTATCCCAGTTTTCATGTGTCTTGTCATGCTGTCAGTCTTTCACATTGCTGTTGAATGACTTTATGTCACTCCTGAGGTTTGATTTTGTTGAAATTCAACAGACACTGGACTGAAATGACCACAACACATCTAGAAATGCTGATTTAATGAAAATTTAGAACGGTCTCAATTTTTCCCAGGCTGTTTCAGACAACTTTTCGAACGGATATTGTATTTTCACATTGTTGCACCTCATTTACTTTAACATAGCATAACTAAGAGGTGAATTTTTTCAATATTTCTGCCAACTTTTTGGGTAAAATAACAGCCTCCCTGCTGGAATCCATCACATAACGCTGACATCCAAACAATAGAAACCCTGTCAAATTAAACACAAAGCCCACACAAAATCCAAATTATAGAAGAAAGCAACACATTTCTGTAGAAAAAGAAAAACCATCATTCATAAAAAGGATGTGTAGATGTTTAATGTTTAGGAAGATTTTTCAGACTTTTTTTCCACATTCGCACAACTCCAGAGAAAACATAACACGAGAGCATTGTTACAAAGTCTTCCTTCAGTTGGGTGAGGTGAAGGCTCAAGGATTTGAACAGACGGCATTGCAAGGCCATGTGAAGGTGATGAAATCACATCAAAAACCTATTGCTACCGTTTTACACTTCTTACAGGACAGATAAAAAGCGTAATGTTAATTGTTCTGGATGGAATTTCTTGTAAAGCAGCAGAAATATAAGAGAGTTTTAATAAACCAGCAGAGGACGCTGACCAGGCAGAATTAACGCACGGGTGACCGAACAATCAGCAGACACAAGAGGGAGGAGTGAGCAGGCACTTGTTATTTCAAGCTTGGCCACTATAGGACCTCCCAGTCGGCAGACAGGCGGCTTGGTTTAAGAAAGAGAGAGGGGGGGGGCGTCGTGAGGGGAACTGCTCAAGGCACTCATTTTAATTATAGGGAAGTGTTGGCGTCACTCCTTTGCCACCACCTTGCTGACAGTAGGGAGAAACCCAAGCGTAAGAAAAATCCAGGCTGGGCTACCTTTCCCTTCTGCAATCTCACATCGCACAGGTAGAACATCCGCACCTGCTGACGTACAGCAATCGCACTTGACTTTACCAAGCTTGAGCAGATATCAGTAGTTCAGACAATAAACCACCCTTTATTGTCAGTCGTCGTTTGCCAATTTCCTCTTTCCTTATCTGCAGTGTGTACAGTTTTTGCTTTTCACTATCCCGAGCGCCTCTGGGGTCGTGTTACAATTCTCTGGTTGACCCCCTCCGTGTAGGAACATGCCTAAGCCAGGTTAGCAAGTAAACAGTTCGGTCAGGTAGATCCTCGTCTCACCTCTCTGAACCTTCATTCTTATAAGAATATCAAACACGGGTTAGTAAAGTACAAACTCACCTAGTTCTGTGGCACTGCACTTACAGCTCACAACTCCACTACTTATTCTGAAATATCCCATCATGCATTGGGTGCAGATTTATTATCGAGTACAAAAGGTAATAGATAAAAGTTCACCGTTGGCTGCACTTTCACGCTTGTTTCGGTGATATGATTGAAGGGCTGATACTGAATGTAGTGAGGTGGATAACACAAGTGCACAAACACTTCCTGTTGGCTGTGGCTGCCACTGGTCTCGAATGACCATAGTCATCACTAATTCATTGCCCGATTCAATGCATGACATCACAACATCACATAAACAAATATTATCTGAGAGACATTAGTGATCAAGCACATTCCTTAATGTAACTAATCAAAATAATAGATCTCACATCTGACTGTGTGATGTGTGACATGCAAATTTATACACAAATTTTAACACCCCTTAAAGGGACAGTTCACCAAAAAATGAAAATTCTGTCATCATTTACTCACCCTCGAGTTGTTCCAAATCTGTATAGATTTCTTTGTTCTGAAGAACATAGAGAAAGATATCTGGAAGAATGCTTGTAACCAAAAAGTTCTTGGACCCCATTGAGTACCATAGTAGGAAAAATTACTTTATAACTTTTTGAACACAAAAGAAGATATTTTGAAGAATGTAGGAAAGCAAACCGTTCTGGGGCACTTTTGACTATCATTGTCATTTTTCCCACTATGGTAGTCAATGGTGGCCAAGAACTGTTTGGTTACAGCATTTGTCCAAATATCTTTCTCTGTGTTCAACAAACAAAGAATTTTATACAGGCTTGGAACAACTAGAGAGAGTAATTCAGGACAATTTTTTTGGGGGGGGCCTGAACTATCCTTTTAACTATGATAAAAATCATTGTGTTTTTTGTGGTTATTTTATTCTGAGGGTTTGGGCTAGAGATTCTTAACCACGCAACTGCTCTTTGGATCTGTAGCAGTTCATATGAGACAAGCCTCCCAACTTTATATTTGTTTGTATCTCAAACATAAAACACTTTGACAATTTTTAATATGTGGTCTGCAGAGATCAAGCACAACAAACTGACAAAAGCTAGTTTTTTTATGATTCTGCCATACTTAACACTAGTACGCAATGACATTGATTAATTATCTTAAATGCAATGCCAACTAAATGTGCTTTGTTGCGCCACAACAAAGATGTTTATGTTTGAAATTGCTTGTTTCTTTTGCAAATACACCACAAGCCAAGTCGCTACTACGTACATGAAAGTTGTTTGTAGAGTTCACGTAAATCAGAATGTAGAAATGGGGGCTTTAACATTTCTCTTGTATACAGGTGCTGGTCATATAATTAGAATATCATCAAAAAGTTGAGTTATTTCACTAATTCCATTCAAAAAGTGAAACTTGTATATTATATTCATTCATTACACACAGACTGATATATTTCAAATGTTTATTTCTTTTAATTTGATGATTATAACTGACAACTAATGAAAATCCCAAATTCAGTATCTCAGAAAATTAGAATATTACTTAAGACCAATACAAAGAAAGGATTTTTAGAAATCTTGGCCAACTGAAAAGTATGAACATGAAAAGTATGAGCATGTACAGCACTCAATACTTAGTTGGGGCTCCTTTTGCCTGAATTACTGCAGCAATGCGGCGTGGCATGGAGTCGATCAGTCTGTGGCACTGCTCAGGTGTTATGAGAGGCCAGGTTGCTCTGATAGTGGCCTTCAGCTCTTCTGCATTGTTGGGTCTGGCATATCGCATCTTCCTCTTCACAATACCCCATAGATTTTCTATGGGGTTAAGGTCAGGCGAGTTTGCTGGCCAATTAAGAACAGGGATACCATGGTCCTTAAACCAGGTACTGGTAGCTTTGGCACTGTGTGCAGGTGCCAAGTCCTGTTGGAAAATGAAATCTGCATCTCCATAAAGTTGGTCAGCAGCAGGAAGCATGAAGTGCTCTAAAACTTCCTGGTATACGGCTGCGTTGACCTTGGACCTCAGAAAACACAGTGGACCAACACCAGCAGATGACATGGCACCCCAAACCATCACTGACTGTGGAAACTTTACACTGGACCTCAAGCAACGTGGATTCTGTGCCTCTCCTCTCTTCCTCCAGACTCTGGGACCCTGATTTCCAAAGGAAATGCAAAATTTACTTTCATCAGAGAACATAACTTTGGACCACTCAGCAGCAGTCCAGTCCTTTTTGTCTTTAGCCCAGGCGAGACGCTTCTGATGCTTCCTGCTGCTGACCAACTTTATGGAGATGCAGATTTCATTTTCCAACAGGACTTGGCACCTGCACACAGTGCCAAAGCTACCAGTACCTGGTTTAAGGACCATGGTATCCCTGTTCTTAATTGGCCAGCAAACTCGCCTGACCTTAACCCCATAGAAAATCTATGGGGTATTGTGAAGAGGAAGATGCGATATGCCAGACCCAACAATGCAGAAGAGCTGAAGGCCACTATCAGAGCAACCTGGGCTCTCATAACACCTGAGCAGTGCCACAGACTGATCGACTCCATGCCACGCCGCATTGCTGCAGTAATTCAGGCAAAAGGAGCCCCAACTAAGTATTGAGTGCTGTACATGCTCATACTTTTCATGTTCATACTTTTCAGTTGGCCAAGATTTCTAAAAATCCTTTCTTTGTATTGGTCTTAAGTAATATTCTAATTTTCTGAGATACTGAATTTGGGATTTTCATTAGTTGTCAGTTATAATCATCAAATTAAAAGAAATAAACATTTGAAATATATCAGTCTGTGTGTAATGAATGAATATAATATACAAGTTTCACTTTTTGAATGGAATTAGTGAAATAAATCAACTTTTTGGTGATATTCTAATTATATGACCAGCACCTGTATATAACCAAAAGTCCCACTTGTAACCAAACATCCAGTTTAAAGTAGCTAGGGGAAAGATTCAAAATGACATGACCTCAGGCAAAAGAATCAGGCATGCAAATGATTTATGCTAAAAATAGCTCATACGAAAATGACATTGTATATATTATTATACAATTACCATAATCAGTATTTGGCTGTAATAGGATTACGGCTCCCTGTGTGATGGCGGAAATGTTTTAATTGGTTTTCTATAAAGGCCAGTGAAAAAGCACAGGTGCATGCCGGCATTTAACCTTTCGCTCTAATGAACAGAAACCTCACACAAAAGAGAACCAGAAAAGCAGAGGCTTTGAGAAACACCCCAGTTAGAGGAATGTGAGATCTTGCACACCTGCCTTACCAGTAGGCATAATAACAAGCACTGCCTTAAATAAAAGTTGCTAATAAAAGCTACAGAGTATATCTGTATTGGTAACTTCCTAAAGTAAATTTCCTCTGAATACGACACCAAAGTCGAAAGACCACTGCTTCAACAGCCCGCCTGTGTGTGACCTACGACTTCCATTTGGCATGTAGCTAACTTGAGCTTCTCCGCAGGACAGAAGGGACAACTTTACCCTCTTACAGCTGTCCAATTGTGGACACTGCAGCTCGGATGTTATACACTTAACTTCACAAGATCATGACGTTACATGCTTCACGCTGTTAACTTCTTCCACAACTGTCTTAACACTAACAAAACAAGTATATTGAGCAGCACAATGGCTCAATGTATTCAAAAATAAATCAAGATTGTAACACAGATTCTTCATCATATTCTACTAAACCATAAAGTTACGTCAATGTTTCAACACTGCTTATCAAGCCAAGACGTTGCACGAGAAGACACAGAGAGAGACATCGAAACGTGAGAGAAGACTTCATGGAGGCTTGATAAAGTTCCTGTTGACTAAAGGGGATCTACATATTCTATTTCCATGAATATATGCCTCATCAACAAAACAGGGGAAAAAATGAAGCAACCCCACATTGTACAATGTCTTGTATCGGGAAGTTGCACTCAGGGAGAACTAATGTAACCCAAGCTTGATTCATGTGGCAATAAATCGAACAGATCAGAAGTTATTTATTCTCTTAAGGATGTTAAGACATGCTGCTTTGGAAAAAACCTGTCATGAAAGACAGATAATAAAATGTTATGGATAATTGACAGATATATCAGACATGTGTCCTGTGGCATAGCAAAAAATAAAAAACAACTAATATTATATTATTAATAATAATAATATAATTGTGATGATAATCTACACTGCATTCTACAAGTCAAAATGATGAAATCATGACATGATTTTCTGATGATCTGCTTTCTAAGATTTTACCAAATGCAACGGTTACATTGACATGTATGCATATGCCAGACATTTGATTCAAACAGTGCATTCTAGATTATTTTATGAGTTTTTCGGAATTTACTGAAAATCACACCCATAACCTACAGCTGAGCTGTAGGAAAGCTGCTTTTATTGTTTAACACAAACTTCTAAAAAGTGGGGTGAAAAACCGCAAAACCGAACATACTTTTATTACGGTCACTGCTGGAATGCAAGTCTGGATCAACTGACTTCAAAAACAGTTACAAGTACTTTGCATAACAGTGTCCGCCACTCTCTGTGGGAAAACAGAGCACTCTTCCTTTGCAGCAGTGTTTAAAGGGTCCATATAGCTACTGAATTCTGGGTTAAATAAAGACATCACCTGGTAGCCAAGGGGCTGTCAGATATTTCCTACCTGAAGCCAACAAATGAATATGAAAGTGTAACCTAAACATGGATTCATTTGAAAATGGTCATAACAAACTGTTCAAAATGAGAATCCTTTTTAGTGTGCTTTTCAAAAGCGCCACCGGCTCGCAGTGTTCATCATACTTCTGTGAAGAGTCATCTGTGTACAAATGACTTACTAATAGTTGTCTCTGAAAATTAATCCGCTCACTGTGTGCACAATGGGTGTGGTCTTTCATTCGAATTGACAGGAGTGTTTTAAAGGTCTATTGTGCCACACTGATTCCTAAGAGTGGTTCAGGCATGTGTGGCGTAGAGTTAAGGTCACATCAATCCCACGTAACTCAGTGGGCCATTTCTCAAACAGGTTGGACCGCCGGGGTTAAAGTGGGCAGGTTTACACACTTGAATGCCATTCAAATACACAGCACACAAACTGGAAATGAGGACATAAAAGACAGACAAGTTCCCACAGGTGACAAACGACATAAATTCAGAAGAAAAACACCACTCAGAATGAGTTGCTCAAATTTAAGTCATAGAAAAAAACCTCCTGCCACAAGCCACAATAAACAATTTCCTAACAGTTGAATTCATTATGGCAAGGTTTCCAGCTAAACTTACGGGGTGATAACATTTCAAAGTAAAGAGGAAGGCTGGCTTGCCGCCAAGCAGGTCACAGATATACCAACAGGGAGATGAGCATTGGCAGCGGGTACGAGCTGAGATGAATTCATCTTCTTCGCTGCATATGCTGCCCATGGGCAGAGACAGAATGCAGAGAAACACAATACAACAAGAAAGTCAATGGCACGATTTAAGAGAAGAGCCTGTATCCGAGATGAAACATTCATGCAAGCATATTATCACACGCCTTCTTCCCCTAAACAGTTGCCAGCGTTTTCTGAGAAAGAGAAACTGAGTTATGATGCAGACAACCTTATATAACCAACGCTTTAAAGCTATCTATTTTGTGTTTTTAATTTGGATGTGTCTGGTTCCTTCATTACGCAAAAGCCACAAGCATGATCTCATTTTCGTTCGAGATATGCAAGATAAATCGCATCTGATTCCCATCCAAACCAGAACCCAGCTGTGACCAAACAGCACTTGTTGAAAGATGAGTCAACTGTTTCCAACTGTATAGCACAAAATCCACAAGTATGTCTGTAAGCTTTCTCCAATCTAGAAAAACTCTTTTATGATCTTCAAGTTAACCCATCTGGAAATATAAAAATGTATAAAGAGAATAATAATCCTCATCTGATCGCTACACGTTGCCATGGTCTGCATTTCTTTTCTTTTTTTTCCAAAAATTAAAAAAGAAGGCTAACATTATCTGACGTTAATTAAGGATAAATTGTTTCCAAACTAAACAATAGAAAACAAATATAAAAATAAACACCTAGTTGGTTCATTTAGCACCTGGTTAGTTTGATGCCAGCGTGACGATACTTCATTAACAAATAGTCATCAATATAAATGAATATTTGTCTTTCATAGCCTCTGCAGTGCATGCACTAAATCCCGGAAGGCAGCTGGAAGTCATCTTAACTCAACTCTCCATAAATCCCTGAGATACGAGGAAACTTAGATTGGAACCACATGTTAAAGGAATGGAGACAAGCCTGCCAGTAGAACTGATAAAAAGAATAAAGGAAAGTTCAGGAATTCCCAAATGTGATTAAATCCTCCACGGCTGGGCTGGATGTACTGTAGGGGTCCGCTGATGTGATTGAATTGACAGTCACATCAGGACAATCATAACAGTAATCCTGATGGCATGATCACCAGTTTCACAATCTGTGGATGTCCATCACTTTTTGAGGTTCATTTAACTACTTTAAGAAATGCATATAGCATGTCAGAAAGTTGTGAGTCACGATGTGACAATCGAAATACAACGCGAATTTAACCCGACCACTGTTGTCTTTGGCTTACCTGCTTGAAATCGGCCACAAACGTGATAAGAGTCCCATCTCCCTGTTTGAACTCCACACTGATGGAGTCCTTCTCTCCGTCCGCCTCCAGAACTTCATCTGTGATCTGTCCATCGGCTAAACGAACTCTCACCTTCAGCTCCGAACTAGACCCTAAACTTACCGACACCGCGAGCAGCCAAACCAACACAGTTAACCGAACTGAACCCGATGAAATCCACCTCGCCAACATTCCAGATTATCCTAAAACTCAAAGTCCGAGCTCGGAAGGCACTGGAATAACAGTCCAGCAGTTATAATGTAGCGTTGATGTGGCTCGACTCATTCCTCAAGACTCTTCGGATAGACTCACAGCGGGTCCGCGTTTAAATTACACGTCCACTTCATCCATATTTTTTTTAGGCTGGATATACGACCGAATTCATAAAGTATGTTAAAAACGTTTATAGGCTTCCCACGTTTGGTAAATAAGCATGTAGTAGGAGAGCCGCGTCACACACGGGTCAATCTGATGTTTTCAGTCGTCTCGCGCCTCTCACTGAGGGAACTTTGATTTGTGAGCTCGTGCACATTCGTCCTCGTGCCATTGACGTTCGCGCTGACTCGGGACGCTGCGCTTTACACTCTGACTTCAATTTTAGTTTCTGTTTTCCTCACCGGGAGCTTTTTTTCTCCACTAGTATTGCAGATTCGTCACTTCCTTCGTTATCCAAAGTGCAGCAGCAGTCCTACGGCCTCCCAAAGTTTAGCTGGCAGCGCTCGAACACTCTTAAAGGCGCAGCGTCCTCTCAAATATCACCCAATAGGCGTCTGGATAAAACACAAGCCTACAGTTGCAAATCTCTGCTTACGCTATGCACTGAAATGCCAAAAATATGTATTTCTAATTGACATAAAAAAGTTTTGAAAAACTAAGAGTTTGGTTCCAAAATGAGATCACTCCATTTTTAAAAAATGTTTTTTTTACTGTGCATTCCAATTCATATCAATCAAACTGCAGTTGGTTTGTTTTGATTTAAGCCATAATATCTAAAAAAAAATACAGCGAACTAACACAATAATACACAATAATAACATGATAACATAATAAAAAACCTGATTTTTGAGTTTAAAAAAAAACATTTTATATCTGTTCCTTTATCTATTCTAGATCATATGGAACTTGTTTATGCACATATTATACTATTATCTAAAAAGCAGTTTGTTCCAAAATGATTTTCTTTTTAAAATCATTGTAAGGTTTAAAAATGTGAGTTAATAAAAATATTGATTTGTATGGATTTCTGATATATGACTGATAGGTAGAGGCCTACTTCGGCCTATACAAAATATTTTGTGAAGATATTCCAGCTGTGGCTCACCCAAGCTCTTATTTCAAAGTGATATATTTCTTTCTGGGTGGCCCAAGTCTATGTAACCTCCCCAGAAAGCACATCACTGTTGAGCACATGGATTGGAGATCTTCACCGGAGTAGAAAGCAAACAGAAAGCCAATGGGCCTGAGTAAACACTGTCAGGACACTGGTGAATACGGGCAATAGATTGTAGGGAAGTTCAGGTAAACACGCGGCAGCTAAACTGAAGCATTTACGACTCTGGGGGGGGGGTAAACGAGAAGAAAAAGGAGGATCTTAGTCATTTCCATTTGACCAGCTGTTACTTCAGATGTGTTTGGTTTGTTTTGCCTTTTAACCATCTAGTAACTTCAATACACAGTTGTTGTAAATTTGCACATTTTTGTGCAACTAAAGTATTTAACTAATTTCTACATTCTTTTCCCAACAATTAGTTTTTAAACGGATTCTTTCTTTAGACTTTGATGACTTTAGAAGTTGCTTATGAAATTGATATCTATGGTCTGTCCAGGTTTCGTAGTACAAAGTGCCATTTGCGCCGTTTGGTAAGTTTCGTCATAGTGTATATACTTACGTAAATCATTAACTAGAGGCATACTGTACACACACAACAATGTCTAACTTAAGAGCAGAAAAGAAACTTTGAAGCTGTCTGAACTTTGTCGTATCTGCTACTAGTACTAATTTCTTTGATTATGTGATCATTTATCACATAAGACTCAATATTGTGCTTACATGTTTATCAACTAATCCTGATTGCGGTCCACTGATGTATTGTAACATTTTATCTGAAATGTTGACTGGACTAAAAGAAAATTGGGGATTTGAAACATTGCCAACGTTTATGATCAAAGCCGCAGCCATGTCATACCCGAAATACGCTTTTAAATATTGAATGCTCTTATTTCTTTTTGGAACTCTTCTACCGGTTAAGTATGACATTGCACATCGTGCCGTTGATCCTGATGTTGTTGCGTGCCAGGGATTTTGGGTATATAGTCGTGAGTGTGTGGTTTGTTTTCTCAATTCGTAACGCAATGACAGAAATACGATGAGCATGACATGCAGCGACGAGTCCCTGTTTTGTTCTACTGTAATCATCATCATTCCCCATTCAGTGCTTTTCTCCAGTCTGTGTAATTCCTGTTACTCAACAGGTAGAACATTGTGTCATCAATGGAAAGGTCATGGGTTCATTTCCAGGATACGTACAAAGTAATAAATTGTGTACTTGAATGCACTGCAACTTTCTTTGGATACAAGTGTCAGCCAGTTGCATAAACGTGAATAAGGGCTTGTGGAGGCATATCTCCCATAACGAGGATGCACTAATGATCCAGTAAACGCATACGCAGGTGTATCCATTTAACCTGAATAGCCGGATACATTATCCCTGTGGTGTTTCATTGAAATGGCAAACAAAATAAAGATAAAGCAGCCGTTTCCGTTTCTTTCAACGCAACAACAAAAGGTCTTTCTTAAGAAAACATCCTTTAAGTTTTCTTATGTGACTTGAACTTTATTTACGTGGAATTTGGGTTAAACCTATGCTTGAGTCTAAAGATCCCTAATGCAGAATTCCTTTATTTAAAGAAAGGGGTTAAAATAGCCTCCTGCACAGAGGATTTACCCCACAAAGATTTTTGTGGCAGGTCAGGAAGGTTTACAAAAATAAAAAGGTCATTGTTTGTAAATGGAGTGAGACGTGACTTTCGGTGAAGGGGAAGATAACAGAAGGAGCTTGACAGATATTAAGAAAACAAACCTGTGTGAATAGAGTATTCAGTAAAAAATACAGCATGATTATGTTTTCTCATTTTTCTTATAAATTAGCAGTGTTTTTCTGTTATTTTACTGCAAAAAAATCCTATAAAAAAACTGAAATTTTCTGGCAGCTGGGGGGGAGAAAAATACTGTAAAATAACATTTTTTCACATAAATTTACGTTTTCATGTTTGTCTTGTAAATTTGCAGTATTTTTTAAAGTGTTTTTTACCATATACGTTATACATTATATGTGAAAAATCTGTTACAGTCTTTTACAGTGAAGCCTACAAGTTGTCATTGTAAGGGCTTCACATGGAATAACCATTCTCTGCTCTTAAAAGCATATATTTCTGCTCCTTCAAACCCCAGCAAATGTGTTTTAGACAAAAAAAAATGTTTCCTGGTGATAAACCTATCATGTTTTTCTGTTTTGTTTATTTACTATTTAATTATTTGTGAAGTCATAGAGCCAACATGATTCAAGTACCCCTGACTGGAAATAGGGTGGTTTGGATTCAACTGGTTTCTTTTCAGAAACCTTGTAGATGTGATCTGAATTCTGGAACTTAATCATTATTCCAGAAGAACACACAGTTGGGGGAAGTGAGACAATGTTTGCTGTATTTATATAAAAAGCCCTCTTGCCTGGCTTGCACATGGTGGAAATATCCGTCTATGCAGCATTCAGGTCTGCGGATCCAACATGGATTGAGCAGTATCCCCTTACATGTGTGCTTCTGTAAGAACATTTCACTCCGAGGAGTACAGGCTCAAATGGAGAACAGGACCGAAAGCTTTCTGTGTATACGGTATCATTTTGCAAAGAGAACTGGATGTCAGATCACTTGTTGTGGGTGTATGAGTAACAGAGATGGCAAAAGTACACACATCCTTTACTTAAGTAGAAGTACAGATACTCATGTTTAAAAGTACTCAAGTAAAAATTGAAGTACTGACTAAACTTGTTTACTCAAGTAAAAGTAAAGAAGTATGGGCTCTAAAATGTACTTAACTAAAAAGTAGCCAATACTACTACCTGTTTTAGAGTCACGCTCGTAACTGGACCTCACAACCGAACTACCATTATGTAGAACACAAGCATAAAAAAGACTGGTGGAAAAAAATCTATTTGCCATCACCTAGGCCACATCCTAGACCCCTTGTCCTTTGGGAAAAAACACAAAATTATAATACAATTATGATGTAAGATAAGAGCGTAAAGGACAAGCGTATTGATAATAATTGTGACAGAATTCCCTTTGTCTCAAGTTCTCAACCATAATTTTAACTATTCTTTGTGTTGCCTTCAGCCTTGGTCCGTGGCAGCTTCATAGACTACTAGCCTATGTCTGTGATGCGTAATAGCCAGGAAATGATTGTTTGGTACTGTGATTGTCAGAACATTTTATAACAGAATTTCACTGCTTTCAATTTTAGATTAACTTTAAATTTTAAGCACAGACCAGACATGGACATATCATTATACAAAGGTTGTAGACACTTGGGAGATCTTGTTAAAAAGAGAAAACTAAGAAATAAAGAGATAATTAATTAGGCAAGTCAATTTACTTGGAATTACATTACATTACAGTTTTTCTCGATTGCATAAACACATTTCTTGAAATTATGCCTCGTATTCTCAAAACAGTAAACACAAATCCATAACACAATTCCCCAAACATCCTATTTCCGGGTCAAAATGAAGCTCTCTTCTCAAAACCATTCAAACTGGCTGAAAACCAAACTTTTCCTGCAGACATGACACACAAGCCCTCAAAATCACCCACACTGTAACATAGTCTTAGACACTGGTGAGATCAATTCAAAACACTGTTACTAATACCTCTTATTGGGATTCAAGAATAATTTGACAGCTTAGTGTTTATTAGAATATACAACATAAAAGAGTGCACATAGAGCAAAGTGCAAGAATGAGCTTTAGGAAAAAAGGAAGAACAATATAAACTGGTCATGCCAGGCATTCAGGCGACTTACAGAGACGATAAAGGAAACAATACAGGGAAGCGATTTGTCAATAGGAAGCAATGTAAAAAAATATGGCATCCTCTGCACCTTTGGCCCAATTTCGTAAAAGTATTCCTTATTTTCTGCAAAAAATACAGGACAGGTAAAAAAGGGTGTACACGTGCTACAGTTTACTGGATACAGAATAGTGAAATTTCTCTCATATATAGAGTGTACTGTAATTATACTGTATGTTTCCTGTAAGTAGTACAAAGCCCAGTAGATTATTCTAGGATGACCTCCTATTGATATTATCCTGTGATTCTTATTGGTGTGTCATCAGTTTTGCCACTGAATGTTTACTGATGCATAACTGTGTTATTTGAGTTTACATCTTGACACTTCAGTTCATTATATTGTGTGTTTGTGTTTTCTGAATGAGAACATGGTTAAACCTTTGCAAAATGAGGCTGTTTTTGCGTGGGGTTTGCACAAGTTAGTGTATTGTTCTGAGGATGTGTTTATAGTTGTCAGAAAATGGTGAATTGTTTCATGAATTGTGTGTTAGCAATCGAGAAAAACTGTAAATGTATTTATTCCTAACCCTATCCCTAATAAAACGCTGAAAACGGCTCTGTTAATATTTCTTGTCTAGTCACACTGATGTACGAATTACAGGAATCACGTTTATGATATTTTTACATTCAACACAGCGTTTTCATCATTGGATAATACTGTCAGTAGTATTATCATATCGTAAATCAGTTTTAAAATATTAAGTTTAGCCTCTTACATTGTACGTTACACTCGTTCAACATTAAAACTGAAACATCTTGATGTCAGTGTTGCTAGATTAGGTGGACGATTTCCAGCCCAAAGGCTCACTAAAACCTACCCACTCCAACAAAAACCAGCCCAAAATTTTAACTGCCAAAATAATGTGATAGTATTTTATTGCAATGTCAATCAACATTGATAAGGATCATTTTTTATTTCCTTATAATTATGACAAGATGAAAAAATATAATAAAAACCAGGAACATAGATCAAACAGATCAAACAAGGCAAATGCATTAAGAAAATTTGAAAATAAGACTAATAGGATATGTCCAGAAACCACTTCAAAGCGGCAATCAGGAAATTAGCGCATTGTTGTGCACAAGTGCCCACTATAATTAGTTCATCGGAAAGCAACGCAATGAGCAGGTATTTTTCACTCGTTCATGAACTTAACGCACACACGATAGCAAAAAATATGCAATTCATACATACTACAGCAACAATAATGCGCTTACTTGAGCTGCCTTAACTTCTGACAGAACAATCCCATTTTCAGTTTGACTTTATTAAATCGTTTAACTGTGCTCTGATTTCAATTACAGTTATATTTACAAAGAATCTTCGAGTCGTCTCTCACCACATGTGTAATTCACATAGTGAGATTTGAGTCATCCTCCCACTTACTACTGTGCAATTTATATGTAGGCCACTTTGGCACTAAATTACATATTTAAAATCTGGTCCTTTCGCGCTAAAAAACCCTACCATTCACGAGTCACCACATGAAGCAGAATATCACGCTCGAGATCTGAAAACAGTTACTCCGTCTTCTTTGATTTGATTGGTCACCGCATTGCTCTGTAAACAGTAACTCCCGCCTTCTTACATTTGATTGGCTAATGGCCACCTCACACAGCGCTTTGGCTTTTAGGCAGATCTATCATTAGGTTGAAAAAGTCACGCAATGACAATAAATAATATTGATTGTGCATCAAATACAGATTAAAACTAAAGTAACGAGAATGGTTTGAAAATGTAAGAAGTAGAAAGTACAGGTATTTGCGTAAAAATGTAAGAAGTGAAAGTAAAAAGTCGTCAGAAAAATAAATAGTGGAGTAAAGTACTGATACCAGAAAAATCTACTTAAGTACAGTAACGAAGTATTTGTACTTCGTTACTTCCCATCTCTGATAAGTAAACATCTCAAGGAGGTCCGAGACTCTACAGAACGCCCAGTGACACCTCACTTTCATCTCCAAAAGGAGCGCAACATCTGCCGAGCAAATGCACGTCACGTTCCCTGTTTCAGCAAATAGTGACAACTGTGTTAGGCCTTGCATTCCTTTAGAACACATGAATCTGTAACCCAAGGATTTCTCCTGGCCTCGGATGCTGGAATTGTTGAGGGAATAAATAAAGGCTGAAGTCTCTACAGTTGTGGAGGACAAACAGTGGTGGATTTATTAGTCTGTTTGGACAATCCAAAGATCCACGACAGGGCCCTCCCCCAGCCCGTCTTTACCCAAACCAGTGGCTTCCAGATGGGATTGTTCCAGTGAAACCCGAGTTACAGTAAAAAAAGTGTGTTTAAAGAGAGAGAAGTCAAGTGGCTACTGTGATTATTTAACTCCTGTGCTGCTTTTGTGGAAACTGTCTTTCCACACAGACTGAATTCTTTCTTTGTGGAAATTCCCAATGCGTGGTAAGGTAAGAAAGGGTCTTTAGATTACAAAAACAAACAAACATGTCGGGGCTCATCCGGGAAAGCATTAGCAAGCTCACATGTCAGACCTCAATGAAAGATGAAAAGAGAATCCACATTTAAACACTGTCTCAGGTATATAATTTATCCCATTATAATACAAGGCAAAGGCACTTATAACGGACTGGCTGGTGCACCTCTCCAAGCCTGTCTTTACAATACCGTTTCTTCGTAATTACAGAACTGCAGCTTAGCTGTCGCAGGCCTGTGCGCACACATCACGTCGGTCTGTGAATGATTATATCCATTGACTATAAATAAGAATGCCGTGTTGATCTGGGCCAGGATTGCATGTGAAGTGCACCCGTCAATTCAACACGATCCCGTGATGCGGTTTGGGTGCCGCAGACTTGTCGAGCCGCAGAGAATGGCCTACAAATGATCAGGTGCTGTCGATTAACTGAAGAGACGTCTGGAAACACATGACCCCAGGCCATCTGCCACATGAATGCAGAGAAGATGCGTTTAATTCATCTCATGGAAAAAACTTGAAAAGTATGGCATTACAGTTGTGGGTAGCAATAAGTCTGGCGAATACGCCTTTGGAAAGAAAAATCACCGGAATTGACTTAATTTTCACAAATAGCGTGAATCATTCTTTCCATACCTATATTATTTTACTGGCCGTAATTGTACCCTGCGAGTCTCTTTGTTTTCATACTTTTTATTACAAGGAAGTAAAGAACAAAGTAAAATCCAGGTGACAACAATGTGCAGCACGTAAAACGTAAAGTGGTAGTTTACCCAAAAATGAAAATTCTGTCATCATTTACTCACCCTCTTGTCATTTCAAACCTGTATGACTTTCTTCTGCAGAAAACAAAAGAAGATATTTTGAAGAATGTTGTGGTACCAACTGACTTTCATTGGTTTTGTGTCCATAATGGGTACCTCTGTTGTTCGGGTACCAACATTCTTCAAAACAACTTGTTTCGTGTTCTGCGGAAGAAAGAAAGTCATACAGGTTTAATTTTTTTTTTTTATTATTAAAGTAGCTGCCAATCTGTGGTAGCAGACATAAAATCTTAAGAGGCTTGTAAAGAAGTTCTAAAGTCTTATGGGACATGCACAAGTCACATAAACTAGTTTTATCTAAGCATGGAAAAGCGAAGGCAACGCCGTCTTGAGAAACGCAGCAATCTGCAATTGTTTTTAAGATGAAACTGAGATTTTAAATACGTCTGACCCAGTTGTTTTGAATACACTGATGAATAGTCTGCTGCAGTCACTTCAAACAGTAACATCTTCAGATACAACACAGCAGTTTCATAAGGGTGAAAAAAAATGTAACCGTCGGACCACTGCGATAAGCCAATTCTTCAAGGATGATATTGCCAAAATGCAAACTTTGCTCTCCTAAATCCTGCTGTGTGGGATTTTTCAAGCATAAATTCTGGATGCATGATGCTGTGTGTATGATGATGTCAGCTTTTATGGGAAATTCGTTTTGTCTGCCTCTGCTCTGAGGCCAGTATTTTTAAACAAAATGTTTATCGCCACATTGTCTGGATTCAGCTGTGGGTTTGTTGATAAATGTTTTGAGATGTCCCAGATATATACAGTCTAGCTTACAAACAGACTATTGGCTTTTGTAGCAACCTATCACGAACACAAACTGTTTCAATTGCGAGCGACCTCACCACAGGCGTTCCACTGTACTGTCCCGTCTGGAAAGTGCGAGGTATCCTCTAAAAAGCTGAAAGTTCGAATGTTTCGGTGGAATGCTGACAGTGTGTCCCTTACAGGAAGAGAATTCTCAGACTCTTTGACTTATTTGCCTTCTCACTGTCTGCATGAGAGGACCTAGACATTCTTGCCTTTGAGGGAGAACTCAGCGTCTGTGGGTTCATATGTGCTTTTACTTATCAAGTAATAACTTGAATTACTTTGAAAGGATGGTTGCCCTTCAGTGTGAAAAGATGAATATAATAATAAGGCTCAATTTAACAATTATTTAAAGAAATAGTTGAAATAACAATTCTGTGATCACTGCAAACCTGTACTGTATCTTACACACTAAGTAAAGTAACTGTTAATATGATAAGTTCAAGAAACAGATCAGTTCAATTCCTCAATTGTTTTCTTGACTTGCATGGTCACTTTTTCCACGGAAAAAATTCACAGCATGGGTTTGAAACACCACGAGGCAGAGTAAATAATGGCAACATTTTTTTAGTGCGCTGTTCCTTTAATGGGAAACAGAATTAAACAAAGACCACATATTGTTAGCAGTTGAGGCAACAAAGGAAAGAAAATATTTTGTTCATTATTTTTCTCCCTCTAAAGGAAAATTATTCTCTGAGAACTGTAATCTAGACCACCCCCCCACAGCAGAGGCCCATGACAGCCCACACATTGACCCTTAGCTCAAGGCCCCTTTAAAGAAAACAGAAAGGAGTCACAGACCCGTGTTTAGAAAAGAGCTAGTGTCTGGAGAGGAAATACAGTATGAGGGGGAAGTTTATAGCTTTGATGTTTAATAGAGTTAGGAGGAGAAATACCATTTAAGGTTTGCTGTTTTCATAACATTATAAAATGGTATGTTATAATAAAGCTTAATTAAAAACACATAAGACACGGAATTGTTTTCATGTTACCCAGGAACACATAAAACCTCAAAGGAGATTCAATAAAAGACAAGCCGCTAATTAGCAAGCATTTGGAAACGAATAACAATAAAGGAATAGAAAACATCACGTTCCTTTAAAGAAAATCCAGCACACTTTTCATTTTGACGTTAGTGTTTACATCACATCAACCGCAGTGAAACAAAGCAGATTTAATCTGTTATGGAAAAACGTTCTGTGGAAGTTATCTCAAAAACACTTTCACTGACATGCATGGCTTCGTGTGAGACACTGCACTGATAAATGGTGATAGGGAGGATTTTCAGCGAGTCAGATTACCAGGGCCCCTTCTCCTCACATAGATAGTGTGTGCTGCATGCTTTCCAATTGTGCTTTTTGTGGTGTTCCTCGTGCAACAAAAACTGTCATTAGACAATTAACTGAATCTTTCTGATCAAATAAAAAAAATGCAAATCCAAGGCACTTCTTCCAGTTCCAAGTGCCTTGGATTTGCATTTTTTAAATATAATTTTGAACCCAATCAAAGGAGGTCCTCTCAGCAAGCAGCGCTCCAAAATGTTTCTTTTGAGTTGTTAATCTTTCTGATATTAGAAATACACCACTTTTCCAGAATTGCATACAATGTTTGAATATCAAAATGATGTGCTGAAATTAAACAACGTGCTGTATAGTACACAAATGAAGGGATCGATGCAGTACAGCCTGTTTGTGTGCCCATATATCTTTGTGTGGTCATGCGGTAGACAGATTTGACTGCTAAAGAGAGGGGCTCAGAGAGGATACTTGACTCGAGCTCTGATTTCCCCCCTAGACTTGTAGTGATCATTTTTTAGGTGAAAAACAGAAGAGAAGAGACGCTGACCAAATTGACGTCGAGAAGTAAGAGGCTGCTTTTATATCCTGGTAAGATTACATGGGCGTATTCCTTCAGAACGTACGTTTATTAACTTCATTTAAAGGGATACTCCACCCAAAAAAGAAAATTCTGTCATGAATTACTCACAAGTTGTTCCAAACCTGTATAAATGTCTTTGTTCTGTTGAACACACACAAACACACACAAAAGATATTCGGACGAATGTTAACAACTGAGATTTCTGGGGTAGTCAAAAAATGGTAGTCAAAGGTGTTTCCAAATTCTTCAAAATATCTTATTTTGGGTTTAACAGAACAAAAAGAAATATATATACAATATTTTGTCCTACTGTGGTAGTCAACGGTTTGGAACAACTTGAGGATGAGTAATTCATGACAGAATTTGAATTTTTGGGTGGACTATCCCTTTAAATCTGGAATTTAAATTCAGATTTAAACTAAGAAATGTTGTAAGGATTTTAAAACAAATAAATATTCAAATATTTTATATTAATATTTAAACTTATTTCTAAGTGTCTAATTAAATAAGCATATCTGTGAAATCAACCATATCAACACTGACTGGGGTTTTGTACAAAAGGTCAGATTTCTGTTGCTATTGAGGTCTTTGGAACATACCCAGATCATGCTGGTGTAACATGGACAAAGTTTTGCATAAACTTGAGTAGTTCATGCCAGTTTAAGAGCCTGCTGTTATTAAAGATAAAGGAGCACAATGTGTCTCAGACTTACAGACCCCACTGTATATTTGACAAACCGCACATGTGTCCTATGATCTGACAATAAAAGTGACGATAAATCTCTCTTAAGCTATTTTATATTATTATGAATATAAATATTAATAATATAAAATAACATGCGTTTATTTTCTACATTTTTGTTGTCACACCGTAGGACACATGGCACGATATATTTGTCAACTACCCATATACCTACAGCACAAACACATACGCACTGCTGTGAATACTGAGGGACGTGTGTTTAATACTGAAAACGGATGGGGAAAGTGATCTGTGGGGAAAACACTGTCAAATAATACAATACCCTACACAACAGGTGTGATATATGAGCAAAAACCAGACCTTTTAATAGCAGGGAGTGACGTTCTCTGCCGTTTTCAGTTACCACTCTTGAGATTTTTTCTTTTGTCATCTAATTGCTCCTTTTCAGTGGTCCGAGAGGGGAGCTTAAAAGAGCTCTTTAGAGAAATATTGCCACCCTGTGAACACTCTGTGGAACAGAAAATCTGAAAGGTGTCGGCAGACACAGATCACTTCCTAACGGGTTCAGTCGAGGGCTTTCCGGCTACTAAAACCTTTCAAAGGTGGACTTTTTGAAAGAAGCCTCTTCTACTCGAAGGCTATTAAAGCATTCATGTATCATGGATGAAGCTGAAATCGGGGGTGGAGCTCAATTCATTGGAATGAGAACAATGTTTCGAGATAAATGAATGTTTTCGTTTCTCTGAAGTGGGTGATGAAACAGGCTTTGATAAAATGTGAACTCAATCTGTCACAGTCAGTGAAGACAAAGCAAGACATGCCAGCGGGTGGATAATTTAAAGCTGAAATCACCCAATAGAGGCAACACGATGAAGAAAATCTCATGCAATTTATCACAAAAAGTCAAAGGAATAGACTCGTGAATATGCTTAACTCGGGCGTTATTTCATAAACTGCATAAACTGTGTAATTTGTGTTTGTCTACAGTAAGCAATGAGTCTATTTACGATTCACTTTCTATTCATATCCTAAAATCCGCTTTAATTGATAGCTTGCGATGACATAAACTTTTTTTGCACACCGATCCTGTCTCAACAAGTCGCTTACGCTGCCCTCAGCGAGGGAAATATGTGCCGTGATCTCCCTCCATCAAAATGTGCTTATCTACAGATAAGTGGGACAAACAATGACAGAGAAACATATGGATGAAATGATGCGTACAGGCCTAACCTTGTTATAACAGTTAACACATGTGACCTCCCGCTGCGAGAGCTTTTATTACCGTGCTGATAAAAGAGGAAAGAACGGCCTTGCTCAAGAACAGCCAGGAGGCAGAACTCCCACAGATTTTATTGTCCTATTTGGAGGAAACTTTAGAAACAATCCGGAGCAAATAGGATACAGAGAATGCAACAGAAAATGAATGAGAACATGGAAGAAATAATTGAATGTGGTTAGCAGGTATGACTCAATAAAACATACACTCGGAGTATCAAAAGAAGGATTAAAAAAAGAAGGATTAAAGGTATACGGTTCACCTGCATGAGTCTTTGCTTCTATATTTATCTGAGTTATTTATTCATCCTCGTAGTTTTTTTAAAATAAAATTATTAAAAAAAAGAGAACCGAAAATGTGTGTAAGCAGCCATAAAACAAAAATTATTTAAAAGCTATACATTAGTATGACTTTTGTCCTGAAACATACAGGTTTGGATCAACATAAAGATAAGGATTTAAATAATTGGTTGAACTTTAATTCTCCATCCTATCCGTATCATTCTTTACAGACATGTTTATGGCAAAAATGAACTGGTTTCCATAGTAATCATCACAAATAATGATCAACGGAATTTAATTTGGAAAGTATGTGAGTAAAATTTCTAAGAGAGTTCTCCTGTATCCATAAAGGCTGATATTATGGTTAATAGTGGTATTGTGCTCACCACAAAAACCCATCTACAAATGAGCCCTAAGAACCTCTACTGAGAATAAGCTGAAAAAGGAACAGTATCATATTGTGCTGACATCCGATAACAATCACAACACATTTCAAAGGCACTAGTTAATTCTCAAAAGCTATACGTCACGCTGTAACCTGGTATTGTAATTACTTTGGGACCACAAACCTTTCAGATGCCTACATACTACATGCAACCGATAAGAGATTTTCTCATTCATCTATGAAGGACCAAAAATCAAACATCAAACACAACCAGAAAAACAAATATTTGCCCATATCAGTTTGCTAAGGAATAATCAGACCGGAAAAGTAGTCTGTTGGCCAAAGGAAGCAACTCCTGAGTTGATCAGGGGACCCTTTGGGTTCAGTGGGCGAACCAGCCATCTTCAACAGCAGCCCAGCATCTGAACTCTCACTGCTGGAGCTGTTCATACAGTGCCAAGGTCCAAAAAATGAGACCTCTGAAATGACACATGAAAACACATCAACCGGTTGATCACTTTTCCATGATTCTGACAAAACAAATGGTACACCAAGAAGGGAATCAACTGCGATCAATGATCAAATATGAAAAAAAGTATTAATGTACTTACACAGTAATATTCAGCTGGCACCCGTGCTTATTTCTTCTTCCCTCCTAAGGACATATTTTCTGTTTTTTTCTTCTGTGCCTCATGGAACAGAAAACACACCTTTATGTTAACAAGTTCCACGAACCCACACTTACATACAGGATCACAGTTTGTGTGTATACTGTACATGTAGAGTTTAACATATTTGTAAGGTTTATCAAAAATGTAAGGTTTGTGTCAGCTGTCCTAAACTAACAGTATTGCTGAAAACCAAAATACTGTATGTTTCTGTAATGGCTAATTCACCAATAGTGCAAGCTCTTTAGTAACAGGAATATTTTTAATGTAAAAATATAATGTTATTATGCATGAATTTTTGAACTCACTGTTTTACAAGAAAAGCAGAAAAAATTGTCAATCACTTTTTATTCAGATGCACAATTACAGTAATTTCCTTATAGTTCTTAATAAAAAATACATTGTAATGGTTGAATGTTAAATAAATTAAGCCTATTTAGTCATTTCAGTTTGTTATTTGCTTATTACATGACAATTTTTTAGTATTAAAGGGGTCATGTGACATGGCTAAAACAAACATTATAGTTTGTTTTAGATGTAATGCAATGTGTATACACGATTTAAGGTTCAAAAACGCTGTATTTTCCACATACTGTGCATGTTTGCATCTCCTCTTTGCCCCGCATCTCTGAAACGCGTGGACTTTGTACAAAGCTCATCGCTCTGAAAAGCGAGGTGTGCTATGATTGGCTAGTTAACCAGTGCGTAGTGATTGGTCGAATACTGCAAGCGTGTGACGGAAATGTAACGCTTCTTACCATATTTGGACCACAGGTTCCAAAGCAATTGTACTGACAATTACGCCCACCTTAGTGCGTATACATTTGGGCGGTCTTAGTCAAGTCATACCACGAACTGACGTGGATTTGTGGGGGTGTGGTTACACGAGGCGTTTCAGGCAGGTCTGGATGAGCATTCGCTTTTAGATAGATTGCATCTTTTGTTACGACACTTTAATTTTTGCAATTTTACGTGTCTAATACAGTACATGCATGGGCAACTTATAACACACCAAAGACACATAAAAACACGTATTTGCCCCATATGACCCCTTTAAACAAGTTTTTGACAGATTCCTAAAATATTTGTGTTTTCTTTTTATTATCACAGGTGGTCTAATAAATATATTAAGCAATGCACATACAGTACATGTGACCAAAACATTGTGAACATTTCATGTCATTTGTGCATCCTAAATTCAACCTTTCATCCCAACATAAATGTTGACATTGATCTGTAAAATGCCATTTCTACTATTTTAACCATTTATCTTTTCAGCTAATCGTGTCATTAGATACTGTATATAAAATACACCACAAGAAATGTATATTCCTTGACTATGAATAATGTGATGAGAATCTGAGGGGAGTTTACCTCGGTCATGGCATCATCAATTTGCTTCAGCTCCTCGTAATGGTCGCGTGAGTCTCTGAGAGGCAGTACCATTATCTCCTCGATCTGAGGGAAGAGCTGAAGGAACAAGGAAACAAACATTTACATCTTCTGTACATACTTTACATTCTAGATGCTGTACGCTTCAAGCATGGGATCATTTAAAGAGTCAGTTCACCCGAAAATTAAAGTCAGTCATGATGTTTTGAATGAGGAATATACTAATAAATAATTTTAGTGAATAACAACTTAAACTTCAATTCCTCAGTCACAGCAATGTATTAAAGGTCCAATGTGTCATTTTTTTGGAGGATCTATTGACAGAAATTCAATATAATATGCATAACTATGTCTTCAGAGGTGTATATAGACCTTACATAATGAAGCGTTATGTTTTTATTACCTTAGAATGAGCTATTTCTGTCTACATACACCGCAGGTCCCCCCTTACATGGAATCACCATGTTGTATCTACAACTACAACATGAGTGTATTGTATGCAGGAATTGTTGTCCATTGTTTGGTTGTCCATAAATCGACAACCAAAAATCCCTTCAGAACCTCTAACGTACCTTCATGACCGTTTCAAACATGGGGATGAGGACGAACTTAATGAAGCCGATCTGAGCCGTAGGTTTGGTCACTTTATCTCTGTCCATAAAGGGAGCCACAGGAAGCCCCTCTGTTTTCTCTCTATCACTCTGAACAAAGAGAAGATAACAAAAACACCTCCACTAATCACCGCAGGGCAGCGAGCCATAAGAACAGATAAAGCTGAGCAGACCTGCATGAAGTATTCCTCCAGCAGACAGTCCACCCACGGCTCTGCCACCTCTGTAGGCCTGACTTCATTGGAGATGTCACAGCACTTGATGAGCACCATCTTCATCTAAAAATGAAATGCAAAGAGTGGCTCAGCAAATCATTACCTACCAAATCCAATCTGTATCAAACAGGCCAATCAAATGTCTTGATGTGTGTTATGAGTTTTATGGTACATACGCAAGTCACATGCTCCTCATTGGTGAAGTCGAAATTGTCAACTTTATGCTTAAAAGAGTCCAGAATCTCGCCATGCCTGGCCATGTCCGTGGCCAAAATCAGTGTGATAATAGCCTGCCAATACATTCATAGTACAATAATAATTTAGTGCAATAAAGTTTAAATGGGAGTTGACATTCGTGGTTGTTCTGCTTAAAGGAACAATTCACCCAAAAATGAAAATTCTGTCATCATTTACTCACCCTCAAGTTGTTCCAAATCTGTGTAAATGTCTTTGTTCTGATGAACGCAGAGAAAGATATCTGGAAGAATGCTTGTAAACAAACAGTTCTTAACCTATATAGACTTCCATAGTAGGAAAAATGGCTTTATAAATTTCTTTTTTCTGTTGAACACAAAAGAAGATATTTTGAAGAATGTAGGAAAGTAAACAGTTCTGGGGCACTTTTGACTACCATTGTCATTTTTGCTACTATGGTAATCAATGGTGGCCTTGAACTGTTTGGTTAGCTCGGCCTGATTTTGCAAGTGGTTGATGTACTCAGGGCAACACATTTTGTTGACCTAAGGACAACATTTTTATAAATAAAACCTAAACCTAAACCCACACCAAACCCCAACCCTAACCATAACTTACCCCTAAAATCAGAGGGAAATGATAAGTGGAAAACAATTGTCTAGAAGCACCTAATCCTGGTTGTAAGATTAAACTTAAAATAAAATGTAAACTTATTTCTGAAATCTGATTGGTTGATTTAAATGTTGTCACAGGGTCAACATGATCAACCACTTGGCAAAATCAGGATAGCCGTTTGGTTACAAGCATTCTTCCAAATATCTTTCTCTGTGTTTATCAGAACAAATACATTTATACAGATTTGAAACAACTGGAGGGTGAGTGAGTAAAATAAATGATGACAGAATTTATATTTTTGGGTGAACTGTTCCTTTAAGAACAAGTCATACCCGTCTCATCTGTTTAAAGGCTTCTGGGTCCACGTTTGCGAAAATGTTACACTCGGGCAATAAGAGTATCTGGAAGGACACAGCGCAGTGATGGTTCTCCAGGGGTGAGATGTCATTGTAGCGCACGGCCAAGTCAGTGCGGGCATTGATTTGGTACCTGTTAAAGGACAGCAACGTGCTACATTTCCTCGTAATACGCCAAGCGGATGATACTAAAATAACCGGCTAAATACGGTATCATAAAATTGTCATCACAAACATGTAGGAAAATGCTTGGGCACATGTGTCTGTATGTTTTATTTGCCTTGAGAACATAATTACACAGAAGCGGAGATCTTACGTGTTGTTGTATCCGGGGTGGTCCAAGTCGTGACACACTGCAGCAGTCATTAAAATGCCCAGATCAGTCAGCGTGAGCTTTTCCTGTGGGCCACACACACACACCGCGTTCAGCTTTTACTGTCCCCTTGGTAATTGGTGTGCTAATTGCTACGTAGGCCTACCTAAAGCTTCTCACCTGGAGGTTGCAGAGGTGGATCATGCCGTACATCATCTGACTAACGCAGAAACAATGACGGAAATTATGGAAGGGGTTGCTGCGATAATTCTCTTGAATGGCCAGCTGAAAAGAGTCAGCAATAAGTGTTAATCTATGTTAAATAGAACCAAGGATTTTGATTCACATGAAATGCACGTAATATGCATGAATGAAAAATCAGAAGTCGTCACTTCTGTATTGTGCTTTTTAATTCTTAAGCTTATAAACATTCTCTCACCAGCCAGCGTTTGAGAGTGATTGGGTTCATGTTAAACTCCTTCACAAGGCCTAAGTCATGATACATGTACTCCAGGCAGCTCAGCATCTGACAAACATACAAGTCACAATATATACATCAAATCTCTGTACATACAAAGCATGTGTGTCAATCAGTGTTGGGTGTAACTAGTTATTAAGTAATTAGTTACTGTAATTTAATTACTTTTCCATTGAAAAAGTAAAGTAAGGGATTACTCGATTTTTTTCTGTAGTTTAATTACAGTAACTTCTGATGTAATTAAACTAAATAATTTGTGTAATATATGTGTGTGTAATAGTGGAACACTACTTGTGTCCTCAATCAAAGTTTACTACTGCTACACTTAAAGTATACTTAAAAGTATACTTTTATAAACCAAAAATTAAATAGTATTTACAACTTACAAGTGTACTACAAGTACATTTATATTAGTATACTCATTACGTATACTCAAGTATAGAAGTATACATCAAAATGTACTTAAAAAAACCCCAAAATAGTACAAAAGTACAAAAAAATGAAAATTCTGTCACTATTTACTTACCCTCAAGTTGTTCCAAAACTGTATAAGAGTCTTTGTTCTGTTGAACACAAAAGAAGATATTTTGAAGAATGTCGAAAAACTGTTCTTTTTGAATACAAACATTCTTCCAAATATCATTTTTGTGTTCAGTGGAATAATGAAATTGACACAGGTTTGGAACAACTTGAGGGTGAGTAAATAATGACAGAATTTTATTTTTTGTTTGTTAAATATCCCTTCAAGCACACTTAATGCGATTTCAGACATTTAGAAGCTTTTGTACATTTATTCCACCAATCAGACTCACTTCATTGTGCTCCCAATGCCAAACATCAAAGGTTGGTTTCTTCAGCGCTTCAATGGTCTCCTGAGAAAGTGTGTACTGAAGATTCAAGAGATCAATATCAGATCATGAGATCGATATAAGCATGCAAAACAGAGACAAAACTTTGCACCAGTGCCAGTAATTTAATCAAAGCACATTGTAAAAGTTTAAAGCACCTTGGGGTAGTTCGGGACATCACGTCTAGGGGTTAACTTCTTTCCATCGTCGGAAAAATTGTACTTGCACGGACAAATCACTCTGAAAAGAAAGTGAAGGAATCAGTTTGATGCATTTGTTTGAAAACAAGCCATGCATATATGTCGTGATGGCCAATTAAGATGGATAAGCAGATAAATTGTCACACTTGGGTTCAATCATTTTCTTTTATTTACCTTCCTCCAGCTCTGGACGTCATCTCATCTCGGAGCTTCTTTAAGTCGTTTTTGCACTTTTCAATCTCCACAACCTTCAACCCCTCCACTATACAGAGATCAAGAATTACAAACCAATATTACAAAGTTTAAGTGGTTTTTAGCAAGCACACTCCGGGTTGTTTTTAACCCTTGGTTGAAGGGATGGTTCACCCAAAAATAAACATTCTGTCATCATTTACTCATCCTCTTATCATTTTAAATCTGTATGACTCCTTTCTTCCGCAGAACACAAAAGAAGATATTTTGAAGAAAGTTGGTAACCGAACAGCGCTGACACCCATTCACTTATATTACATGGACACAAAACCAATGCAAGTGAATGGGTGCGGGTTACCAACATTCTTCAAAATATCTTCTTTTGTGTTCTACAGAAGAAAGAAAGTCCAACAGGTTTAAAATGACAAGAGGGTGAGTAAATGAGGGCGGAATTTTCATTTTTGCATGAACGATCCTTTTAAAGGGATACTTCACCCAAAAATGAAAATTCTGTCATCATTTACTCACCTTCGAGTTGTTCCAAATTTGTATACATTTCTTTGTTCTGATGAACACAGAGAAAGACATTTGGAAGAATGCTTGTATCCAGACAGATTTTCTCCCTCATTGACTACGATAGTAGGAAACAATACAATGGTAGTCAAAAGTTTGCCGTCCTACATTCTTCAAAATGTGTCCTTTTCTGTTCAACAGAACAAAGAAAATGATAAAGTATTTTTTCCTACTATGGTAGTCAATGGGGGGCAAGATCTGTTTGGTTACAAGCATTCTTCCAAATATCTCTCTCTGTGTTCATCAGAACAAAGAAATGAATACAGATTTGGAACATCTCGAAGGTGAGTACATGATGACAGAATTTTCATTTTTGGGCGAAGTATCCCTTTAAGATTATTCTGTCTTTCAATTAATGTCAAGCACATATTTAGACACCCAGATACAGTATTAATACAGGCATGCCTGAGCCTGCAGGAGAAATCGTGCAAGTTTAGAATTGCCATTACATACACTCTACTCTCTTCTCCAGCATAGCCAGCCGATTGGTCACCTCAGTTTTCAGTTCATTAATCCTGAATGCTCTGCCGAATGGAAGAAAAACATTTCAGTGCAAATCCCCCACAATGACTCTGCCGTCCACAAGCAAACAAACCCGTCTGTTACCTGCTGAACTGCTCTGCTACCTGCGAGAGCACATTCTGAAACATATCCTCCTTTTCTGTGAGTAAAACAAACACAGCGTATAAATAAAGACAGAACAACTCTTGATTCTAATTGTAAGAGAAGGAAGATCCAGAGTTATAAGATGAAAAGACACAAACACTGATAAACAGTGGAAGGGAAGGTGATGTGCGCTTACCCCCCAGCTGGCCAGTGGACACCGGAACAACTTTGTACAGGGAGCTAAAAGGACAGGAGGGATCATTAACTGACGAATCAAAATAATGTATAATGGCTTATTTGAAGGATTGTGAAGCTGTTTACTTGGGGGTGTTGGTGGGCATTGTGGGATCGATCGATACAAGAGCACCTTCAGGGTCCACCATCATAATGGCCGTGTTTCTGCAAACAATAATGTAGGTTTATTATAGTTATATTAAATGTCTAGAGCTGAGCAAAGCTGCTTTGTCAAGTACAGAGAAAATATTTTCACACAGGTTTTGGAAAGGCATTGAGGTAACAATTACAGTAGCGGTGATAGAACTGTGATATACAGACCTGGGGATGTTGGAGGAGGAACACAGCAGCTCTTTGATGTCACACGGGGTGCAGTGGCAACTGAAAAGCACCTACACAAATAAGTACAAATAAGTGTGTTTTAGTTGTATAATGTTTTTTTTTTTTGCCATATCTGTATTAAAAACAGCTGCGCTTTATTGTTGTTGTAATGGCTTGAATTGCCATTGAAAATGTCATGGGATTTTAAAGCATGTGATAAATAAATATAAATGAACACTTTTGCTTATCCTACTTTTCAAACAAAACATTCTTACACAGTGCACTTTGCCAACACATCTGCAATTAAAAATAATCATAAATCTATAAAAGACCAAAAATACAATTTCCCTATGAAATTCATTGGCTTAAAATAGACTACTTGTTGGTGTTAATGAGTAAATCCATTGAACGAGTAAAACAGTGGCAGGTGTAGTAGACAGGCACATCCTGTACTATAGTAAACACATGTCACTCTCAATGTCCTCTCGGCTTCTTTCACTGAGCAGGTTGTGTAAACTGATGCACATGTTGAGCCACATAAAAAAAGCAACACACTAATTGTTTAACAATAATATATGACAATGAAAGAATTTAGAATATTTAATTATGGGGTAAGAAATGCCCCAAATGCCATGAACATATTTTTTTTGGATAATGTGCTGATAATGAGAATGAATATAAATCAACCACAACAATATACAGCTCTTCAGTCATCACTACAGGAGAAAAAAGAGACGCAGAAAAAATCCAGTAAGTGTCACCACAGCATGCAGTGTCAGTCACACCTGTGGAACACGCCATCTTCAGTTTATTTATAACCTGATCTCCAGCACTCGGCATGGGAGAAAACTTAACATGACCACTTGCTTATGTTGTTGGAGAGTGTTTGGATTATAAAAAATGATGCTGATCTGATCACATTCTCTGATTCTAATAAAAAATAGTTGATGTATAGATGTATTTTAAAATACTCAGATGAAGACTTTGCCAAAACATACTTGTTTTTATTAAATTAAGTTTAAGCGTTTTTTTCTAGAGTAAATATTGCACCTTCTGCCCAAATAAGATGAACCTTTGATATATGCATCAAATAGTATTTTTTGTATTTGTATTTTGGGGCTCTGACCATAAGCAGCCACAAATTAACACCATGATGCAAGCTTTAGCACCATCATTATCATTCTCCTTTGTTATTCAATAAAACAACACACATCAAATTACATATAATGGAGAAATATATTTTATTTTTCCAGATTTGTTGAATATTACTGCAACTTGCAAGCTTGTTAAAACATGCAAACAAAAGTCCATCTGAACATGAGGCTCACCTTCTGCACTTTGCCATCTACGTCCAGGTAGATAGTTCTGGGAGCATAAGAGGAGCCAGAACCCATGCTCACAGCACTCTCTCACCACACCAACACGATGAATTATGTCAGCCTGTCTCCACCTAAGTCCCCCACAACCGGTAGCAGATCCGGCCAACACTCAAATGTCCTCTGGACATATAATACATGAATAAAGAACGACTTTCACAGCTGATACGTTATATCTATTGGCACAGTTGACCATTATGTGCATATGATGAGACTTTTTTTTCACTCCACACTATAACCCTATGTTAACCAAGGGTTAAACGCAATGCAAACCCCCATTCAAAGTAAATTAAATTATGGAACTTTGACAGTTCACCCAAAAATGAAAATTCTGTCATCATTTTCGTAACCTCTTGCGAAACCTGTATGACATTTTTCTTTTGCAGAATACAAAAGAAGATATTTTGAAGTTGGTAACCGAACACCGGCGGTACCCATTGCATTGCTTTTCTGTCCATACAACGGAAGTCAATGGGGGTCAATGTTTTTCGGTTGCCAACATTCTTCAAAATATCTTCTTTTGTGTTCTGCAAAAGAAAGAAAGTCATACATGTTTGAAATGACAATAGGGCGAGTAAATTTACATTTATTCATTTGGCAGACGCTTCATCCAAAGCGATTTACAAGTAGGAGAGCATATAAACATTTTGTCAACACGCTAAACAGTACCGTTAGTTTACAAGGCCATGCTACTAGGAGGATCAAAGCTGGAGTAAGCAAGGGAGAGAATGAACAACAAGATTATTATTATGTTTTTTAGACACTAGACATAGACAGTTATTGGTTAGTCAAATAAATGCGCAACAGGAATGTTTTGAGTTGTTTTTTGAAAGTTGTGAAGGATGCTGCAGTTCGGGTGGAGGCTGGCAGTTCATTCCACCACAGGGGAACCGAATGAATAAAATGACAGAATTTTTATTTTTGGGTGAAATATCTCTTTAACCTGAAGTTCAAAGTGTCTTTACACCTGGAATTAAAAAGCATAGGGTTTAAATGCCTGGTTAAGGTCACAAACTCACAGAAGTTTGCCTTGACACTAAATCAATGCATCTATACAAAGACTCTGACAACTTTCTATGTCAAATATACAGAGCGTGTTCCACTATCATGACAGTCAGCGTCACCTGAGACTTTCCAAGAAACTTCAGTTCAAAAAGACAAGCTGAGATACAGCATGTGGCAGCCTCTGTTTATTTTTGACTACGAAACATAATCTCTAATTAAGTGTTTCTATTCACAGCATTGCAGACAGAACGCTTGAGTCAGAAAATAGCAATCTTGCCTGTGCCGTGTCAGCAGTTCCCTGTTCTCCCCGTGAGCAGTCAGAGGTCGCTCGCTGTCCCAGGTGCTCCACAGAGCCAAAAAGAGCAAGTGAGGAGGTGAAACCTGGAGGTATTGAGGACCCTGAATATAATTGTCACTCTCCACTGTTGCCAAGGGGAACAGTTACTACGGTGAAAAAGTGTCCAACCCCCTTGATGTCTATTGTTGCTGGCGTAATCACTTCATTTAGTCATTTCATTGTGCCTCTTACTTATGTAAGCAACCTAATCCGACATTCGTTTTTACATTAGAAAAAATGATGCGTCCTATAATAAAATCTTGGTGTGGAGAAAACCAAAATTATGCATTGCTCATACAAAATGCACTTTCTTTCTAATGCATAACTGAGATCTTCAAGACCGAACACTGATTTGCACAAAATTGTTCCAATTACCAAGTCTTAGATCACATTAAGAATATAATTGTGGGTAATTCAGACATATGCCATAGCGTGCCCTGCATTCTGCTGCGTCCACTTATACAGAACAACAGATGTTCTTGTCAGCTGAGGAAGGAACAAGAGGCAGAACATAACCACTACAGTCCTTCTGCTCTGTATTACATGAATTTCAATGAGTTATTTCTGAAATCTGATCCCAAACATTACGTACTACTAGAGTTGTCGGCATATGTGGTTAGATCATTAACAACCCGAACAAACACGGGATAGAAGTGTGAATTGTGGAGACAAGAGCAAACCTGTTCTCATTCTCCTTCCTTTCTAATCTCGTCCCCCAAGGGCCAGAAAAAACTTCCTACATCTTCATTCTCGGAGTCTCGTGTGCCAGTGATTACTCCCATGGCGGAAACAGATTAGCGGTCCGGTCCACCCAGAGGGTCTTAAATGCTGACATAAGAGCACGACTCTGATAAGAGCAGAAGATTGAACAGGGTTAATGTGCACGATAAGAGACTAAATGGTTTGTACAAACTGTTTTCCCAATGAAGTTGCAAAAGGGCATCGGATTTACAAAAACAGGATGTGCACAACAAGGCATACATTTACAAAGATGTTAACAGGAAAAGCTTACGCAACCACGCTGATAAAGAAAATCACACCTTTGGTAATCAGAGGCGCATACGCTCGCTCCTAATGAGGGGACAAAAGAGAGGAGTGCATTCATATTTCAATAATAAAAGATCTGAGGGAAAGACATTACCCTGATAATAAGAGGCGTTATGGCAGTTCAGTTTATAGCTGTGTTTCTGCGCCAAATCTGGGCAGGAATATGGAAAACTCCTCCATTAGGGTCCTTTCATCTTCCCAGCAACATTAATGTTTCACCCACTCTGTTGTTTGGAAATTGAACGTCTTGAAAGATTCATTGTGTCTCTTATTCTGCCTGTGACCTGCTAATTTAAGGAAAGCACAAACCCTGGTGTAGAAACTGTACCGACTTCAAAATCTATAAGAAATGTGCTGAAGTGCTAGGAAATGAACAAAGCATTTTGCCTACAAAGACAGACTGCCTGATGTTTTAAAAGCAGTTCTGCTTGTATGGAAAGTAGGGATGCACTAGTATCGGTATCGGGCCCGATATCTCATGTACCCGTACTCGTAAAAATGCACCGATACCAAAGATGTGACATAACTGACAGAAATGATTGAAATTTGCTTTGAAAGTTTGTGACAAGCACATAAAATTATTTCTTTTTTCATAATGTGTTTAAGGTGGAGTTGTTTATAATTATAAAGCTATTCTATTTTTATTAGTCTCACTGTGTTGTGAAAAAGTACAGGCATCGGTAAAGGCATCAGTATCGGTGAGTACCAGAAAAAAAAATCGGCACTCGTACTCTGTCTTTAAAAAAATGGCATTGGTGCATCCCTAATGCAAAGCAAGCACACATGATGTCATGTATGTGCTGCATTGGTAGGATTGATTTGATGTTCTAGTCTGATTAAAATATCTACTCCACAATGTTTCAATGAGCCTTGATTGCAACCGTTCTGCACAATCACAGCATGTTTTGAAGCATGGTAGCTGGTTTGTGCTGGTTTATTTTGTTACATATTTTAAATTTGCAGTTAGGTTAATGTGCAGGGCACTTTGCTTAATAATAAAATGTATGATAAAGTTAATATTTATGCATTTTTATACAGTGATGGCATGGGGACATACTGTACATGTCACTGATTTGGCCATACAAATTAAAGCTTGCTTGCTTTCATCATTCATCCATATATGGGCCTAGCACCAAAAGTTTACGCCATTAAGGTTCAACATTATGCCACATAAATAAGCGTTTAGCTAAATATTTAGATTCAGCATTTAGATTAGGCACAAAGTACATAGCTGCTGAATTAAACACACTCTTTAAACATTTACCGTGAGAAACACGCCACATATTGGAAGTATGAAGCCCCGTAACATATAGCCTGCTTCCACTTAAACACTCGAGGGTTGTGGAGAAAATGCTTTAAATCTGTTAGCTCGCGTATCAAAGAAAGTAACTATATTTTCTTAGAGGAATAATAACAAGATTGAGTAAAAAGAAAACTTAAAATTTTCAATAGCGTCTGGCTGCAGACGAGATGCACTCTCAGACACATGCACTCTCAGCGCACTCAGACAGACACATTGGCTGCGTTTGAAATCGCCTACTTTATATAGTAGGTGAAAATGAGTATGAGTCATGAATAGTATGTCTGAAACCTCAGTATGCAAAAAACAGTAGGCGAGAAATACCCGGATGGTCTACTACTTCCAAGTGTGGATCGCACGCTATCCCATGATGCCACGGGAGCTGAGCAACGGTCAACTTTCAAAGGTAAATCAAATAAATATAGCGGGAAAGACGTCCGTTTTTAACGTAAGTGCCAATAAATTAATTTCTCGTGAATAAATTATGTTTTTATCAACTCTCATGTGTAGGTGGTTGTTAATACGTCATGGGTCAAAGAGCATACGGGTCACATGACCATAAAACATGGCGGACGCAGTATGTCTGAAATGTATTCATACTACTCCCACTCATAGTATATAGAACGTACTGTTTTGACGGCCGATAGGTAGGTACTTATTCAAATTCAGTACGCACTGTCACAGTATGCGATTTCGGATACAGCCATGCATTCTCAGCCGCGCATGCGCACTCGGACACATGCACTCTCAGCCGCGCATGCGCACTCGGACATATTATGCACTCTCAGCCACGCTTGCGCACTCGGACACATGCACTGTCAGACAGGTGCTTGTTTTAGGTACACGCATAGGCCACTTGTAAGTATTTTTATTCATTTCGTACAAGATTAAGTTGAAGTAAAAGTGTTGTTTTTAATTATCAGGTAAATGTTATTGAAAACGATCCTGATATTTAACGTTATCCGGTATATCTCGCAGGCACAGGCCCCTCGACGTTGTTAGAGGGAGGGTTCAGCGACAGCTAAAAAAAATCGTAAATATATTTATTTATTTCATAGAATATTAGGTACATGTAAAAGCTTTGTTTTAGTTTATGAGACAATGCTATCGAAAACGATCCGGATATCTATTGTATCTAAATATATCGCGTCTCTGCTAATTGGGTACTTTTCCTTCATACAGTAACTAAATTAGTGAAGATCTATCTAAATTCATTTTCTTTTAGACGGTTAAAATATTGAGTGTTTTACTGGCTCTGTGTTTTGGGCTGTTGTTTTAAAAAGTGACAGGGAAGTTTTAGGGTCATTCCACGAAATCGGTGCCTTTTGTGTCCGTGATGATAATCAGACATAGAATTACTATAACAACAAATACATTTTTTATTTAAACTGATACCAACACTACATGTTCTTTCATCAATATTACATCAAAATAAAGTCAAATAAATATTATTTAAAATAATTAAAATTGTATTTATGCTGGTAAGTGTAAAGTTTTTGGCCTGTCCCTTGCAATGATTTTCGGTTTTCAGCAGTACTTTTACCTTGCAAAAAAAAAAATGTCCATATTATTCTAAGTGTAGCCTCATTATTAAACAATGTTTTGGAATAAGTATACATTATCAGTTTAAAATATAAACCATTTTATGTATGTCCCTGATTTTGTGTCACCACTGTTAACTTTCACCAAAAAACCGCTTGTAAAATAATGGCACATTTTAGTGACATCACTTCCAGTAAGTTACATCATGTCCACAGTGTGATTCCAACAGGAAAAACACAAGTAAATTTGTCTCTCTCTTCAATAATGTTTAAATTTTAATGATTTATGAGGTTTAACTGAGAGGGGACAACATGTTGGTATGGGGTCTAATAAGCAAGTTGTAGGTTTAGATGTTGCAATAAGTTTAATTAAATCTTCCTGCTTTACAGGCGATGGTTGGTACTAATTCATAGGACAGACTTGAAGGTTGAGTTTTTACTATTTTGTCTCGTATGTTTTCAATTTTCTCTGTAAAAAAAATCATGAATTCATTGCTACCAAGGTGCGGCGGAATACCCAGGTCAGGTGATGTCTGTTTATTTGTTAATTTAGCAACTGTACTAAATAAAAACCTTGAATTGTTGTTAGTTTCTATGAGGTTACGGAGGTGCTCAGCATTTGCTGCTTTTAGTGCCTTTTTATAACAGTTTGCACTCTCTTTCCACATAATTTTAAAGACCTCTAATTGGGTTTGTTTCCATTTGCGCTCCAGTTTACGTGTTTCTCTTTTAAGGGGCGAGTGGTGCTATTGTACCATGGTGCTGCGTTTTTCTCATTAATCTTTTTTGACTTCATAGGTGCGACAGCTTCTAATGTATTAGAGAAAATAGTGCCCAATTTGCTGGTCATGTCATCGAGCGATTCTGTATTTATTGGTATGGTTATTAAAGGAGTCAGATCTGGCAAACTGTGTGCGAAACTATCTTTAGTAGTCGAGGTAATTGTTCTACCCTGTCGATAACGAGTGCGCAGTGTACATGTTATAAGATAGTGATTGGTGACATCGTCGCTTTGAGGTATAATATCTATATTGGTTAGATCGGCTCCGTGAGATATAATCAAGTCTAGTGTATGATTAAATCGATGAGTGGGTCCATTGATGTGTTGTGTTACTCCAAAAGAGTGTAATAGCTCTGTAAACGCCACTGCTAATGCATCGTTAGCACTACCTACGTGGATATTAAAATCTCCGACAATTAGTACTTTATCAACGTTAACCAATAGGTCCGATAGGAAGTCCGCAAACTCTTTCAGAAAATCAGTGTAGGGACCAGGGGGTCTATACACAGTAGCCAACGTAAAAGAAAGCAATGGTTTTTTACTTTAGTTTGGAACAATTATGTTCAACGCAAGCACTTCAAATGATTTAAATGTATGCTCTGTTCTCTGAGTTACAGTAAGAAAGTCTCGGTAACACTTTAGAATAATGGTCCGTTGTTAACAAGTAACTATGCAGAAAGTAATAGGCAGTACTACATTAACACTTACCTTAATACTATTAACTAATATAGAAGCAAGATTAACTAAGCAGTAAGTAATAGCTAATTTAGGACAAAGGTAGTTCCTTATTTGGTATTTGATAATTACTAAAGAAAAATGCCATCATTGACAACTACTTGCGAACTATGACCAATTAATAAAGAAAAAACAATTAATTACTAATCTCAACATTAACGTACATAAAGTGAAAAAATAGGTTGTTTGTGGAAACTAATTTATGAATAAATACAAATACCAAAACATGAATGGATATATTCTACATATATAGCCTATCCATAGAGATATATTTCATGTAGTACTGCCTATTACTTTCTGCATAGTTACTTGTTAACAACGGACCTTTATTCTAAAGTGTTACCAAAGTCTCTAAAGATTGTTGCGACACCACCACCTCGACCAACCGGACGTGGATCATGCATATAACAGTACCTTAGTGGGGTACACTTATTTACACCGTAATAATCATTTGGTTTAAGCCAGGTTTCGGTAAGGCAAAGTATATCAAAACTGTGGTCTGTGATCATTTCATTTACAATAACTGCGTTTGAATTTAGTGATCTAATATTAATTAGGCCGAACTTTATGAGTTGGTTTTGGTCGTTTATTACATTGTCTTCAGGTTTAATCACGATCAGATTTTTTCTCTGGGTTTTGCCTAAATTATTATTTTGTAGTATTATTCGGGGGACAGACACAGTCTCTATGCATTTGGAAGCAGTAACATTTATAACAGTTGAGTGGGAGGAACACAGACTATGGTTAAGGTCTTGACTTACCGGTGGGAGACGTAGTCAAACGGTGCGGAGCGTCTTTGAGGTGTTGTCAGACAGAAGAACCGCTCCGATGCTGCTGGGGTGCAGGCCGTCAGGGCGGAAGAGCCTAGGTCGCTCCCAGAACAGATCAAAATTATTAACAAAGAGCAGCTTCTGTTCAATACACCATGACATCAACCATTTATTTAGCGCAAATAGTCTACTGAACTTTTCATTCCCTCGTCGGTAGGTAGGAAGCGGACCTGATACGATGATCCTCGATGATTTTATATTATACATGGAAAAGTTTTGCTTAATAATGTAATAATGTATATTGCCATTATAACCTTTTATGTAGGCACATATGCTAAGTAATCAGACATTATTAGTGTAAATGTTCAATAATGTCTTTCAGCTAGAATTTTGTATAAATCTGGGCCGTGACCTGAATCGCCAGTCTTTACGGTACTCATACAAATATCTCCACCTTTTGACATAGTAGCCTATTTTACAGTACACATCGTGAAATACTTTTTCATTTTCATGTATTTTCAGGCGGTTTTAACAGGACGTTCTTATATGTCGTGCCGTTTGTAAACAGTATTTTGACTAATTTCCGACTTCGACCCACTACAAAGTGCGCATGTGCGGCTGAGAGTGCATGTGTCTGAGTGCGCATGCGCGGCCGAGAGTGCATCTGGTCTGCAGCGAGACCCTTCTCGCCATTTTGGCTCTACGCTGTGAATGACACGTGAGGATTATTGATTGTGAAATGGGAGCCTCTAGTGGTGAAATTGTGTAAATTCTCGCTGAGACTGCGGTCTCTTTTATCTGCTTCACGAGTGACTTCACATCTCTTCAGGCACGTGCAGGGGTTGGGGGGGCGGAGGGTGCTTGAGCACCTGCCTCTTTGTCCCATAATGCCGAAAGTGCCCTTTTGTCAAGGCAAAAAAATATATTTTTTGTAATTAAAGGCCATTTTGTGAAGGTCTGTTTAATCTAACTATTAGTAAAATTAATAATAATAATTTAACCCTAAATAAATGACTCACGTGATGACCTTTCACATGACGACCTCATCTGGGAGGACTCCTCACGTTAAGACGCCTTCAATAGATTAGCGCATTTCCAGGATAGCCTAACGTTACTTACTGTTCGCGGCTGCCGGGTAAGTGGTGTTTTCAGGAGAGCAGTGTGCTTGTTTACTTATTAGTATATTTATTATTATTATAAGTAGTAGTATTTCACAAGAACGCCGTGAAGAGAGCATGCACGGCTGAACAGACGTGACGTTAGCTGCAGCTAATGTTACTTCTACACACAGCAATATATAAACATAGGTGCTTGTTCACTTCTTGAATCGATGTTTGCTGTTTGGGAGAGAAAAGTTTCACGGGCGTCAAGGCTTCTGGTCTTTTTATATTATTTGACTAAAATTATTATTACATTATTTACAGTAGAGTGCCTTCAAAACACTGGTAAAACGGGCTTAGGCGTGTTCAGACTTTACTTCATTTTTTTAGTAAAACAAAACGCTGGCAGCGTTTGGTCACAAATAGCAGCCGGACGCCATGACTTCGGAGGCAGCGTCTGTGCACGAAGGCAGCCCAGAGAAACAGGTAGGCAGCGTAACGGAAGTGTATTTGAATTATAAACAGAGAGGGTCTTGCAATACCTTATCACATATTTAAACACTATAAAACTAATTTCTCGCTAGAAATGCAATCAGAAGTTGCTGAAAGTGAAAATTAAACTTACATTTGTACAAAACTATCCTCCAACGGGCGTTTCGGCCGCTATTGAATTTTTTCGAGCTTGAGCCTTCTCGACCAATCACGTTCCTGTTGTTATGGAAACGACAGGTCTCTATCATTGGTTTGCTGTGAAAAGGGAGCTTGAGTAGGGCGTCTTTTTCAGAAAAGTGTAACTTTTTTTCAACCTCAAAAGACGCTCTGAGCTGCAGAAGAAGACGCCGGCGCTGGCGTTTAATAAAAGCGCTCAGCACTTTTTTTTGAAAACACGGTTTATTACATAGGATTATAATGTAAAATGGACGCTAGCAGCTTCGAAAAGAAGTCAGGTCTGAACATGGCCTTATTCTGATTTTCTCATGCTCCGAATTATACTTATCAACGCTGTTTTTATTATCATTATCATTTAAAAAAATGCAGAAGAGGGTTAGAACAGAATTATATTTTGAATATGACAAAACTATGTTTTCTACTACAGCAAAGACAACAACATCCCCAGCAGCCCTCTCAACATCAGCTAAGATATTTGGAGGAATGTCAGTAACTAGACAGATCTCATCCCCCATTGACTCCCATAGTATTTATTTTCCCTACCATGGCAGTAAATGGGGGATGAGATCTGTTTGGTTACTGGCATTCTTCCAAATATCTTTTGTTGTGTTCAGCAGAATAAAAACATTTACACAGGTTTGGAATAATAAGTAAATGATGAGAGAATTTTCATTTTTGGGTGAACTATGCCTTTAAGGTTTTTGGACAACTTTATTCACTTAAAGGCAGAGTAGGCAATCCTGTCCAGAAACGTTTTTTTTGTCATGCTGGTTGGAAGTCTCTTAACATCCTGATAGCAGTCAATAAGTAAAGCGAAACATTGGTATTTTTATAATTATATATCATCTGTGAAAGGCGTAGGGTCAAAAAACGTTGGACCAATTACTGCCCTAGGTCCGAGGGAAATGATACGTCATGTGTACATTTTCAGTCAGAGTATTTTGCATCCCACTGCGCACCCTGTTCACGCAGACATCATACGTCATCAGCGCGCTCATGTGCAGGCAGCGGGACAATGGCGGACAGAGAGCAGGTACCTGGAGATGTTCGTTATTGTAGTAATGTAATTCACATTGTACTGTAATGTTTTCTCACCGGTGAATGTGACATGACTTCACTGGAAGCTTCTGGTCTGTGCGCTCATGTGTTTTGGAGGAGGCGTGGCTTTGGATGGTGATTCGCTAGAGGGATAAGACTGCACTGCTAGCAGGCAAACGTTAGCATTTTCCAAATGATCTACTCTGCCTTTAAATTTCTAATCCCAGACTTGTTAATAGGTGCAACTAAAATATTTTAAAACTTTTAAACATTAGAATGGTCTTTTCTGTTCTGTTTCTTTTTCAAAACGGCATCATCATGGCATTTGCTGCTTTATCAATTACAGAAGCATCCGTATTGATACACGTATCAGCAAGGAATGCATCGCGATATACAGTATTGCTGTATTGATGTTTTGAGCACAGCCATATTTAAAGCCTTGTTCCATGTGCCCCTTTTATACTTTGAGCACCGGCCCCCTTAAACGTCTCTGCAAAAACACAGTTATAAGTCAACTGTTTTTATATGAAAAAAACTTTTAATGTTGAAGTAGAGAAACAAGATGTACAATAGGCCTAAAAATGACAGGTGAAAGGTATATTGCCTTAAGTATTAAAAACAATTATTTTATCCAACACAGCATCTAATGTGGGTAATTAGTTCTTTACTGTAACTAATTTTTTAACTTATAGCTCCTGGAAAGCATAAAATACTAATATTTACTTTTAAAATGATTACGATTTCCTCATAAAAATACAAACCCTACTCATAATTATCCTTGACATCCTACATCCAATTATATTTCTCATCGCGGTAAACTGTGGTGGTGGAGAATATTGTTCTCCTGTTCAGCGGGAAGGTCCTCTGCGTGTGGAGGTGGGGGGCTTGCTCTTGGAGGGTGGGGCTTTTGCATTAAGCTTCCCAGGTGTGGGGGACCGGAGAGGGGAGGAGTAGAAGTCGGATGAGGGGTTGATGGTGGAGATGGAACAGGAGTGCGAGGGTATCTTCTTCCTGAAGACATGTAGGCATCTGAAGAATGAGCAGAAGGGGAAGCCATGCTGGGATAACAGGGTGGACTGAGGGTGTCAATAGGGTTGATATAATTACAAGATGACTCGTCTGCTCCCTCATGGAAATCCTGAAAAAAGGAGAGATTCATTTGACCTCCACACTGTCAACAACTATGAGACAAAGCATAACAAAAATAGGAATAGTTTCTTACAGTTTCTTTGAGAACATATAGTCCAGGGTTTCGGCGATTATGGTAATTTCTGGCAGGAACAATATCAACTACTACAAAGAGAATATTCTAGGGTTAATTCAAAGGGAATGCATAAAAAATCCTCTGTATTGTATGATGAAATACAATAATAGAAAATCTTAAAGGTTCACTCAGAATTTTATTTCTAATATATCGTATTGGACTCGCACTGACCAAAGGTTTTCTTAACCATCTGGTCGTTTAAAGGTATCACCCAAAAATAAAAATTCTGTCATTATTTACTCACCTTCGAGTTTCTTTGTTCTGATGAACACAGAGAAAGATATTTGGAAGAATGCTTATAACCAAACAGTTCTTGGCCACCATTGACTGCCATAGTTGGAAAAAATACTTTCTATTTTTTTGTTCTGTTGAACACAAAAGAAGATATTTTGAAGAATGTATAGTTGTATAGTTTGTATGGGGCACTTTTGACTACTAGTCTTTGACTACCTCAAAGACTACTATGGTAGTCAATAGGGTCCGAGAACTGTTTGGTTACAAGCGTTCGTCCAGATATCTTTCTCTGTGTTCAACCAAACAAAAAAATGTATACAGGATTGAAACAACTAGAGAAACATCATTTTCATTTTTGGGTGAACTGCCCCTTTAAGAAACACACTATTACAGTCCTCCATAATGAATTTATCATGTACAAAATTATTCAATTTATGTATATGTAAACTATAGTTTCGTTTTGAAAAAAATACTGTGTGCACCTTAAAAATATAGTATTTTAAAATAATATTACCCTCATTGTTGCCATTGATATGGTCTGATACATTTGGTCTGCTTTCTCTGCCAAGCTGTTGCCTTTTTCTGCAGATAGATTTGAGTAAGCAACATTATATTGAGCATGACCGAAAGACAATATGCAACGTAACATACATTTAGTACAGAAGCCTAAATTCAAACACATAATTTTTTTCTAGCATACTTTTTGGCTATTCACTTGCTTTTGTCTTGTTTTTATCTGGTCTTTGAAACCTCCTATCATTTTTACAAGAAAAGTAAGACTTGGTAAGATTTACAGTTGCTTGCTTCAGACCCATAAAAGAGAATGTGTAAGGAGGACAATAAAGCTGGTACTTTTTGGAGGGTTTCCAACAGGCACACACAGTCACCAAGGTGATGAGTAAGAAAATGCCTCCAGTGGAGAGAATGATATAGAGGGAGCTCCGTCCTGCAAAATTTAAAAGGGGGAAATAAAGGTTGACATAGGAGATCTTTCACATTCTCTCTCCAGAAAAAACCAACAGCACTCTGGAGACCTTAAATGGAACATTAGACATGGGTTGCCAGGAATACTAAGTACTGGAATGAATGTGGCAACCTGGGGGCTTTTTTAAAGGGTAGACTATACTGAGGGAAAGCTGAATCCTGCTGGGTTCAACTGTGAAAGTGAAGCAATAGATAGGAGAGGATTAGTCAGCTGAGCTCCACAAGAGCAAAACTATGTTCATAAACACTTTCCACTGTCAGTCCTTTGTAAACACTCACAGCAAGCCAGAATTAAAGGAATAATTCACCCGAGCATCCAACCTTAAACCAGCCATGATCTATATAAACTATTATTCTATGGAGAAGTGTTTATTTTTGTATTTTTATGAATGTTGCACATTCTATAGTTTTTTGTTTAGATTTTTTATTTATAGAGTCACATAACTTACTGTAGACAGTGAGTTTGACAGGCATGCTCTTCATACTGCTGATGGGGTTCTCCACTCTGCAGCTGTAGATGTCATCATCTGACATCACAACACGTGTAATGGTCAGGACCTTCTGGTCATGTGACAGGAGAAGATGTGAGTCGTTGGTCAAAGTCTTCCCGCCTTTAAGCCAGCTATAAGTAGGTTTAGTGCCACTGTCGTGAGTACAGTTGAGTATGAAAAATTCAGTCAACTCCAGTACAGATGATGCTGCCATATGCACATGAGGTCTGGACACTGGAACTGATCGAAAAACAGCACAGAAAGCTACATTTACATCTGTATTCAAATGGACATACATTCAATGTATACAACATTAAAGTGATCGTTCACCCAAAAATGAAAATTCTCTCATCACTTTCTCACCCTCTTGATATGGCTTTCTTTCTTCAGCAAAACACGATATATAATATTTTTTATTCAGTAACTGATCAACGGCGGTACCCATTCACTTCTATTGTAGGGACACAAAACCAGTGCAAGTCAATGGGAACCACTGTAGTTAGTTACCAACATTCTTCAAAATATCTTCTTTCGTGTTTTTCAGAACAAAAAGTCATACAGGTTTGAAATGACATGGGTGAAGTAAATGATAGAATTTTCATTTTTGGATGAACTATCACTTTAATACATAGCTATTAAAAGTAAGCTATTGAATGAGCTGGAAGTGTTTTTAAGGTGTCTGGATGCAACTTCAGATAAATCCAGCGTGCCCTCCTTACCATCCACAGTGAGGTTGACGTATCGTTCTCCGGTGAAGGTGTCATCAGTGATGGAGATCTCCACCTCATAGGGCCCCTCATCGGAGAGCTGCAGCTGATGCAGGAGCAGAGATCCATTCTCAAACAACAGGATTCTACTACGATACTCTTGCCTCAGATTACCAATGATGTCTGTGCCAATAGACTGGACCACGGTGACGGGTTTGTCCCTCTTTACCTGCCACTTAATAACAGGCTGGTCAGAGCTGGTGCTGGTGTAAGTGACAGAAAGCAGGGCGGACCCTCCGAGTGTGCCTCGCACTAGAGGAGACGGACAGCTGATGTTTACTGCACCTACAACTAAATACATAGAAACACAGACAGACACATTAGAATGAAACCATTTTAGTGCTGGTTTATATTATAAGCACCAGAATTATTATCAAACAATGAATATAAATATAACAAATAAAATAACATGAATGAACTTTGAATGCACTGTCAGTTTGGATAAACACAAAAACATTAAAGCAAGTTAATATGTATAAATTAACATCATGGGGCAAAAATGTAACCAAAGTAAACTTGCCTAAAACTCCACAAAAAGTAATTCTTGTTAATGCAATCTGCTCTAAACCACATTATGAAATAAATCTGTCATCATTTATTCACTCTCATGTCATTCAAAACCTGTTTGACTTTTTCTTCTGTGGGACACAAAAGATATTTTGAGCGGTTTTGTGTCCATACAATGGAAGTCAATGGGGGTGAGTGGTGTTTGATTATCAACATTCTTCAAAATATCATCTTTTGTGTTCTGCAGAAGAAAGAAAGTCATAAAGGTTTGAAATGACATGAGGGTGACTAAATGATGACAGAATGTTTATTTTTGGATGAAATATCCATTTAAGCATAAACCTCACTAATCGTATTATTTTTTATTTTTTAAAACTAAATCCCAAGTTCTCCGTAGGCCAATGAGTTATCGGCTCCAATACAAGTTTCTGCTCATTTCGCTTGGATACCCCATAGTGAGTCAAAATGTATTTGCCCAATTTGCCATGGCAGTGCGAGTCAGCGTGGCATGGCTCAATCGCTGTGGCAACAATTCTCAGTGCTGGGGTCATGCCAACATTAGCTAACAATGCTTGGATTGTAGACCTGCTCTCCTCCAATCAGAAGCAGCTGTGCAAGAGACATACTCTTTTGTGGATGGGGGGGATGTAGACAGTGGGGCCCAGTGATTCTGCTACTCAAAGCCTACCACAGTACACAGTACACAACAGCGCTGGGAGAAAAGTATGTTCTTATGCCTATACATTTGTTCCCTTTCCTGGCTACATGACTGTATATATGAAATGAGGAAACCATAATGTTATGCCAACCCACAGCGTCTAAATGTCCTGGAATGAGTGTTTTTACATCTCACACAACTCTCTAAAAATTAAATGTTTTGAATAATCTTTGTAACATTATAATCATTGCATTTTACTTAGAATTGGTCACCAACAAATAAAAACTTTATAGTGTGTTTTAAAATCCTTATGACTTTCGTTTGTGGAACAAAACAGGAATTATATCCAAACTGATTTATTCAGAAGACATTCAGAATATACTGCATGAATCTTATGGAGAACTTTCTCTGTGATTATTTCTTATGGCAGATTTTTAAAGCTTGACAGCCTTTGGTCCTCATCTAATATCATTGTATGGAAATAAGAGTGTAAATATTCCTCCAAAATTTTGTGTACAATGAAGGAAAGAAAGTCATGCAGGTTTGAAAAAACACGAGGGTGAGTGAATGATGACAGATTTTTCGCTTTTCAGAAACCTAATCCTTAAACATATTTTTCTTAACATGACACTTTCTTTAAAAAACCCCAGCAACAACACTTCTTTCGTATTCACAATTCCACCAAGTGTTCACTGCCAATTACATTACTTGACTGATCGCTCTATTTGTGATACGTGTCATTCCGACACCCACAAACGCAACACACAGAAAAGGATGAAACTCACCTTTTCTCTCTTTCTTTATAAAAACTTTTCCCACAGTGCTCTCTTTTCTCTCTCAATGCATACAGTAGAAAAGTTTGCTCTTCTTGACTTACCTGCCAGGGAAAGGATGAAAAAGCACAGGAGAAGAAATGGTGAAGGAACGGCTGTCTCCTTGGATGATGCCTCCCGCACTGCCTTCATCTTGGGAGCAGCACTGGGTTTCTCTCCCACACAATCAGCATGATTTGTCCACTCCAATCACGTCCCTGAGAAAGCAGAGTGCTTCCTGCCAGACGGGACACTGCCTGCTCTGAAGCCAACTCTCAGGATCCAAGCTTGAACAACAGCTCTGTGTGTGACCCCTTATGTATGTGTGTGCTTTGTCCGCTTATATATGGTTCTCTTTAGTGATCATCTATTTTCTGGCTCTTTTGTGTTTGTGCATGTGTGTTTGTCCACTCAGTACAGTCACTGCGAGAGAAACAGTGTAAAATGTTTTGAGACATTCCAGAGAGAAGTTTTATTGCTCCTTCAGTTTCATTTGAGTATTAACTTGACCTGTGTGATTTTCTTTCTTATGTAAAACACAAAAGAAGATATTTTGAGAAATGTTGGTACCCAAAAACTGCTGGTCTCCATTGACTTCTATTGTATGGACACAAAACCAATGCAAGTCAATGGGGACCAATGGCTTTACCAACATTTTTCAAAATATCTTCTTTTACGTTTTGCAGAAGAAAGAAAGTCGTACTGGTTTGAAATGGCAAGAGGGCGTGTAAATAATGACATAAATTTCATTTTGAAGGTGAACTAAATCACTTTGTATACGTTGTTTATGCACATTAACAGAATAGAGATACGAAATTATGTGGATATAACAATTTGGTCCAGAACTTCATTGGAAGTCTATATTAAAATATTCATACTAAAACTAGGAGTCACATGTGAGATTTATCTTAACCTAATGGTTTATTAAAACTAAAATTATTAAAATATTTATAGTTTGAAATAAAAATCAGCCTTTTAAGCCATGACTATGCCTTCATTTAATTAGTATATTTAAGTTTCTTTTCTAAAACTGACTTGGAAAAAAGCATTACTGGTGTGCATCCTGAGACAAAACAATGGCACTGATATATTTGAAGATATGTTGGTATAAGCTATTTACAGTTTAGATAGCTTAAGCATTCATTTTAGTCAGGGACTTGCCCTATAAGCCTTACCTGTGAAATAGGGCATAAAACTATTAAATGAAAGAAAACTAAATTGAAACTACAGCTGAAATAAATGAAAATGATTGTATATAGAATTATATGTAGCAAGCAATATAAAAATAACCATTGAACAAAAAATAAGATGAAAATAAACCAAAATTAACATGGAAACTAAAAACAATTAATTCAAAATATTAATAAAACTACATCTGAAAATAAAACGTATGTCATTAAAATAAAAATGTCATTTTTCTGTCATATGGGGTGATAAAGAAAGCTGTCATGTTAATATTAAGTTATTGCTGCTGTTTTCAACCCCCGACACATGACAGGTCTGAACATGAGCTGTCATTTTTTTATAGCACTTTTAATTACCGCAAAATGCACCATATTCAAGTCACATATTACACCCACACAAACCCACCCACTGTCATCCAAAAACACGAGAAAGACAACAACAAATTTCCGTAAAAACTTGCTTATCACTTCAGAAAATATTCATAACTGTACCGAAGGTCTGCTTTCACATAAGAATAAGAGAAGCATTACGGCTATATAGTTCTCAAGTGCAAGTGCTCAGGCAAAATGCTTCTTCTTAAAAGCAACTCTCTCCTCCACTTGCCCCTAAATGTTCCCTCCTACCTCTGTCCTACCAGACCCTCCCACATCAGCCCTGAGAACGTTACAGTCATTTGAAAGCCCCATATATCTTTACTCCAGCAGGCTGCTGGGGATGAAAAGAGGCCTCACATGTTGCTATGGCATCAGTCTTTGGTGAAATGGGCTTTGTACAAGTATGATGTTAATGGTTTGAGCAACTCTTTAAGAAATATTCTATCCTGGACCTGTGGATGGTGGCACCAAAAGTACTTGTTATTGCACTTAAAATATGTTAATTGTACTATTTTAACTTTATTAAGTTTAACTTATTTCAGCACAGTTCCCCAAAGATGCAGATAAATAAATAAATGAAAAAAAAAAAAAATTATGCCTGGAATTATGCCAAAGTCATCACATTTCTGTCTGGCGGCTGATGTCAGCCAAATTCAAAGAGTTCATAAATGACCACATCAGAATAAGAAATGTTTGCCAGTGATTCAAGCAAAAAGCTTTTACTGAAAACTGCAGCATTTTCCTGTACATACAGTCTTTTGTCTTGAAGAGTCTTCTGTGTTTTGACCGATCAAAGCTCTGAGACGCACAGACATACTCACACAGTGCTTGCCATTTGCTCTTGTCCTCTGGAGGATAAAAGTCCTCATGATCTCTCTCATCTTCTGAAGATCTCTGTCAAGTAGAGTCAGTGTGAACATCTAAGGTCAACAGTGCATTGAAAGCATGAAAGGGCCTAGCTGGAAAATATCCTCTTGAAACTGACTGTGGTGCACAGACACTGGCCTTGAGGTCCTGTGAAATATGAGAAAATGATTCTATCATAAAATGGTCCTTAACGATACTGGTCGAGAGCTGTTTTATTCACAATAATTTCACAGCTAGATCTCTTCGCAGTATTAGTAGTGTGGCACAGCACACATTTCGTTATTTTTTTACGTCATTTTTCAACGTTCTGTTAACATTTTTATATTTTCAAGCTTAAATGGTTCTTTACACTAAGGACAATAGCTCTAACTATATTCAGATGTATTATTTTTGTTTACATTTTAGAAAATATCAATAAAACGTAAGCAAGCCAATTCCATTTTTAAAGGGTCCACACATTAAATATGTGAAACTGCTGTGTACAAGCTTGTTGCGCATTGCTGTGGACGCAATAGTTATCGGAAAAGTTATTTTAATAGTTATTATAAAAATTCTTGATGGGAATTCATGGGAAAACATCTTGGTCTGTTGTGCATACAAAATAATGGGTCTCATTCTCTAAGTATGCATACGCACAAATTTGTGCGCAATACCTGCGTACGAATGTTTTCATGATCAAATACTGTATATATTAATAAATATATATTCTAAATATAAGAAAAAATATAGGAACAGCTGAATGCACACATACAAAAATCACCAGTCTCTTTTTCTCTCTCTCCCTCTAAGACAAAATGACTAAATGTATACTGTATGTTTTATCTAATACCCTAGTTATATACTTTAAATATATATTTATATTTATAATTACGCTTAGTTGTATGTTTAATTTTTAAATTATTTCATCATATACAATGAAAGAGAAAGAAAAGCTGGGTTAGACTATAGCTCGAGCTGCAAGGTTTCTCTAAATAACAGCGCTTTTACAGCCGGCTAACCAGGACTCTGTAAACTGCATGTCTGTATAGAAGGTGTTTGATTGTGTATGAACTGATTTTGCGGACTGCACACTTGGAGTTACTTGCGTAGACAGCGTCACATGGGGTTGTCTGGAGTATCTTTGACTTAAGTGACAACAGTGGTAAAGGAAAGGTTAGCCGGAAATCCCTAATAAGAAGACGGACTGGGTGTGTTTTATGCAAATAACTAAACTCGTGCACGCGACCACTCATTTAGAATACTCCAAATTCACTAACATTAGGACGAGGTTAAGAACAAATTCATGTGCGTAGGCACGTGTTGTGAATTAGGCGGAACGTTTCCGTGAGAAGTTCAAATGTGCGTATAAATACGAAAAATCTAAGCAATTATTAGTGAATGAGACCCAATGGTTTTAGAAGAGTTGCATATGTTTCCTTAAAGGTCCAGTGTATGAAATTTAGCGGCATCTAGCGGTGAGTTGCAAACGTTTCCTTAAAGGTCCAGTGTATGTAATTTAGCGGCATCTGGCGGCTCACTCCACCCCTCCCTTTTGAAGCACAAAGATGTCGTCACGTTTTTGCTACTTTGCCAAAGGAGATAACATATTTACAAAACGTGCTCTGTAGAGCAGTTTGTCCGTTTAGGGCTAGTGTAGAAACAACATGGCAAATTCCGTGTAAGGGGATCTGTGGTATGTAGATAGAAATAGCTCATTCTAAGGTAATAAAAACATGTTTCATTATGTAAGGTCTTCATACACCTCTGAAGACATGTATATTATATTGCATCTCTGTCAATAGATCCTAGAAAAAAATTACACATTGGACCTTTAACTATCAAGACACTCACACATCTTGTGCTAGTTGCTTAAAGCGCCCCCTAGTGGACATTTTACAATAATGCCATAATAGCCTAAGAACAATCTGTATAAGTGATGGCATAAACTAAGCAAGTAGTTAACTAAACTAAGCACATTTTTTCCAGTGTAATGCGACCTTTCACTATAAAAACAGTGTTTGTCTTTTGCTGAATGTTTATAAACATGACAGCTGTAGGGTTGTGCTGTCAGCAGCATTCTGTAGGGGGCATGTGCACAGGACACACAACAGCAGTCTGATAGAAAGCCATCTTATTGCACTTTGTTTTGCTATTGGAAACCTGTAAAAATGCTATAAGTTCTGCAGCCAGTGACAGAATTCATTCTGAGGAGGTTACACTGGAGCCTCCTAAAACCAGTCCTGTGTGTGGAGGAGGAAACGTGGGCGACTGCTGCTCCAACGCTTGGGGAGGAAGGCAAGACAAGCCACAGAATAATGACAATTGCATCAAGTCTTTGTTGCTGCTGTGTGGAGGTTGTGCTTTTTTACCCGTTGTCATTTCTTTACAAATTTAGAAATATTAAGTCAGTACGAAAATGGATCGAACAAAATAAGGCTTAAGTAAATCAACTTCATAAAGTCGCAGGCAGAAATCAAGTTTAAATGTAATTACTGAGTTTCAACTAGTCTGTTCATTTATGAACACTTCACTCCAAATTGTTTAGCCAGAGAAATGAGATAAAGGGAATTTCATAGTGTTGTGATGAATGTCCACGTTACGTCAGCAACGCAACTTAACGGAGTGCTGTATGTCTTTAAAGAGATAGTTCAACCAAAAATTCACCATTTATTCACCATCATGTCATTTAAAACCTGTATAGGACTCTGTGGAACACAAAAGAAGAGATTTTGAGAAATATCTCAGTGGTTTTGAGCTCATACAATGGAAGTCAATGGGGTCCAATGTTGTTTGATTGACATGAGGTGAAATGACATGAAATGCATAAAAATGACACAAGGGTGAATAAATGATGCAGCTTTCGTAGAATAAGTTAACTTATTGTTCTGTTATGCATGACAGGCACTATTTATATTTTTCTTTAGTTTTTCAACTTATCTCCACCACAAACACATTTATAAGAGGATGCACACACTGCAACTGAATATTCAATAATACTTAACGCTACTATGGGAATAAATGCAGGTTGTCTAGGCAATAGTGAATGTAGAGAAGGGCCATGTGGCAATGTGACCTTGATTAATGACTGGCGTGTGTTCATTAGTACAGTCTTCCAGCTGTGAGCTGCCAATGAAATGCTCCAGCAGATCTAATGACACTGATGTGTGGGTTAATATTTCAGTTTGTACTGCCACACATAGAACTGCTTATTTGCCTTGGCTTAAGAAACACAGACTCTAAGGTCTTCAAAAGACTAATATTACCTCCTCTAACAGCAGGAGCCAATTTCTATGCCATCAAAGGCATTTCTGATTTATTCACTTTTCAACAGGTACAGAGTATAATGATGCTGATGTCCATGCAATGTGTTCTTTTCTATCACTCATTTTGCAGCCTCAATTACAACTCAAATCATTGTACTCTACGTCTAATGATATGCATTACCTTAAAGGACTTAATAATAAATTATAATTAGAATAATTTAATGAAAGGCAAAATAAGGGAAATAAAAGTAAATAGATTCAATCTCGCTATGCCATATACAGTACTGCTCTGGAAGCTCAGATTTTTTTCATCTCTAAAACAGACTGATAACAATCCACAAACATGTTACAAAGAGCAAACCAAACAAATCGCCCTAAACAATTATAAAGGTTTATAAACAACCGATAACTGATAAAGTGATTGTGGCTACATTTCTTAATCAATGTAATAAAAACAAACCACCACAGCAAAGAAACAAGCATTATCAAAAACAAAAGTCAACCATGATGCACGTAGTCGACTAAAGAAAGCTTTGTTGAATTTTATGACGTTCATTCTCTGATTCAAACAATAAAACATTACCAGTAAGTATATAGTATACAAATGCCTGTCTGTGGGATGCAAAAGCATGCTGGAGCAGATATTCACCTGGGCTGGATAATAAGCAGAACAGAGAGAAAGAGTTCACAAATCAGATGAGATACCCAGCCTAATTTTACTACTATTTTCGACACAAAAAGTCTTTCTGAAGAAATCGTCCCACTGAGAAGGTCTTTACTGCTCTGGTCCGGATGTGGTGTCTGTCTCTACTCCATCTGTTCCCCCTGCTTTCAAAATGAACAAGATTGTCAGGTTCAGTGTATCTGACATCTTAAGTGAATCAACAGTTTTAAATACACAACGGGAGGTGTGATGATGCATCAAAAAGTTGGTCCGGCATGTTCTTCATAAACATATGCATTAAAAGCATTCCTTATTGATTTACTGTATATGGCCCGAATATGGGTTGGTCCTAGTTGTTTTACGTATTTATTTTGGTCCAAGTAAACCAGAGCACATTATTCTGGTTTTGTTTCAGTGATGCAGATGCACCTGGAGATAAAAATAGCACTTACATACATAAAATGCTTAGCAACTGAGAACTGGGTTGATGTTGCTCCAGAAAGGCCTAAATTCAGCACAGAGGTGGGGTAACAGCTGAAGGAGAAATATTTGGGCCTGGCTAGAGGTTGGAAGGACACCTTGGTTTTTATTGCCTGCCCCACTTTCACATTTTAACTGACTCAATCTGCTTGAGCATGTTTTGCTCGTGTTGCTTCAAAGAGAGAGTAGCACACTTTTTGAAGCATTTGCAGATACTGTGGGGGGATTGTTTATCAAACATGTCTAGAAAATCATTCAATTTTGAGCAGTTTACTGCAGAATAGAAAATTGAAAAAGAGATGAATCTGTGAGAGGCTTCAAAATTGAGTCTTAATCTTACAGAAATTAGATTTGAAAGATTTATATGTCAACAACTGTGAGATGAGCTCAATATGAATTTGACAGGAATATAGAGTGACTCTGTGGACAAACTGCTTCACACCCCCTCTATCAATCCATGAATAACTTTTTAACTCTTGCAAGTGCCATCTGTAAATGATCAGGGAAAATGAGAGACGTGTTCATTAATAATGTATTAATTAAGAGAGCAATTATGCCAAAGCACTAGAACAATTAAAAAGCTCCCCTGACGAAGTCTTAACTTTAAAGATACGATTCATAAAACTTCATTAATGGATCATTTTAATTTCGTTTCAAAACCTGTCAGATCCGTAATGAAGCACTAATGAAACCGAAATATATGGTACCACTGTATCAATTCTGTGTATATTGTACCCCTGTCTATATTGTATTATGTGTTTAGTGTGATGTATTGTTGTACTCCGTAAACTGCAGGGCTGCACACAAGATTTTCACTCATTGTACACGTGCATCAAAAAAGTGAACTGAATTGGTTTGAAAGATAAAATGCCTCCCACAATACTAAGTTTGTATTTGTTTTTTTTACAATCTAGATACTTGGAACACAGCAGAGAAATAAAACACATGTTTGCACTCTGAAAGTTTTAAAGTTCAGTTCAAGCTTGTTTACAAATGTTGGAGCCAAGTTTGTTGGTATTTTTAATGTGTTGCCAGACTTAGTTGGATCTAAATAGTTGGCAACGATGCATTGGTGTGGGAAAACAATCCAGTTCTTGTATGATTGAAGTGACACTAACCTGTGTCCCCTTCGCTGCCATTGAGGGCCTCACCACTGCTCACCTCCTCACCAGTCTTTTCATCAGGTTTCATCTTCTTCCGGGTCATATGACCACGGAAGCCAGCCTGGATTTTGGCGGCTGCCTTATTGGCTTCTGGGTCATCCAAGGGGATGTCCATGATGTCCTCTTCCTCCTGTGGCTGGCTGCATTCCTGCTGTCAGGTGGAAAGAACAATAAATTCACGTTTTTAGTATAACAAACACTGGGCATACTGTGTATTGATTTTGTTCTTTTGTAAAACAATTATTCTGACTATCCTCTGAGATCCTATATACAGCATGATGCATCTCCTGCCCACTTAAATCCCCTTGCAATAAATCACTATCCATCAGAGACAGAACACTTATAAGATCGGTTTTGTATGAAACAAGCCTATGCATTAAGTCTACAATCGCTTTAGGGATTCAGCCTCCCTTCTTTATTAAGAAACCTATTACATTCCTCAATTGGTAGAGCATTGTGTTAGCAATGGTCATTGGTTTGATCCCCATACTGATAAAAAATGTAAAGGTTGAATGTACTGCAAAATGCTTGAAATAAAAGTGTTCTCCGAATGCACAGAAGTAAATGTAAACCTAATGAAATCGAAATGGCATAAAAATGGCAATAACATTTTAATGTGCGCAGCCACCCAAATAAAACAAAGACTCCAACATTTTTTGTGAAGCACACGTTTGTTTTCTTTAGAAAAAACAACATCTATTTCCTGCCTTTTAGTATCTACAGTCTTTCTTGTTGTTAACACTGTAAAACCACCAGAACCAACTCAGCAATGTAAATGGCCCAGCAGAGGCTGGCTGGCAGTCTGTGTGAGGGTGATGAGCACAAGTCTATTGTAAAATACTGGTAGATGCGTATCCACCCACTTTTGGACTGAGAATTAGCCTCTTTTAAATGAACCAAGCATTGCCAACATGCATTGCCAACATGCTCAGATTTTGTGGTCACAAGCAGAGGCGTTAAACAATTCCCTTATAAATGCTGCTTGCGCATCACCTCTGATAAAAAAGCATGAAGGATATACAAACTGTTTAGGCTATAAAATACATAACATACGCTATAGTATCACGGTCAGCCACATAAAGCGTTAAGTACGAAATTTGTATACAACTGCAAAACCGTTCTCAAGTATACTGCTTCCTCAAGTTACCGTCGACATTTCACTTAATACATTTTCAAAAAACAATGATGAAGTACTGTAGGCTATGTCCCGTTCCAAAATTTATTGCGATTTATTATACGTATATGACTATAAATGAATAAAAATGATAAATACTTACGATATGGCAATCCATGACGCGCAGTTAAAGACGCTTATAAACGTGATCTCGTTTCTTAAAATTGCAAAAGTGCGTAAAGCTTCTAACAGGGCAAAGCGCCTTGGCTGAATACGCCTCTCTTCCAACTATCCTTCTGATGCTGAGTCTCAGGGTGGGAGGAGAGAGAGAGAGCGCACGCATCATCCCTCTCACACTCATGAGTCCGTGCTACTTGCAAATATTTTGCTCAGTGCTGACGTTTATAGCGCCATTCTTCTCACTTTCCTGTCACCTGTTAACAACAGGATCAGAGATACTTTATTTAGACTTGCATTAGCGTGAAACCAGAGAGAAGGAGGAAATCAAAAGCGCACAGGGATGTCACTTCACAAAAGTGCAAATGAAGCCACAGTCTAGGGGTCCAAACAATTACATAACCACTTTGAAAACAGCGCTAATATTTTCCCCAAAAGACTGTTATTTTGAGCTGAGAAAATAAGGGAATCCAGCATCACACATCTCAGGCAGACCCACACATTTGGTGCCTCCTCCACCCAGTGGCGATACATTGACATACAGACAGTAAATCCATTGCCCTTTATTTCTCTGAAACATCTCCTGCCTCCTACCCTACCAAGATTAAAAGGAGAAAAAATGCAACTGCGTGCTGCAATATCATGTTTTCTTGCAATCTGCTACATGTGCAAAGAACTAATGAACTGACTTTACAGAGCGCAGAAGTGTTAAAACACTCTCTAAGATGATGAGGTGACTTTACAGTCGCGCCTGAGATTGATGATAGCCATGAATATTGTTCCTCGAAATAGCAACTGCATGATTCCTTCGCTCCTCCTACAGTGAATAAAGTCATTGGACAGGAGTTGATATAGGTCAGGTTAGATGACCTACATTGGGAAAAAGATAGAGAGAAAGTGAAAGAGCATTGCTTTGGTATGTCTCTTATCAAACCCAGCAGAACTCTAAAAGCTTCAGACAGGAGATCAATCAGGCAGGTGGTGCTAACTGATATGTATCTATCCTCAAAAATATCCCATTAACGCTATATTGAACAAATCTAGATCATTGCCAGTCTGAGATGAGGGGAGATAAAACGTTGGCAAAATGTGTCCATGGAAACAACATCAAATCTTTGTTCACCAAACCCCATCTACAGAAGTTCATTCTCCTGACCTTTTGGAGAAAAATCGAAACATTTCTGATTTGTTAATATTTTGGAATGTAGTATATCATTTAGAATGAATGTATTCTTTTATGACCCTGCATGTTAGGCTTGCAGTCTTGTACTGAGAAGCTGGACTAATTCAGGTGCATCTTCAATCACTGTTCTCCAGAGACGAATGTAAAGGTGGGTACAGAGCCATGCTGTTGATAAGCCACGTCCTTGAAGAATTTATTTTTACTTGTTAACTTGGGACAAAAGAAGGAACAGTCTTAATCCAGTAAGTCTGTGTCTTCACAGTAAAATCGCCAGTGTTAAAAAAGGTCAAATGAACTCTCCCAGTGTGTATATAATCACACTTTGAGAGTGTGGATTATATATACAGCGTGAGTGTTAATTTGACCTTTTTTAACACTGGCGATTATACTGTGTTCAAAACATTCAATTTGGCTACAACAGCAAATATCATCATTTTTATACTGTTTCAAACCAAAAAAAGAGAAAATAAAATCCTACCTTTTCTTCACTGCTTTCAGGATTCTCCTGGTTCTCACTTTCTAGATTTGCTGCATGGTTCTCATCCCCTTGGTCCTCAAACTGATCCCCTTGATCTTCATCAGTCTTCAAGTGTTTGGTCGGTTCACTCAGTTCTTGTGCCTCTATATGACATTCATCAGAAATGACCTCCGCTTTTCTCGCAGTTTCACATGCCAAAACTTCCTTTAGTTCAGAATCATTGCTCCCATCATCATTTTCCCATTGCTCACGCTTGCTTGAAAGGTCATCAAATGTCATGCTTTTGGTTTGATCTTCCTCTTCATTGCCTACGTCATCCTGATCCATCTCTTCAGCATCACAGCCATCAATGTCTAAATTGCTGGCTTCATTTACGGTCTCTGTGATTGGATCTTTTTCAGAGGTGTCCATTACAACAGTATTTAATATCTCATTGCCCGGTACATCCTCTGTGTCGCTGTGTTGAGAATCTGGCTCTGGAGCATGGGTGAGACTTTCCAAAAGCTCTTCTTCCTCCAAAGCGTCCATAGTTTTAGACGTACTGTGTTCATCAGTGTTGTTCCCAGCTTCATGCTCACTACTCATAACAACTTCATCCAGCACATCTATTATCTCACTTTTACTGTCATATGTTTCATCACTGAAGCCAATGTATGTGTCTTTCATTCCTGTTGTTTCTCCAGCAGATTCATCTTCTAAGATGTCATTAGTGCTGATGTACTCCTGAGCGATTTCCTGATCTTCACTGTTCTGTGTTTCATCTTTTTCCTCTGTTCCTTGTCCTGCTGCAGTTGCGCTTGTGATACTGTTTTCAGTTATGTCAAGATCATTGGTTCTTTCTGTTGACTCCTCTAAATAAACCTTCTCAGTGGTCTCTTCATCCTCCAAAAACGTATCAGTTATCTCTGACACTTCCTGTTCTGATTTTTCTATATGACCATAAGATTCTGGTTCCTCTGTGTTTTCATCATCAGACATTTCATCCGTTTGTTTGACTATATCATAGTCAACATGTGATGGAGTTTCAATGAAAGATTCTGGAAACTGGTTAATAGGTGAATCCTGCACATCATGTGATTCTGGGTCTTCCATGTCTCTGTTGTCCTCGGTAAGTTCAGCACATACATCCACATTTGCAAGACCACCGAAGGACGTCAGAGGTGTGGGATCAAGTTCAGATCTGCAGATATCAATATCATCTGCTGTGTCGTTGTCTCTCGGTATGTCTGTATTTTCTGAAACTTCTTCCTGATCCTGAACCTCACTGGAGTCTCTGACCTCTTGTGCACATATGTCAACATTTGCTCCTCCCACATGGGAAATGTCTGCTGCAGGCCCATGTTCTGCCTCACCTGATTCCTCATCTTGCTTCTTATCTAACTCATATTTCTTCTTATCTTCAGTGTCATCTGAATTATCCGAAGAATTACAAGCATTGAGCTCTTTTGGTTCTTGAGTTCCATTGTTTCCAAATGTTTTAGTATCACCAGCTTTGTAACTGAAAATGGACATATAAGAATTTTGGTTATATGTGCCAATGATTGATTATGCAAGTAATTGAGAGCACAACAGGAGAAATAAATTACACCTAATGTAAAAACCAGACGTGTATCTGTGCTCTGACACAACAATTAATCAATGTTAACTGATTCAATTCTTGTCTTAGAGATAGAGAGCCCACGTTGTTTTATCTTGTAATGTCCTAAAACTATTGAACGACTGGAATCTATCAGAATGAAGAAAACCGCACCAAAAGAAGAGTGACAATTCACCACTAGTCATTGCTGCTTTATTTTCTGTGTTTCCTATCTCTCTCTTCTCACACTTTATTTTTGTCATGTAAAGATGCTGCAGGCTGTTCCTCTCATCTGAAAAACTGTTATAGGAAGAAATCACAATTTTCCATTCACAGACCTTGTATTTACTTTAGGTAAACCGAAGCTTCCTTGTGTTGCCGTTTCCTGTTGTGAGAAGAACAGACAAACATGCACTGCTTAGATGAACTTACTGCAATATACTGTGTAAAATGTCAAACAGGAATGTTCTTGTAGCTCAAGGGGTAGAGCATGGTTCTTGCAACACTAAGGTTGGGGACTTAAGGTCTTTGCACATACAGTCTGACATTTCCATATGCGTTTTTTTGTATTTGGCGCTGGTTTGTACGGTGTCTCTGGATTGTCGAAACGCCTCTCAAAATGCTTGCTACGGATGCGAAAAACGGAGAAAATCGAACCCAGTCCAAATCTTTTCATGACGGACGAAAATATCGGAGGCGGTGTGTAAATGTGATTGTGAACGTGAGGTCGTATTTATTTTTTTAACGTGCGGAAATTTCAGACTCAATGTGCAATGGCTTTTAGCCCCAGGAAATAAGGCCCTGTCCACACAAACACAGGTATTTTCAAAACCGCAGTTTTTTTTCTATGCGGTTTGGCCGTTCGTCCACACGCAAACGCAGTACTTGGTCACTGAAACCGAACTTTTAAAAAAACTCCTGCAAAACTGGAGATTACGCGTACGATGTTGGAATGCGTGCCGCTATCTCCTTTGTTCAACGTCAGATTCCAGGCTTCTGATTGGCCTACACGGCTTTATGGTTAGGGTTATATCGATACCTGTTGGTTTGGCATGTTTTTATAGCGTGTTTTTGCATTTTCGTGTGGATGCAGGGTTTTTTTTTAAACGAGGATGGAAAACTCAGTTTATAAAAATACCTGTGTACGTGTGGACTAGGTCTAAGTCACTTGGGAAAAGTGTGCACCGAATACACAAATGAAACGAAACACACTAAAACAAATATTTATGTGGTCAGCGATTTTGTCTTATTTGGATTCAGTTACCTTAAAGAGGAGGTCGGATACAATTGGTGATAAAGATTCAGCTAGACACATTCTAAAAGATATCTATCATCAATGACTTTAAAGGTGCCAAAGAATTCATTGATACAATATGTTAAACTGTTATTTTATATCTACATAGAAGGTATGTGGCTTTATTAAGTGCAAAAATGATCCAGAAACAGTTTTACATGTCCATTTACAACCCTGGAATTTGTCCCTAGATTGAAAAGGTCTGTAATACCAAATACCTTATTTGGAAGTGTCATGAATATTAATGTTGAGCTCTGCTCTGATTGGCTGTTTCGCTGCGCGGCTCATGCCACTAGCTCACACAGCAAAAAGATCGCTACTGTCAGACGTGAAATGGAAGAAGCGGATAAAATCACTGCTTACTGCTTGCGGCAGGGGTTCTAATGGTAATATAGGAATTGCCCCCTTCTTAAATCAGTATCAAAAGCTGAGCGAAGCCTGCTTGATGTGGTCCCAGGTTCTAAAACTGCCCTTTTCACTTTCGTCACGTGACTCTCGCTGCTCTGTGCTTCAAATTGCATTGTAAACAAATATAAACCAGGCTAAAGGGGCATATAAACTCGCACGATACAGATCAGACGCGTCTGACTTTATAGCTGTGCAGCTCGCGCTGTTTAAAGAAGACGCCCAGCTTGCGCATCCCTCCTGACTTTAGAACTGTATAAAGAAGACGCGTGTCTGCGCAGCTCGCGTTGTATAAAGAAGACGCGCACGAGTTTATAACTGAGGAGCTTGCACTGTGCTTGCACTGTACAGATGACACACGCCTGACTTGATAACTGCCCAGCTCGCGCTGTATAAATAAGACGTGTCTCTGCGCAGCTCGCACCTAGACGCGCCTCCCTTCATAACGTCGCGGCTTGTTTAAAGAAGACAACGATGTCATCGTCCATTGCGAGGTTTCACTGTAGAGAGTAGACATCGCACAACCCTATTCAAATTACCTGCAGAACTTAAACTAAGAAAACTAAATACAGTTTTCCATTCTATGGCACCTTTAACATCTGCTGTGAAATCTGTTCTGTGTACTGATATAGCATGTGTGTGTTCACATACCTCTAAAAACACTTCTATGTCCTTTGAAGTCCTGCTCGCAAATGTCTCCTGGTCCACCTGTTTGTTTTATTATTTGTGCTTTGAACTAATGAGGTGAAATTGATAGCATTGTTACTGTTTATTGCTAAGAGCTAAAGCTCAAGTTATGGTAAGGCGGGACATTCTCGACAGAAGCTCTAAGTGCTTGACCAATCACAACAGATGGTGAAGCGGAAACTCGCATATAGGGTAAGGGACGCTTTAAGCGGGTGACCAATCACAATAGACTGGGTCAGCTTGACCAATTAGAGCGTTTTCGTGAGAAAAGAGACAGCGATAAAGAATAAAATTCAAATCTGTTAAAAATATTGTTTTCCCCAAAAAACTAAGAGTGAACACCTGTTATAGCACACCACAAAACACAATAAAGACCTAAAAATACCTGGACTTTAAATGTATTATTATTGTAGAACCTGTCTTCTAACCTCGCACCCCACTCTGCTGGATCAAGGCCGCTTTCTGAAGCAAAAGACATTGAAATTCATTATTTGCAAATAGTGCACAATGCCAATGTTAAGCATCATTAAGCAGAATAAACAACACCAGACCTTTCCCATGGGATAATTATCTGCTTTAGGCAAAGGCTAAATGTTACTAAATGTGCAAGTAATGACTATATGACTCATTATACTGCATGCCATTAACAAATGTTAAAAGCCTGGAGAAAAAGAAAATCACCCTCTCTGGCTTTAAGAAGCTCTGAAAAGTAACGTGCAGCAAAGGCGGGGATGTCTTCAGGCTGGTCTCTCAACACCTCTTTGGCAAGACCCTCCAATAAATTCCCAAACCCTCTGGGAATCCGCAGGTTTGTGTTGGAGAAAGGAACAGACATCTTATACAGCGCCTCAGATCTTAAACTTAAGGAATGAGACACGTTCATTAAAAAGTCATGTAATTAACTGGTCATGCAAGATAATGTACATTGTACAAAATAACGACTCGGAGTAATTAAAAACTTATTTTCTTGATAATTGCAAAGAAAAGAAACCTATTAGGATTTATGTCTGCATGGTAATTAGCCTCACCACTTGGCATTGCAAACTGTATGTTGGGCTAAAGTCAAAGTACAAATCGAAAGTGAATTGGCGTTTATAAAATCTGTATTTTTCAAAATTAGCGCATGAATACATATTTTCGCGCTCAATTCCACAATATATTATTCTAATAATTTCGTCAGGTAAAGTGGCATGACGTTTCTTACCGTTAAAACTTGAAGACAAATGTTGTACAGCGTTGCTACGCAACCAAAACATGATTCCAGCTACGGAGACCGACGAGGGTCATAAAACGTTTCCGATATTTTATTAGCATCTTATAAACAGCTTTTCATCGTTATCAGTAAAATATAAACAAATATTTACAAATGTATGCACGCAGTTTATACATTTTTAATGAAAACAATAAAAATAAAACTAAGGTAAAAGTTTAATGTCATGCAGGGGTCCATGCAACTGACAAGCACATTTACATTACATATGTATTAAGAAGACACATTTATCCAAAGTGATTACTAGGCATAGGTTGTTTTAGATAAGAACTAAATGTTAAAATAATTATTCAAGACACACACTCGTTTACACATGTACACAACGTTTTAATTAAAGATGACAGAATTTCAGGATCTTGCCAACACTTTATTTTCTAAAAGTCACATGGTTATTTGAAGTAACTAACTGAGAGCCTCGCAGGAGTAGGTAATTACAGCATATTCTGACGTTGTGCTTAATTTCCTGGTGACCTCTCTAGAGTGGATGTGCAGTCTGTCAGATGAAGCGTAAGGTAGACCTGCTCTGGCCTCGTCTTTCCATTTCTGCTCAGATTCAAAGACATTCACACTGTCACATATCTCCATTCCCTTAAAATTGAACAATAAACCTGCAAAGATTTAATACATTTATTTATATTTTCTTACAGGTCTTTGGAGTTTTGAAGAATGGTCATTGGTGTCGGACAGATCAGGATGGCTGGATCCTCTCACAGAGATCACAATGTCAGCATAAGGTACTTCATGATCACTCTGTGTGTCTGGGGTAAATTGAAAAATATGAAATTATTTGTACCTGTTATTGAATAATAGATCACAAAGTAGGTGTCCATAATTTTTGGCATGTTTCATAAAATATAATAATAAACACCTTGAGTGACTGGCCTCATAACAACAGCGTTTCTGGATGTAGCCCTATAGGAGACCAGAGATGATTAATTAATGATATTTTTTCTGTGCTGTGTTGCTTTGGAATTATTCAAGTTGTGCATTACCTGTCATGGGTTAAGCTTGTGTCCACTGGCTTACACCCTCTTCTGTAGCACAGATATATCAGATGGGCCATCAGAACAAACATTGCAGACACCGCAAAAGCAGCAAAGACCTTGGCCCAGGTGAATCTATCTGTATACCAACACCACTTGATGGACTGTTTTGTATGTATATGAAAGTGAGTGATATATTTAAAAATTGCTCACCAGATTCGATGACCTCTATTTCCACAGTTATAGGCTTGCCAGTGCAAGTCCCTTTTGTCTGGCACCTGTAACGTCCACCATCCTCCGCTTTGATTTGACTCCACTGGACCACAGTGTCATTTTTGGACAAAGGGATTGAACTGTTTCCCTTGACCCACTGTCCTTCACAGTGTTTGTTGTCAGGGGCAACACAAAGAAGTCTAAGTGAGGTTCCAGCCATCACTTCTATGGTGGATAATGAGGTTAACACCTCGTCCGACTCCATGTGACCTCTGTACATCTTCACTCTCAGAGATGGACCTAGTAAATTGACAAAAACGTCAATTTGTACAGCAGTTACATGCTTATCAAATAACATTTGATCCAAATTATCAAACTCACCATGTTCTTTAAGAGGAGTTACTGGTTTATGGGATTCATCTGTTGAACGCACAATTAAATCACAATGATATAAAGTCTGTTATTAAAGTAATTTGTCATCATCACAGTAAATGACAGCACATAACTCTTACCTGGAACATTCAATGTTACCAGAAGCTCTGTTTTACGAGGAAGGCCTGGCCGATCGCTCTCTTCAGACACACAGGAATAGTTATAACGGGTTTGCTGCAACATTAGATGAGGTGTGTACAAACTTGCAATGCACATCTCTCCTGATTTGGAATATTCAGGTCTCCATTCACACTTGTTACATGCAGGTGTATCTTCCCATTTCCAGTGACCACGAGTGAAGCCACTGGAACAATTGTAAGTGCACTTTAAAGTAAGCGGCTCTTCAAGTTTTGCATTTTTAATCTCACGCTGGGTCCCGGTGCTCAGACTTGTTACAGCGGCTGCGAAAAGCCATAAACAGAAATATATTTATATGTATTTCACTCAATTACATTCAAGTATTTCTTGATATGAATCATTAATGAAAAAGTTATCATTCGATATACATATACATTACATTTGAATCAAATGACATTACCTTGGTGTCCTAATTTTAAAAGAAGCATCACAAGAATCATGACGATGTTTTTGTGTTCATTCAGGAGATTTGTCGTATAGGTGTGTATATGAAGGATAAATGAGCTTGGCATGGGTGAAAAACAAAGGGTAACCCCTCCCTATGAGGTGGGGCCTCATTTAGCACCTGCCTGCGGAAATGTGGTTAACTATTGGCACATTATTATACAGTACATGGCAAAATGACATTGTGTCTCTTTCTGTTCTTGATATGGATGGCATATTGATTTTTAGCTGATGAAAAAATATGTGCATTATACAGTATATTTTTGTATAATGAAGGTTTTGTGTGAATTCTGACAATTAAAGATATAATATAATATAAGTTACTTTTTAAATGAATCAAATGGTAACATGTTACAGTGGTAATATTCAAGTTTCGTCTAATTTACATTTTCCACAGATCCAAACAATTTAACTTCTGGTTGCATCAGTGATTTTTCACAGTCATTATTGTATTGATAACATCCATGTCGATGAATCACAGTGTCTCTCTCAACAGTTTGATTAATTCAGAAGCTGATTTTTTGCAGCAGTAAACTAGATCACATTCACACTTTGCAGTGGAAACTTGGGCTTGGTGCAGAATGCACAGCTGCAGATGCTACACTTAAACGTAAAGGAACAGGAAACATCCTGCCTTCACATTACCATACAAACCACAGCCACTCTACTAAAATCTATTTAAACATGTTCCTGTGGGGTTGGTATATTTTTTATGTAAAATATTTTTTTGTTAGACTTTTTGTCTTCTATCAAAATTGTCACCCTGTAACAGGTGGGTGAACCTCTGGGTGCGTCTTTGAAAGAAATGTACAGTATTTCACCCAAAAAAGCACATTATTGAATAAACGCTATAATCTAAAATAATAATTTAAATTTTGGAATGGAATTCAACACATTCTTGAGGGGTTGTTGAGAGCCTCACAGACATTACAGACACTCATGATTTTTTTGTCAGTGTGAACTGGAATGTAAATGCATGTAGAGATAAAACATTTATGCACCCAACATTAAGATATCTGAAAGCAAACAAGATCCTGTACAGTCCATGTTTTAAAAAACAGACTGATACTCTAGACAGTGAAGTTCACAGTTCTACCCAGTAAGTGTATCCATGGCTGATGAGGGAATTGAGTTACATGGTTTGAATTTCACTTTCAATTATTGAGGTGTTCCATTCTTTGATAGACTTAAAGGGGCTATAGAGCGACCGAGGACAGAAGTCCGCAGAGATGAAACAGGGAGCTTGAACGTTACTCAACATGGGCCGATATTTCATTGCATTTTTATTTTTTGAAACATTTAGTAAGTTAATACAAATTCGGAATGTCTTTGTATCAGGTAAGCAATGACAGCATGAAATTTGGCATTCGTGACACATGCTATCTACAATAATTAAAATGGGTTTATTGAGTAAGTAATTTGTACATGATGTGATATTGCAGGTTCAGATATAAAACCTGATATTTCAGAGTATTTGATTCACTGTAATCAGACGCAAATATCATGCTCAGAGGGAACCTACTTTTCATCAGGCATCTGCATTGAATGTCCCGCCGGGCAATTGTGAGTGTTCTTCTGTTCTAGTAAAAATCTTTGAATAATTATGTTTAACCCTAAAAAAAATATATTTATTTTGTTATATGTTGTTTGTGGCTTTTCAGCTGTCCCGGCAATGTTTCTGCACCCAGACAATGTCCCAATGGCATGTTTAACCCTTATACCGGAAAAAGTAGCATTCAAGATTGCCAGGTGTCCTACTGTATATATGGTATACATATTCGACTTAATGAATATGTATGATTTTTGTTATGTCAACATAACTATTTATCACAGCCATTGCCATAGACTAAGATTTCAAGAATTGAAGTGTTTGTATCTTTTAAAGCCCTGTGCCCCAGGTTCGGTTAGCACAGACGACCGAGTGGGTTGCAAGCTTTGTCCTGCTGGTTTCTCCTATGACAGTGCATCAGGCAACCTTACAGCATGTCACTCAGGACAGTATTCTCCAGAAGGACTGATCCGGTGCCTGCCCTGCCCCTTTGGTTTTGTTTGCATTGATGGCTTTCAAATGAAGGTGCACAAATTGATTTGTCTGTTTGTGTTGCACAAGAATGTCTTTCAGAGTGTCTTGTTGTGTATGTGTCACTATAAAAAAAAGTAATTTTAAAGAATTTTACTGTTATTTTTTTTTACAGATTTTTCACGTATTTTTTAAATATAATCAAAAATTCAAATCAGAAAAAAGACTGCAAATTTACAGGAAAAACATGTAATTTTACGAGGAAAAACGTCCCGGTTACGTATGTAACCTCCGTTGTGTAAAGACGTTGTGTCAAACCGACAGATGGGGTTTGACTTGAGAACCTATCATCTTCTGACTAACTTTGAAAAGGCTAAAGAAATTGGTGAATGAAATTTGCATGCCCTGACTCCGCCCCAGATATCCGGGTATAAAAGGAAACGGCGTGCTGCATTCATTCACCTTTTGTGCTGAGGAGCCTGAGAGCATCTCTTGACTGCTGCAGCGGGCGGCAAGCATTGTGGCATGAAGGACACAACGTCTGGTTCCCTCCATCAGGGAACGGAGGTTACATACGTAACCGGGACGTTCCCTTTCTGTCGGTCTCTCGACGTAGTGTCGAACCGACAGATGGGGTTCCTATTGAAAACGCCACGGCGCTGTGCCGCGTCACAATCTCTAGCGAAGCGGTGCTGAATGGCCTGGGCGTGTCAGACGTGAGCGCGAAATTGTAACCATCCAGTGGAGAGGTAGGGGGTCCAAGAGCTTTGGAAAGGTGGGAAGCCCCTGCCACCAGCCGTCACGGGCGGAGGCTTTGTTTCTCTAACGGCGAGAAGCCACCCGGCACCGTAAGGGCCACTGGGGAAGCGCTATTTTCTCACTGAGGAAACGCGCTACGGAGACCACTTCCTACCATAGGGAGGAGTTTAGTGGAGACACCAACATGGTCTTGCCGGCAGGGGAGATCTCATGGAAGGAATGTGCGGACTGAATGGGGTACCGCGAGGTGGAGGTCAACCTAGGGGAGGTCATGGGTTACCAAGATGGGAACCAGATCATAAAGATACATCAGACGGAACCACCCTGCTTGGGGGGGTTACTTCGTGTGGGGCACTAGGTCCGGTTAGAGTTATGCGCTAGATAACTCCGCTGCTCTGCCCAGCCTGCCACCAGGAAGTGCTTAGTGATGGATGGAATGCCTATTCTTCACCCGGTGGGGAAAGAAGCGAGGCAGAAATAGCACACTGACCCACCTAGGAGGGGGGAAGGCACTTTCGCAGGTGTACGCCCTACCGGTCGCCGGTCTCACCTGTTGGTACCATGCAAGACTCGGGCTGACACCGGTTCCACGCGGAGGCTGTAGAACCTTGCGAAGGTATTGGGCGTAGCCCAACCCACAGCTCTGCAGATGCGTGCCAGAGAGGCGCCCTGAGCCAGTGCCCACGAGGAGGTTACACCCCGGTGGAGTGTGCCCTCACTACCATTGGGCACGGTGGGCACGGGATCTTGGGACCGGTACGCCATAGCGATGGTGTCCACGATCCAGTGCACCAATCTCTGTTTGGAGACAACCCTCCCCCTTTTGCTGACCTCCAGAACAGACAAAGAGCTGCTCAGAGCTCCTAAAGCTCTGTGTGAGGTCCAAGTAGAGGCGCACCGCGAGTACTGGACACAACGCGGATGGGGTTGGGTCTTCCTCCCCAGTGGGGAGTGCCTGCAAGTTCACCACCTGGTCTCGAAAGGGAGTGGTGGGAACTTTGGGCACGTAGCCGGGCCGGGGTCTCAGGATAACGTGAGAGTCTCCAGGCCCGAACTCTAGGCAATCAGTTGACACAGAGAATGCTTGTAGGTCCCCTACAGTCTTGATGGAGGCGAGCGCCACCAGGAGAACCGTCTTCATCGTAAGATGAGAAAGAGCGGCATCCTGCAGGGGCTCGAAAGGGGGCCTCTGGAGGCCCGCCAGGACCACATCGAGGTCCCAAGAGGGTACGGAGGGCGGACGAGGCCGATTCCGCTTTCTCGCGCCCCTTAGGAACCTAATGATCAGGTTGTGCTGTCCCAGAGACTTCCCAGTTACTGGTTCGTGTTGAGCGGCAATGGCGACTACATACACTTCAGTGTGGAAGGGGAGAGATTACTCTCAAGTCTCTCTTGTAGGAAGGACAACACATTCCCGATCGAGCAACTCCGCGGGTCTTCTCCTCGAGAAGAGCACCAGGACGAGAAGAGGCACCACTTAAAGGCGTACAGCCGCCTAGTGGCAGGAGCCCTAGCCTGAGTGATGATCTCAACCACCGCAGGGGGTAGGCCACCTCAGGATCTCCTCGTTCCGTCCAGGAGCCAGACATGGAGATTCCAGAGGTCTGGTCTTGGATGCCACAACATGCCCTTCCCCTGCGAAAGAAGGTCCTTCTTCAGGGCAATCGGCCAGGGGGAGTTGTCATCAGGAGCATTAGCTCCGAGAACCAAGTGCGGTTGGGCCAGTACAGCGCAACAAGTAGCACTTGATGCTTCTCTTCCCTGACCTTGCACAGGACCTGTGCAATGAGGCTCACTGGGGGGAAGGCGTACTTCCGCTTGCCCCGCGGCCAGCTGTGCGCTAGGGCATCCGTGCCGAGGGGGGCCTCGGGCAGGGAGTACCATAGCCTGCAATGGGTGGTGTCCAGGGAGGCGAACAGGTATACCTGTGCCTGCTTGAACTGCACCCAAATGAGCTGGACTACACGGGGGTGGAGTCGCCACTCTCCGCGAGGTGTCAACTGACGAGAGAGCGCATCGGCTGTCTGGTTCAGGTTGCCCGGGATGTGTGTGGTATGCAGGGACTTCGTCACCTGTTGACTCCACAGGAGGAGGAGTTGGGCGAGTTGTGGTAACTGTCGTGAGCGAATGCCACCTGATGGTTAATATACGCCACGGTAGTTGTGCTGTCCGACTGGACCAGCACGTGATTGTCCTGCACGAGAGGTTGCGTCCTCTTCAGTGCAAGCAGCACAGCCAACAACTCCAGGCAGTTGATATGCCAACGCAGGCGGGGGCCCGTCCATCGACCCGACATTACGTGCCCATTGCACACGGCACCCCAACCCTCTTGTAAGCTTTATTGTTTTTCTCACTATTGTCACATTGGGAAAAAAATGCCCAAATGTTAATGTTTTATAAAAACTTGGTAAAGTGGTGTTTTACAGATTAATAGAAACAAAATGTATATATTTTTATATACATTTTCAGTGTGGACCAGGGGAAGAACCCAACTTGAACCAGACTGTGTGTGTTGACTGTGCTGAAGGCTATTACTCAACTCTCTGCAGTGCCCAGTGTCAGTTGTGTCCGGCAGGTAAAACATACGCTCACATGTTTAATTCAAATACATTTTGTCTTGCTTGCACCTGCTAAAGTCAAAATAAACACAAACGTCTATGTCACAAAAGTGAATCACAACCCCATCTCTACCCTACAAACACACACTTAAAGAAACAAGAATGCTCAAAAATCTCCAAATATCTGATCTGATTAATTTGCTGTTGCACATGTCCTCCTTTAGGAACCTACTGTCCCTACAAAAAGATGTCTGAACCTCTGCCTTGTCCTGTGGGCCACTATTCAGACATCTCAGGCCAGAATGAATGTAAAAAATGCAATGGTCCGGCCTGCAAGATTACAGTGACTCCATCTGGGTCAAAGGGGCAGTCTCAGCTGGGTCAGAGGTCAAGACAGCTCATCTCCTGTCCACCCGGGACATACAGAGATGGAGAGAGATCAGACTGTGTTGTATGTCCTGTTGGTGAGTTATCATCTCATGTTGGGTTGGTTTAATTTTGTTATTTGAAGCTGGGTTCCAAATTTTGCTGTTATTTGGCAGGACATTATTGTGTTGCAAACATTGCGATACAATGTCCAGCAGGAACCTATGGACCGAAGGAGGGGCTTCAGAGAGAAAGGGACTGTGCTATCTGTCCTGCAGGTACTTCTTTTTTGCACACGTTAAATTATATTCAGATTTCATTTTACATGAGAGCTATTTGCTCATTTTGTTATGAAATTGTCATATGTATCATTATAGTTGAAATGTGCTTTTCATTTTAGGGTTTTACTGTTTGGAGGGCACCTCTCGCAGACCGAGTTCTCAGTTTCTGTGCCCACAAGGGTATTACTGTGAGGAGGGCACGGGCGTGCCGCATGGGTCACCTTGCCCGGCTGGAACTGCAGGAGGACAACTGGGTCAGACAAGTAGGGCAGCTTGCAAGAGATGCACAGAGGGTCGCTTCTGCCCCACAGGTAGGGACATGAACCTGTAACACATATGCATTTTTTTATATCTGTAAAAGGTCTTTATGTTTCCATTTAAATGTTTTGTACGTTAGATAGTCAAATCTAATCATGTAATAAGAACACAGTTGGCAATACAATGTCATTTTTAAACCTACATGTTTCCTGTTGTCAGCTGTTTCCTGCCTGTAACGTGCAGTTGATTGTGTAATGTAGAGAGTGTGTGATGTGGGTGAGGAGCGGAGAGAAGATGGAAAAATTTCTTTACAATGTTTTTAGAAGCTGATACCCTTTAATATTCTCTCTTTAGTTGATAAATGCATACAAAAGGAGTTCACTCATGAATTATCCGAAAGTATATGATTTGGTTTCTAGTGCATAACAAGTTATTTTACAAAATGTAAGAAAAATAGATCTGTCAATCTAAAAACATGTCCTTATACTTATAATCAGAGATATAATCAGAGTCTTATAGTTTAACATAGCTCTGCCTGAGATCTGAAGTTGTTGCTTAAAGGGACAGTTCACCCAAAAATGAAAATTCTGTCATCATTTATTCACCCTACATTTTGTTGTTCTGCTGAACACAAAGAAAGATATTTTGAAGAATGTTTGTAACTAAACAGTTCTTGGGCACTGCTGACTATTGGAAAAAATGGTACTATGGTAGTCAATGGTGCCCCAGAACTGTTTGTTTTCCCACATTCTTCAAAATAGCTTATTTAAGAAATGTATACAAATTTGAAACAATTCACAGTAAGTAAATTATGACAATATTTTAGGATGAACTATCCCTTTAAATAAAAGAATATACCATATTTAAATGCTGTACTATACAGTATATGTTCTATATTTGTTTACTGACCTCTAATATAATTAAAACCTGTTTTGGTTTGTAGGTTCTGCAGGTCCTGGTTTGCTTTGTGCTCGCGGGAGATACTGTCCAGCGGGAACACTTAGTGAGATATTATGCCCACAAGGAACCTTCACCCCTCACCAAGGAGCCCTAAGTAGAATTCCTTTAGTGTTCTTTAAAAATATCTATATAAATGACTTGTATTAATTCAGTCTCAATTTTCTTAATCTGTATTACCGTAGGTGTTAAAGACTGTTTAAAGTGTCCACCAGGCTTTTACTGTCCAGAAGGAACAAGTGACCCAATGTCCTGTCGGCCAGGCACATTTAACCCTCTGGAGGGGCAGGATGCTTTGACAGACTGCAGGCCTTGCTACCCGGGCAAAGCATGTACCCAAGTAGCACTGAAGTTTCCTGATGTGGATTGTATGCCAGGGTTAGTGCCTTTCACAGTTTTTAGAATTCCCTCGATATTGTATGTTTGAAAATCTACTTAGCTTCTCATTATATTTTTAGGTTTGTTTGTCCACCAGGTTCTGCTCGACCAAATGACCCATCCAATGCCTGCCCTCCTGGTACACTTAGCAACCGCACCGACCTCACTGACCTCTCCCAGTGCCAGCTGTGCCCTGCACGTTATGCCTGCTTTCGAGGTACCAGCCTCACAAGCTTGCCGTTGCTAATGCCATGCTCTACCAGTTGAGCTACAGAGACACAGACCTTTTATTCTATCATAAACATACATACATTTCACTCCGATTAACAATTTTTATCTTTTAGGCACTGGTGGCATCCAAAGACCACCACTTCTCTGCTTTCCTGGACATTACTGCCCCACGGGCACTATGTTCTCCACTCAGCATAAGTGTCCTGCTGGTACCTGGAGCGATCGAAGTGGGCTGGAGTCAGAAAGCGAGTGCCGTCTGTGTCCACGAGGCTGGTACTGCTTAGCAGGAGTGGGTGCCCCCTCTGGGAGATGCAACTCTGGACACTATTGTCCTGAAGGTACTGGAGCTTTTGACCTAAATGTTCTTTTTTCACCTCCAATAAAACATGATTTGCAGTTTTGCAATTGTTTGCAGCTGTTCACAAAAAGCTTTCACACAGTGACATCCTTTATGAAAAAATCACCAGGTTTTACAACAGTAATCATGTTTTTTGGTTTTAACTGTAGTAAAACCATGGTTATTTTTTCATAAAGGATGTCACCGTGTGTAAGCTTTTTGTGAACAACTGCAACTGCTCCCATAGTAGGAAAAATTACTCTATCATTTTTTTGTTCTGTTGAACACAAGACATTTTGAAGAATGTAGGACAGCAAACAGTTCTGGGGCACTTTTGACTACAATTGTTTTTTTCCTACTAAGGTAGTCAATGGGTGTTGAGATCTGTTTGGTTATAAGCATTATTCCAAATATTTTTCTCTGTGTTCATCAGAACAAAGAAATTTATACACATTTGGAACAACTCGAAGGTGGGTAAATGATGACAGACTTTTCATTTTTGGGTGAAGTATCCCTTTAAGCAAGTACAAGTACAGCTTCTTTCTATTAAGCTGAATGAGGAAACAGCTTCAAAACTGTTTGTCAACATTAAATTTCAAATCATGCTAAATGCAAGCTATAATTTTCAAGTTTGTTTTGCAAATTTTGCAACTTTTTAGCTTTAGAAGCCAATTCTGAAGTAAACAAACAAGCAATGCCTTTATAAAAATCAGAATTAACTTCTAAATGGCAGTGCTTTCAATCCTATGGTCATCATAGTAAGCATTCATATGCGAGTATCATCTTTTCTCCTTGTATTGTTTCTTATGTGTTTATCTTTTTTTGCAAATTAACTCTTAATATACAGTATTGATGAAATGTAAGAGCTGAATTATTTGTATAAAATGCATTGTAAGATGCATAAATGTAAATGTTTAATTGTCATTAGGTTCTATGTACACTATACACATGTATCTTTACAGGTACATTGTATGGCTCACAGCATCCATGCCCTCCAGGCACGTACAGCACAAAGATGGGTAATGGTGGAAAAGAGGATTGTCAGATCTGTCCGGAGGGCTACTACTGTAAGGAAGGAACATCTAAACCATCCCCCTGTCCACCGTAAGTAGCAGAATCATTGACTACAAAGAATCAAGTTAATCTGGGGTAAGAGTTCATTGCGATGTTGTCTGTGTGTCCAGGGCAACATTTCGTCGAAAGAAAGCGGGGAAAAGCTCTGAGGATTGCTTGGCGTGTCCTGCTGGCTACTTCTGTCCACAATCAGCCTCTATCAATCCAAAAGTCTGTGGAACAGGAAGTTACTCTGTATGTATAAATGCTCATTGTATTTTGATTAGGGCTGTCAACGTTAACGCATGCGATTAAATCTTTCAAATTAACGCGTGAAAAATATTTAACGCAATTAACGCAGCATCCGTTTGTTTTGACATCCTTTGTCTAGCGTTACATTATGTAATCACGCTGTTATTCGTGTACAGGCTTTTAAACCACTTAAGCGCGATTTGAAACAGTTGCTTCGACGCGTTCAATGAAAATAGACAGCTTCTAAACTGTGGGACGCGGCAAAACGCAACGCGAGGTCCAGTCTGGTGTAAACAGTCACGGGCTGAAGGCTGCGTCGGTGAATCTCTGTCAGACAGCGCATCCGTGTTAAGTTCTCTTTCGTGCTTGAATGGATAAAACCATACAAGATTATGTCAGAAAGCCCGTTTTGTCGAGCATTTTCTTTAGCAAGCCTTCAAAGTGTAAAATAAAATCTTAAATGAATGCAAAGAGTTGTGAAAATGGGAGTGCGGTGACGGTCAGATCTGCGTACTAAGACAGCTCTTAAAGGGGCCGCGCTCTTAAACGTGCTGCTGTGACTCCTGTCACTAATGTTAATCAAAGAACAAAATAAAAGAAATCAATGTGATTTTGAAGCTTTAATGAGAATTCTTCTGCATTTAATTGATAATTTAGCATTAAAGACTGTAAAGTGTTTGAGAACTTCCTTCAATTTCTGTATATTTCATGATAGCTCTCAATTATATTGTTGAATGGCTGTAGTTAATGTTAAAATCAATCAATTTAATAGAGACATCAGTTACAGTACTAATATCAAAATGTTTTCTTTCATTCATAAAATGACGCTGTTAAAGAAATATGTTGTTTCTACATCAATTTGAAGATTAAATGTGAAATTATTCAAATGTAAAAGTATATTTTAAAATATTATTGTTATGTGTGATTAATCGTGATTAATCACAGAAAATGTTTGATTAATCTGATTAATTTTTTTTAAACGATTGACAGCACTAATTTTGATACATGTTTGCAATTTGTAATAATTTAAGTGTCCCTCTGTGAACTTCATACATCATCTAAACCTCTCGGTTCCATCTTTCTCTTTTCTCTTAGGACAAAGGGTCAGAGGAGTGCCTGCCATGTTTGTCGGGTCACTATTGCAGCAATGAGACCACCAGTGCGGAGGCCATGCTGAGAGTAATGGTCTGCCCTCCTGGTTTTCTCTGCTCGCAGGGTCTAGATCGAGAACCCCAGCGCTCAGCAGTATTCTGCCCAATAGGCTTCTACTGTCCGGGCGGAAATGTTGTAAGTATCATTTCAAGGGTCAGAGACATCATGACCATCGTTGACAAACATGTCAGATGATCAATGGTTCGAAACATAGCAATTATTTTATTTTCTATTATTTACACGCTACTCAGGATCCTAATCCTGTACCTTGCCCCAAGGGAACCTACAGTCGACAGCCAGGTCTACGTGACCCCTCAGACTGCACCAAGTGTCCGGAGGGAAAATACTGTTACACAGAGAATCCTCAGGAAGAGGCTATTATTGAACCAGTATGGCTTAGCTGTTGTGTAAACTGTTCCTGTATGCTGCTCTAGGGTTAATAAATTAAAAAAAATCTATAAAACCAATAAAATAAATATGGTTTATTCTTCACATTAAAGGAACGGTTCACCCAAAAATTCTGTCTTCATTTACTTACCCCCAAGTTGTTCCAAATCTGTATAGAGTCCTTTGTTCTGATGAACACAGAGAAAGCTATTTGGAAGAATTCTTGTAACCAAACAGTTCTTCATTGACTACCATAGTACGAAAATTACAATGATAGTCAAAAAGTGCCCCAGAACTGTTTGCTTTCCTACATTCTTCAAAATATCTTCTTTTTTGTTCAACAGAACAAAGCGATTTTTCCTACTATGGTAGTCAATGGTGTCTTGTGTAGTTTTGTAATCTTAGAGCCTCTAGCAATTTCATAATATAAAAAATACAAGAATATCTCTGTAATTATAATCATGTATAATATACTGTATATATCAAATTATGACTAAATGTCAACTTTCGGGTGAATTATTCCTAAACAAATATTCCATTCTCTCAGACAGGAAACTGTCCTGATGGATACTTCTGTCCTCCTGGTACTGGACATCCAAACTCATTCCCGTGCCAGACAGGCTTCTTCAGGAATGACTCATATGGCCATAGTGGAGAAGCTTGTGTCAAGTGTCCCTCTGGATACTTCTGTCCTACTCCGGCCACAAACACTCCTACAGTCTGTCCACAGGTCAATATATGTTCAAATGTTTGTGTAACATAAGCCTTTTTGTCTGAAGTGGTTCATATGCTTTCCTCTCTGTTGCTTTTACTGTCAGGGTTTCTATTGTATTGAGGGGAGCTCAGCACCAGAGCCATGCGCAGAAGGCATGTACGGATCCCGGCCTGGCCTAAGTGAAGCATTACATTGCACCCCTTGTAGTGGAGGCAAATACTGCACAGGACTGGGCAGAACTGAGCCCACGGGGAACTGTGAAGGAGGATTCTACTGTAGACAAGCATCTACAAGTCCAGTAAGATGTTTTAGATTAAAACAATAATTTTGTTGCCTTTAAAAGTGCTGTGTATATTTTTTGGGAGGATCTAGTGACAGAAATGCAATATTATATACATATCTATGTGTTCAGAGGTGTATAAAGACCTTACATAATGAAGCGTTGTGTTTTTATTATCTTAGAATGAGCTATTTCTATCGACATACATTCCTGCATGGAATTCACCATGTTGTTTCTACAGTAGCCCTAAACGGACAAACTGCTAGAGAGCGCGTTTCGTATACATGATCTCCTTTGGCAAAGAATCGAAAACGTGACGACAACTTAGTACTGTGTCAGGTGCCGCCGTAGTGCTTTGAAAGGGAGGGGGAGGGGTGGAGTAGACAGTTGGTTGCAATTCACAACCTCACCACTAGATGCTGCTAAATTTCATACATTGGACCTTTAAAGGTTCTTAAAGTGATAGTTCACACTCCCAAAAAATATCATCATTTACTCACCCTCTTGTCATTTCAAACCTGTATGACTTTATTTCTTCCGCAGAACACACAAGAAGATATTTTGAAGAATGTTGTTAACTGGCCTCCATTCACTTGCATTGATTTTGTGTCCATACAATAGAAATGAATGGGGGCCAGTGCTGTTCGGTTACCAACATTCTTCAAAAAATCTTCTTTTGTGTTGTGCGGGAGATAGAAAGTCATAAAGGTTTGAATTGACAAGAGGGTGAGTAAATGATGACAGAATTTTCATTTTTTGGGTGAACTACCACTTTAACACTTACGCTTTGTTTTCCCACTCTGACAGATTCCTCCTGATGGTCCTAAAGGCGGTGTGTGTCCTTCTGGCAGTTTTTGTCCATCAGAGTCAGTTTACCCACAGCCTTGTCCTCCAGGAACATACAGTAACAGTACAGGTCTCCAACATGCAGAGCAGTGTGTCAGCTGTCCTCCAGGGTAGGATCACAAGAAGTCATAATTTCAATAAAAGGAATAAGTGAAATAAAAGTAATATTATACACATTTTCTGAGATGTATAGTGTACATATATATTTACCCCTTGTGGCAGATTTTTTAAATATTTTTTACCCAATTAAATCCAGTTCCACTTATAAGTGCTTTGTTTTTACAGCTTTTATTGTTTAGGAACTAACTCCACATTCCCAACTGGTCCATGTTTTGCTGGCTATTACTGCATTGGAAGTTCAGCCACTCCCGTCCAACATGAAGCTGAGGAGGGACATTATGCTTTAGAAGGAGCTGTGAGGGCTGAACCCTGCCCACTGGGAACTTTCCAACCAGTAAGCCATGTCCTTTAAATATTTACATTAGGGAGAATGCAGTTTCAGAGTCTAACTTTTTTTTTTTTAGGGAAGAGGCTACAAGTCATGCATTGAGTGTCAAACAGGGCGACTGTGCAACAAGACAGGCCTGTCCCATCAGCCCCTCTGCCCACCAGGACACTACTGCCCGGCTGGAACTTTAATTGCCCACCCATGCCCTCCTGTCAGTATCCAGCTTTATTTTCAATGTACTCCAAACTGGATTTGCTTATCTGATCTTTCGTTTGTTATATATGTGAAGGGCACGTACACGGCAAGTTCAGGTGCGGAGGATTTGGAACATTGTGGCCCATGTGATGCTGGTCAGAACTGCCACTCACCTGGACTAACTGCTCCTCAAGGACCCTGTGAAGCTGGTTTTTACTGCACTGGTGGATCTCACACAGCCAGTCCGGTAACCACAAACTACACTGATCAGTAGGAATCATTCTGAACCCAACAATCCATCATTGATTCTTCTGTCTTTTTTACAGGTTAGCTCTAGGTATGGTGACATTTGTCCTGCAGGTTATTATTGTCCATCAGGCACCAGACACCCACATGAGTTCCCCTGTCCTCCTGGCACTTGGAGTAACGCACTTGGGGCTCAGAGCGTGTCGTCCTGTTGGCTTTGCCCTGCTGGTTTCTTCTGCAATAGCTCTGGCCTCATTCAGCCAACAGGAATATGTGCTCCTGGTGTGAATATGCATAATATCAAATCCTTACAGAATTCTGTTTATTTTTACACCTGACCGGAGTTCTTTACTCTGTCACATACAGGGTTTTATTGTGCGGGTGGTGCCAAGACTGCCATGCCTGAGGATGGGGCGACAGGAAACAGGTGTCCGGCTGGTTATTACTGTCCACAGGGATGCACCTCACCTCTGCATTGCCCTGATGGAACGTATTCAAATAGCTCAGGTACACAATATTTACTTGATCTTAAACTACATCCAGGATTTACTCCATCAGTTTTATCACTAAAGTGTCTATGCATGTTTCTCAGGACAGGTAATAAAGCCCACAATTTCTTGAGTCATGCAAAATGATTAATTTGTTCCTTTAGCTTATATTTAGCATCGTCAACTCAAGAGTAACTTGCGTTGTTGTTAATGTGTGTGCTGTGAATGCAGGTGCTGCACAATGCAGTGACTGCCCCCTCGGATGGCTGTGTTTGGAAGGCGAGGGGCTCCAGTTGTGTCCCAAGGGACATTACTGCCTGGGGGGCACAGTGGATGACATTCTCCCCTGCCCTCCAGGCACATACAGCCCCAAAGCAGGACAAAGCCAAGTAGAGCAGTGTTTACTGTGCTCAGCTGGTGAGAGCAGTGCCCCTGCTTTACTTACACCATTGGCAGTATTAATAGCATTGGTCTAGTATTATGTTCATCATACCCACCTATCATTTTAAGGAATGTTTTGTGAAGACTGGGGACTAGTTGAACCCACTGGTCCCTGCCAGGCTGGGTATTTTTGCCTAGCAGGTATGTCAAACTACTTTTAGTATATTTAGTGTAATTATCCTTTTTTTAGATCATGATGTTCATGATGTGGTTTATGTATGCTCATTTGACTTTCGTAGGTGTAAACTTTCAGAATCCCGATGCGAATATTAGCACGGGGGTGGGTGGGCCGTGTCCTGTGGGGCATTACTGTCCTGAGGGCACGGGTTTGCCTTTACCCTGCCTGCTTGGCACATTTTCAAACAGGTACTTTATAGTGTTGCACATTCAAGTACTTTACAAAATGACTGTGTGATGAAGAGTTGGATTAGATAAATGACTGACAGAGTTTAATATGTGTCTACATAGTCTTTATGTAACTACAAGCTCCGGTTGCACTGTGTGTCCTGCGGGGAAGTTCTGCAGTTCGGTTGGCTTAAGCAGACCATCTGGACTGTGCCAAGAAGGTTTTTACTGCCCTCCTGGGTCAACATCATCAACAGGTTTGATCGTCGTATGATGTACAGTATATCTGTGATGTTCTGTATGTGCTATAGTATTGACTTTAGTATTATGATTTGTGTAGGTTCTGGTTCTGAAGGTGGTCTCTGTCCCCAAGCACACTTTTGCCCCACTGGCAGTGCCATCCCTGTTCCCTGCCCTGCGGGTACTTATACCAACCTCACAGGGCAGATTAAGTGTACTCCATGCCATGCTGGATACTACTGCCCAGAGAGCACCAGCAAATACACACTGTTCCCCTGTCCTCCTGGATTCTACTGCCCTGATGGTATGAGACTGAATTACAGTAGTGGCTAAAAGTGATGTCCGGGGGCATATTTGTACAATATTTACTTTAAACACACCCTTAGGTTAGATTAAAGGGACATTCCACCCAAAATTGAAAATTCTGTCATCCTTTATTCACCCTCAAGTTATTCCAAACCTGTATACATTTCTTTGTTCTGTTGAACACAAAGAAAGATATTTGGAACAATGTGAGCAACTGACATTTCTGGGACACCATTGACCATTTCCTACCATAGTAGGAAAAAATATTGTATGATTTTTTTGTTCTGTTGAACACAAAATGAGATATTCTGAAGAATGTAGGAAAGCAAACAGTTCTAGGTCAACTTTAACTCCAATTTTAATTTTTCCTACTATGGTAGTCAATGATGTCTCAGAAATGTCAGTTGCTAACATTTTACCAAATATCTTTCTGTGTTTACAGGAAATTTATACAGAAATGTATACAGGTTTGGAACAACTTTGGGGCGGGAGTAATTCATGACAGAATTTTCATTTTGGGTGGAGTATCAAAATATGCAGAGCATGGTAAAGCTTTCCTCTAGCTCAGTGGTTAGAGAACAGCGCTAACAATGCCAAGATCATGGGTTCGATCCCAGGGGTTGCACGTACTCAGAAACAAATGAATAATATAATGCAATTTAAGTCGCTTTGGATAAACGCGTCTGCCAAATGTAAAAATTGATAAAACCCTAAACTTATAAGGTGTTTATTGGACAAAATTATATTTTATTATATACTGAAAACAAAGCATAGAAAAAGCATAGAAAAAGGTCACGGAAAATAATAATAAAGAGCAAAGATGTCAATTGTCCAAAGTTGGACATCACTTTTGGCCACTACTGTACAAATTAGTAAAAAAAACTATTGTGTCCTTCTTGAAAAAATCTCATGAATACAGGAATAAGAAATGAAAAAAGAATTGGTCGTCACACTTAGTTTGTTCCAAACCTGTATGCTGTTATATTTTTAAAGAACGTATAATGAGGATTTGAAGAATGCGAGGAACAGGCCGTTATTTAAGTTAAATAGGTGCCAAAGTGCCACCTTAAGATGATATAAGAAGAGTATAATGCAAAATGTTCAACTATATCTTTAACATGCAGATGATATGCAGACGTCAGTTTTGAAGCATCAGTCCTCAGGATAATCTTTGTATCTTTGTACCTCAGTATAAGTGTTTGCTTTCAGGCACAAAGCACGCCACCCAGTTCCCCTGCCCACGAGGCTATTACAACCCTGAGCCGATGACCCACAGCCTGGACAGCTGTCTGCCCTGTCCTCCAGGACACTACTGTGAGAAAGAGAGACTGGCTACTGTATCTGGGAAATGTAAAGCTGGTAAGTACATCAACTGACAGTTTTCAGTTAAAATATGTATCATTTTTATAGTGACCTGATGCTAAAAATCATCATCTAGGATGGTTCTGTGTATCTGCCGCCTGGAATGCTCAGCCCTTTGATCTGGACAACTACACAAATGCTAACTGTCTGTGCCCTGCGTCCTCCACCGGGGGTAGATGCCAGGAAGGCTTCTACTGCCCATCAGGGAGCTCTGAACCTCTTTCCTGCCCTCCAGGAGCCTTCTGCAATGCAACAGGTGACTATCACATGCAGTGCATGTGTCTCTTTATTCAACCCAGTTGCGTTAATGAAACTGAAATGATTGAAATGATCAGGTCTAGCCCTCCCAAGTGGACCATGTTCTCCTGGGTATTACTGCACTAGGGAAGCAACTTCATCAAAACCCACAGATGGTATCACAGGAAATATTTGCCCTCCAGGAACCTACTGTGGTAATAAAAATGATTTACTTACTGTATGTCATTTAAACCAGTCTCAACAGTTCTTTAATAAACTTAAAATTAAAAATAAAAGTTCAAATCTTTTATTCCCAGATGAAGGCTCCAGTGCTCCAGAGCCATGTCCTGCAGGGACTTTCTCCCCAGTAGCAGGTCTGGTAAGCCAGGACCTGTGTCGACCCTGCAGAGCAGGTTACCACTGTGAAACCACAGGTCTTCAAGCTCCTACAGCCCCCTGCAGGGAGGGTGAGAGTGAGACATAGCACAGTCCAATACCTCAGTCATATCTGATAAAGCAGACCCATACATTTGTGAAACACAAAACAAACACTATATCTTTTCAGCCTTTGCACCTTGTCCTTGTGCCTTTTTTGGTAGGTTACTGGTGCCCCCCTGGTCAGATGGATGGCCTAGCTTTGCTGTGTCTGCTCGGTCATTATTGTCCCACAGGAAGTCCTGTCCCAATTCTTTGTCCTTCCGGGACATATCAGGACAAACAGAAACAAGTGAACTGTACAATGTGTACATCAGGTAAGATTGTGCTGTCTCCAAAGAACATTGCGTTTTATTTCGAATATATGACACTTATATTTGATATGATATATGATATATTTCCTATATTATGTATTCCTTTTCTTAACCAGGTTTTTATTGTGACGAGGCATTCGGAGCTGCAAATATGTCTGTCCTGCAGCCTTGTCCAAAGGGACATTACTGTCCTCAAGGAACAGGTTATGCCAAACAATTTCCATGCCCAGCTGGCACCTATAACCCCAGTGAGCGCACGGACAGCCAGAGTGCCTGTCTGTTGTGTCCATCAGGGCATTTCTGTCCAGTTGTGGGACTAGAAGAACCTACAGGTGAGACTGACATGCAGCTAATCCTTTCACAGTAGTGACTTGTGGATTCCCCATATGTTTGCATTATAAGCCCTGTGCTTAAATTAACTTGTAGGACTCTGTCTGGCTGGTTTCTGGTGCAAACAGGGCTCCGTCTCACCAAGCCCTGTGGACGGTCTTTTGGGTGCTGAATGTCCACTTGGTCACTACTGTTCTAAAGGTGTTGTAAAAATCTTATGAGATATTTTGTACAATTGATGATATTAGAATTTTTACACACTGTGTTACTTTCTTACTGCAGGCACTGCCAATCCTGTGCCCTGTCCGGTGGGCACGTGGTCCAACAGCACAAGACTCAGAAGCGCAGAGGAATGCCAGCCGTGCCCTGGAGGGTTTTACTGTGCTTCTACTGGTCTTACTGAGCCCACTGGACACTGTTCGGATGGGTATGAGCCAGATTTTATGCAATCTGTTACGGCAATACAGCTGATGAATGTAACCAGCATCATAATGCATTATATTTCCCAAAAGGTTTTATTGTGCTGAGAAATCAAAGACACCCACTCCCACCGATGGGATCTCCGGCCAGGTCTGCCCAGAGGGTCATTACTGTCCTGCTGGAGCCACTCAACCTGTGCCATGTGATCCAGGGACTTTTATTACTGTCACTCAGGCATCACAGTGCTGGCCTTGCACAGCTGGCTGGTACTGTGTGGATGGCATCCGCTTGATGTGCCCAGCTGGTTGGTCCTTTTGTCTTTTATTGGTTGGGCTGCTTACTGGATACATTGCAGTACATACTGCAAACTCACTGCTTATTTTTAAAGCAGCAATTAACAATTGTCACACGTCCTGGCCAAAGTACATGTTTAATGTACATGTTTAATTAATGGTCTGGCTACCATTCTGTACAATAAATAAAAGCATATATATTACTGGATTTTTAATTGGATTTTGATGACTCAAGCAAAACATGGCTGATGATATTTTCTATCCCCTTCTATACAGGCAATTGTATACTGTGCACAGCATACACATCACATACTATAGAAATATTTTCAGCTATTTTCAAAATCAAGCCCAAATAACTCCTCAAAGAGCCACTGAAGGGCCTTGAAATCTTGGCTTTGTTTGATGCATTGATGTCATTTCCACATCGAAATTAGGGCAGGACAAATTGAGTGTCTCTTGTCCTTTTAAAATAGCTAATAGCAGGGTGGACACTAGATTCAAGAGAACTCTTGATTGGTAAGGAAAATTTGACGAGGAGCTAAAGTGCTGAATGATGTCATAAAAATAGCTAATCCATTTTGATTGAGGTGAAAGACTAAGGGCAAGATTTACTAACAGCTTGCGGCAGCACAGACACTTCTTTTGGCATAAAAAACTACTGTTGGTATTTGCTAAAGACATGCAGTGAAATTTGGGCTGAAAAGGCATGGACACAGCTGTTTTTGCAACTGACCGTATTGCATATGCATTTGTAGGAGTTTCCTCTTCAGACGCAAACTTTATGGGAGGAGTAGGCTACCATTGTACTGGTATTTGCGGATTTATTTAACGTTCCAAAAAAGCATGTCTTAAAACCTGTGCTAATTTGCGCTGCTCTTGGTAGTTTGTGTTGGTAATTATGGGAATGAGATATTGCGGCTGTTTTTTTATGTGCGCCTTGTTAGTAAATCACCCGCAGAAAATTCCACTCCCATGGGCGCTTTTTTGAAATTGCGCTCTCGTGCTATTTTGCCCCGTTTAGTAAATCTATCTTAAATCTTCCAAATATGAATGTTGTCAATGTTTTTGGATCACACTAGTTTATAAATATCCCTAAGATTAACATTGATACTAAAAACCATAAGATTTTGATTTCATGGGGACTTTAAATTGAAAACAGCACCACATGGGAGATATATCACACAAACACATTCATAGTTTACCGGAATCAAAATCAGATTTTGTTACAGATTAATCTGTTTGCCCATAGGTTTCTACTGTCCTGAGGGAACGGGGTATGACTGGAGACCATGTCCAGCAGGGACATACAGCCCTGATTCTGGCCTGAACACCATGTCTCAGTGTAGGGAATGTGATGCAGGACACTACTGCTCTCTTCAGAACTCCACCTTTGTCTCTGGAAAATGTTCTGAAGGATATTACTGCTCGCGAGGGAACATCTCACCTCAACCTCTCACACAGTCTGCAGGTGATGAGACAGCAACATCGCTGTTATCTGTTTATATCAATGAACCACATTTAACAGTACCATAATGACGAATAAAATACAAAAAAAAAAAAACGTAAACCAAAAATGCAAATTCTGTAATAATTTACTCACCCTCATTCCACACATATGATTTTTTTCATCTTTGTAAGTCGGAATCTGATTAATTGATTGTTATTTGTAAAGGAGAGGGAGGATCCTGTCCTGTAGGTCACTTTTGTCTACAAGGCACAGCTGAACCCCAGCCTTGTCCAGAAGGCACTTACAGTAACAAAACCAAACTGGTCAAAGCGGTAAAAAACATTTCTCTACTGTACACTGTACATGTATTAGCATGAGATTCACTACTTTATCATAATTCGGTTCCACGTGTTAAGCCCACAGACACTGTTTTCTAACAGGAGGAGTGTTTGCAATGCCCCGCCGGTCATTACTGTGACAGATCTGGGCTGACTGAACCCAGCGGAGAATGCTGGGAAGGTTTTTACTGCAGACAGGAAGCCATACTTCCCAACAACCCGATCACAGATCACAGAGGAGGACCGTGTCCGACAGGTAACTGACAAATCGCCCAATTCAGGGTGGATTAAATACACCCACCTTCCCCTCATACCGGCCCACTTCATCCGGTTCTCTGCTCCATGCGTAGGTTATTTTTGCTCTAGAGGCTCAGCCGCTCCTCAAGCCTGTCCAGAAGGATCCGTCAGCAGCGGAGAGAGGCAGGCCAGCTGCAGCTTGTGCCCCCAGGGGTAGATGCACACTTATGCTCTTATAAGCTTGTGATTATATTTCATGTAGCTCATTATGTAAATACTTAAGAGCATTTAACGTTTAAAGTGATAGTTCGCCCAAAAATGCCATTTCTGTCATCATTTACTCAACCTCTTGTCATTTGAAACCTGTATGACTTTCTTTCTTACTCAGAACACAAAGGAAGATATTATAAAGAATGTTGGTAACGGACAACGCTGGTGCCCATTCACTTCTATTGTATGGACCCAAAACCAATGCAAGTCAATGGGAACTGCCTTGTTCTGTTACCAACATTCTTCAAAATATATATTTTTTGTGTTCTGCAGAAGAAAGTCATACAGGTTTGAAATGACAAGAGGTTGAGTAAATGACGACAGAAATTTAATTTAACCCATTACTTTGGGTTAAAAGTAAACTGTTCTCATTCACTAATAATTGTGTTCTAGTTTGCATGTGCACTATACTATCCTTTTCGATTCTAATGTTGTAACATTTCTGTTTACTGGGGCAGTTACTTTTGTCCTGCCAATGGTTCCTTCAGTGAGGGCATTGAGTGCCCAATGGGCCATTATTGTCCTATAGGCACCCATCAACAAAATCAGCACCCATGTCCAACTGGGACTTTTAATCCTCACACAAGGATGTCCAGCCATGAAAACTGTTTACCCTGCCCTCCAGGTACAATTTCTGCAAGCAACTGAACTGCTATCAGGTCTTTTCAGTTATATGCTGTTATATCTGTTATTCTCACAAGGTGGATGATACTGGCCTTTTTTCACAGCATTTGAGTTCCTCTCCCTAGTGCTTTCAACATCTGTCAAAACTCAGCTATGAAAAAATCTACCAAACTTTGCAGGATTTTTCTGTGAGTCTCCTGGACAAAGTGCTGTGTCTGGACCATGTGCAGCTGGATACTTTTGTCTTTCAAAAGCTGTATCCTCTGCACCTTTGGATGGAGAAACAGGTGGCAGATGTCCTCAGGGATACTACTGTCCCTTGGGGTCCTCATCTCCTGAACCGTGTCCACTGGGCCATTATAGCAACAGCAGCAGGAACACTAAGCGGGATGACTGTCTGCCCTGCCCTGCAGGTCAGTGCTTTTCTTTAATAAATGTCAAATGTCACATTGAATGATGATTTTTTTCTCACGCATTGCTAATCTGTGGATGTTTTTTTCCATGTAGGATTTGCTTGTTCCAGCAGGGGGCTCTCCTCTCCTTCTCATGTGTGTCAGATGGGCTACTACTGCCCACAGGGTCAAAATTCCAGCCAGCCTGTCAATTACATCTGCTTATCTGGGCATATGTGTCCAACTGGCAGCACCGTGCCGATCTCGTGTCCCCTTGGGACTTATCAGAATTTACAGGGGCAGGTTGGTATAGAAGGAAGTGTGATCTCCTGTTTAACAAACTTTATTTGAACATATTTAGCACAAAATGTCCATCAGACAAAATGTAATGTATAAAATGTATTTATTATTATTATTAATTTTTATTCTGTTAATTATTTCATTATTTTATTTCCATTCCAGGCGGAATGTTCTGTGTGTCCTGCAGGATTTTTTTGTGCCAGTTTGGACACAGAGATAGGCGGAACCTCCACACCTGTACCTTGTCCTAAGGGATATTACTGCCCTCCAGGTACTGTCAAAATTTCTCTGACAACATGATGAGGAACTATAAGCTTTCTCGCTCTATATTTAATGTACTTTCAACAGGCGCAGAGTCAGGAATGAGCTTCCCCTGTCCTGTGGGCACTTTTAACGGTCAGTTAGGCCTGTCCAGGGTGAACCAGTGTGTCCCCTGCCCCCCTGGTAAATACTGCAGCTCCTCTGGCCTGGATGCCCCAACGGGTGACTGTTCTCCAGGGTGATTGAGCTCATTAGTTCCCTCCACTTCTGCAACGTTTGCACCCTGTCGAATACAATGTTAATCTCTTGGATTTTGCAGTTTTGTGTGTATCCAGGGTGCCTCGCTATCAGAGCCAGTTGGAGATTCCACAGGAAGCAGATGCACAGCTGGCTTCAACTGCCCGGGGGGTACCAGGCATATGGAGCCCTGTCCTCCGGGCACATTTGGTTCATTAGAAGGTCTTCTTTTAATCAAAGTAGCATATGTAAAATCATACTCATGCTGTTAAAAAGTGAATGAAGCACTAATATCACAGATGTTTCAATAGGTGCAGCATCTGTACAGATGTGCCAGTTGTGTACGCCAGGGCAGTACTGCGGAGAACCTGGACTGAGTTCACCCTCTGGCCCTTGTAGTGCAGGATACTATTGTACTCTAAGGTCACACTCCCCTACACCTCAAAACTACAATAAATCTGGTAACTGACTCCACCCACCTCAGTGATTGACCATTTACAAGGTCACGGGTCAAAGCATCATGAGGATCATTATTTGAATGTGTTTTAGGATGTGAAGTGTCTGGGACAATTCATTCGGTGGAGAATAGTCATCCTCGGATTGAGTTCATTGGGGGTGTCTGTCCTGCAGGGCACTATTGCCCCACTGGGAGTACACAGCCAGAACCGTGCCCTCCAGGTAAAGCCAAACAAGAGGAGTAGTGGAGTAGTGGAGGAGTAGTTTTAATTCAAAAGTTGTCCAGTGTATAATGAGTTTTGGTTTTCTTGGGAGAAAAATGTATTCAAATCAATAAATAATTTAAAGTTTTGGCATAAAAAGTCATCGGGGGAAGTACAAAAAACTATTAAAGCTGCCTTTCACTGACTCAGTTTGAAGGCAGATATTATAGTATTGGCTCCTAGCATCAGGAAATTCTTAATAATCTTTACATAAGTTTATAACATTTCAATATAAAAAGATATACAGTATAATGTAATGAAGATAAATCACTAAAGTGCACCTTCAATTGGCTTTACCAAAGTACAACTAACATTAAAATGAAGCCTAAATTTAGCAAAATACTACACAATGTATGACCATTTCTCATCTGTGTTCAACCAAATTAACTGTCAATGTTTCACAGGTACCTTCCTGGGCCGATGCGGCGCTACATCTGAGACAGACTGCCATCTCTGTACCCCTGGATCATACTGCCCGGACTGGGGCCAGATCTCGGTAGAGCTCCTGTGTCCTGAGGGCTGGTTCTGTCCGGCTGGTTCTGTAACAGGACATCATCCTGGTAATATACAACACTGACGTAGCAGAAATCCATATTGTCCACTGTGGGCAACTGAGGTACTGTATTTACAGAGTAGCCACAAATAGACAGAAGCAGTCTACTTCCTGCCATTTATCTTTCTGACTAGCCACAGCATCTCCACAGGCTTGCCCTAGTGCTGTCTGAATTATTCAGCACAGTTGCCATCAGCTGTCTAGACGTAGCCTATGTATATACTGCCATTCCTTTACCTTTACGGTCTGTCTGCTTAGACCGTCAGTGTCCTCCTGGTTACGCTTGTCCGTATGGCACTGTCGAACCCACCATCTGTCCACCTGGTACTAATCAGCCTCTGCCGTTCCAGGCTTCCTGTCAACCGTGCCCAGCAGGTAAACATTATATTCTAAAATCTGGCCATGTCTAATATATAAGTGAATAGGTAAAACCTGCTGTAGTATTTGTTTTGTATGTTACTAATATACTGTACATGGTTTTTAATCCATTAGGGTTCTACTGTTTGGAGGGTAGCTCCACCCCCTTGCCCTGTCCTGCAGGTACTTTGAGTATGATTGAGGGCTTGGCCTCTCAGCTGGACTGCGCTCCATGTCCTCCTGGGTTCTACTGTAACGTCAGCGGGCTAACCAGGCCTTCAGGAGTTTGCTCTGCAGGTCACCTGCACAGAGATCAGAAATTCCCATTAGTCTGTTCTAGCGGCGTGTCTTTAAAACCTGTTATTTATCTTAAAGGTCATTTCTGTTTATCTGGAGCCACGGAGCCTACCCCAGTCTCACAGATGTATGGGGACATCTGCCCAGCAGGATATTACTGCCCCGAGCAGAGCGGTGTTCCTTTACCCTGTCCTGTCGGGTTCATTTTTACAGACAAGGGTGGCACCTCTTTTAATGACTGCACCCCTTGCCCTCCAAGTAGATATTGCTCTGCGCCGGGATCCTCTAAGCCTTCAGGTTAGATCAATCGTAGGGTTTAAAAAAATCTTTCACACTTACTCTTCACAATAAAGTTTTGCTAGTGAAACACGCAATGTTGTCTAATAGACATCCTATGCGTAAATTTTGACAGGCACTCAAATTTGCATCGAGTGATAGGAAGTTGCTTAATAAATCACATAAATGATCTTGAAGGTAATGTTTCACTGTTATCTTCTCGCGCAGGTTTTTGCGCTCCTGGCCACTATTGCATTGGAGGTGCGCATACTGCAGCGCCCCAGGCCACGCCCTCTCAGCAAAACTGCTTTTGTGACCTCATACCAGTGCCACTCCTCCAGAAGTATGAGCTTTGTCATAAGAAGCACAACTTAACCTGCTCAATTCACACTCCTGGTATGTTTTCATTTATGATTCCCACTGCATTCATGTGATGAGTATGTTAAGACTGCTTGACACTTTATTCAAGTAGATGCTGTGGATGTGTGGAGTGCTCTGGATCTCAGGCCTATGTCCGATGAAGCACAATCTGAACTTTATAGAGAATCTCCACAGCATATCACGCAAACATGTGCTGGCTTTAAAGGAGACGTTTGTCCCATAGGTAAACAATGTACATTTTTACTTAATACTTAAATATATTTTTATGGGGTTTTGCAAGCAAAAATCATATATTGGCATTGGCACTCAACTTAAAATCTAAACCTCAGTGAATCTCCTCTGCAGGATCTTATTGTCCTGTGGGTTCATCGCTTCCTCAGCCATGTGATGCAGGATTTTATTGTAACGAGAGTGGACTGCACATCCCTGTGGGTCTATGCTTTCCGGGATTCTACTGTCCCACAGGCTCTTCAGATCCCAATGCTGTGCTCTGTCCTCCTGGACACTGCTGTCCCCGAGGCACACCATTAGCCCTGCCCTGCCCGGAAGGGACCCTAAGAAGTAAGTAAACTTACACTACCAGAAACTATATGGGATGTGGATCTTATACAGAGAGGCTCAAATGTCTATCGGCATTTCATCATGATGACATAAACATCTGCAAATGCCATTTATAATCCTATTGCAGTCTATTAAAGAATGTTTGGTGTCATTTGACCTCAAGTCTATGTCTTTATTGTCTATTTATAGTCATTTTGCTGTCCATTAACCAACTAAAAAGCTTTTAAAGATATTTCTCTCAATCATTCTGTAAAGGGCAAGTCACTTTATGCTTTACCTTTATGGTTCAAAGCTTTTCCAGTATTTTCACTGTATAATACCCAACAGACTCTGCTGGGGGATCGAGTGTAGAGGACTGCCAACAGTGTCCACCTGGATATTTCTGTGAGCAGATAGGCCTTACAGAACCCTCAGGTTTGTGTTCAGAGGGATTTTACTGCCCTGGAGGACAGAAATCATCCAGACCACCAGAGTATGTGTGTGATGCAGGTCACTTCTGTGAAAGGGTAAGAGTTGCTACCCTGAGAAGAAGCTCATGTTTCAGACAATCATAGCAAAAACAATAATCAATGTTTTTATAAAATCACACTTGGTTGTTTGGCATTCTTTTAACAGCCCTTATGTCCATTATTATTTGTTAGCAACATTAGCATTTCTGTCAGGCAAGTTTAATACTATTGCCACTTTTGTCCTCCATTATCTTTTTTAACCTATTTTCTTTTGACAAAAACTGAACAAATCATAATCAGATTAGCATTCAGGAATGTGTACGTATGCAAATAAACACTGTACCTTAAAACAGATAAGCTCTAAACATAAGCATAAGAAAGGTAGTCTTGTCTGTTTAAATTTAGCATGTGTATTCTGAAATAATAATGCTAATATTACAAATATATACTGTATATATTTGCACCATTTAGCACTATAAACATATTAAAAACACATTTGTTGCTAACTATATAGGCCTAAACAAAAAGTTGATCATACAGAATATATTTTATTTTTCACGTGAAACTCAAATGAGGAAAATGGCAAAAGCGCCCCCTATAAACGTTATTATGAACAGACATAAGTAATTAAAGTTGTACTTCTATACGATTTAGACTAGAGATCAATTTCTAGTAACAAAATGATTAAGAAATATAAGTTAGTTAATAAACCTATTAAAATGTTTAAATTACTTTTATGCAACGGTCAATGCAAACATTATTATCAACATGAAATATTGAAACATGACATTTTTTTCATAAATTATTTTTCAGAATTGTTCTTACATGAAATGTAATGCTGCATTTACTAATTTATGAAATTTCTGTCACCATCTCTCACACTACATTTATAAATGTGTAAGAATTGCAGTGTGGGCTTCATACAACTTTGACTAACATCATTGCTGCTTTTAGGGAAGTGTAATGCAGAGGCCGTGTTTCCCAGGTAGTGTCCAGCCCAGTATAGGCCAACACAAATGTGAGCTGTGCCCTTCCCGCTTTTTTTGCCCCGAGAAAGGTAAGCGTAATGTTTCAATAAATTACCAAACAGTTTTCGATATGTGTTTGCTTATGGATATTTTCTTATTCTAGCTATGATATACCCAATCCAATGTCAGCCTGGCTTTTACTGTCCAGTTGGGGCAGCCAATCAACATCCATGTCCATCTGGGAGTTATGGGAACCAGTCTGAATTGGCTCAGTCTTCTGAATGCACTCTGTGTGACCCTGGGACCTATTGTATGGGGTCAGGTATGACAAATGATTATTGTCCCTAGAGAGAGCATGTTAATCTTGCCTGGGCATTTGTTTTTGCAGTTGATATTTATTTATCTGTCCAGGAAATGTTTCCCCGACTGGCCCTTGCAGTGCAGGTTTCTTGTGTTTTGGAGGCGTATCGGTTCCATCACCAACCGATAATGAGACTGGAATGCCTTGCCCCTCTGGTTCTTACTGTGCTGCTGGAAGTTTTGCTCCTGTACCTTGTCCTAAGGGCACATTTAGGTGAGACATAAAAACACAATAACAAATGAGAGCTGATCACCATAATTTGATCTTTTAAATCTATAAATTAAATGTAAAACAGATTTTTTTCAATGTAAAACTGACATTTTTTTATAGCAATCAGCTTCAACTGTCCAACCTTGGTCAGTGCCAAAACTGCACACCAGGGTTTTACTGCTCAGTGCCAGGCCTGACATCAGTCAGTGGACCCTGCTTACCAGGTTAGCATCTCATTGTTTACTTTTTTCCAGACATTTTTTAATCCCTGACAGGAACTCTTGTTTGTTTCATGTTTGCTTTTCTTTTTTTACAGGGTTTTATTGCAGTGGGGGATCTCCAACCGCAGCTCCTGTATCAGCCGTGTTTGGCGATGTTTGCCCTCCAGGTCACTATTGTGAGATTGGGAGCGCTGTGCCAACCCCCTGTGCAGTGGGCAGCCAGCGCTCTGATACTGGGGGAAAGGGTGCAGAGGACTGCATGCCTTGCCCTGGAGGTAATGATCTATTCTGGAAATCTTTGTTCGGTGCCTGCAGGGTAATGCTGCATTCGGCCACCAGCATTTATTAGTCAAATTAATTCTGCACTTGTTTGGTAGAGCGCTTCTCATAGGAGGATGGACCTTATTGTGTTGTTCGACCACAGGGCAGTTCCAGGATCAGCGAGGGCAAAGGGAATGTAAACCCTGTCCTCCTGGATTCCACTGCATCAGCTTCACACAGGACTTTACTGGGGTCAGCACACCTCTCATCTGTCCTGAAGGCTTTTTCTGCCCCAATGAAACTCAACCTGGAAACCCAGTTCCTTGTCCTAAAGGAACATACAGTGATTCTGTAGGCCTTGTGTCAGCAGGTAATTTATTTTCTCCTTAATTAAAATATACGTTTTATAATCAACATGACATTTATTCATTCTGAAGATCTATTGACAGAAATGCAATATAATATACATAACTATGTCTTCAGAGGTGTATAAATCGCTTACATAATTAAGCGTTATGTATTTATTACCTTAGAATGAGCTATTTTGATCTACATACACGCGGGTCCCCTTACATGGAATTGGTCATGTTGTTTCTACAGTAGCCCTAAACGGACAACTGCTACAGAGCACATTTGTAAATTTGTTATCTCCTTCGGCAAAGAAGTGGAAACATGACGACATCTTTGTCCTGTGTCAGCCACCATAGTACTAAGAAAGTGAGGGGTGGAGTGAGCCGTTGGTTGCAATTAGCAACGTCACCACTAGATGCCGCTAAAATCTCCACATTGCTCCTTTAAGGCTGTGGGCATTTTGATCTCATGACAATTGCAAAAAGCTATTTTTCTTTCACCCTACTTGTATTTCTTTACAGAGCAGTGCTTAGTGTGTCCTATGGGCTATTTCTGCGGCTCGGATGGACTCTCTAAACCGTCTGGACCCTGCGCTCCTGGATTTCTCTGTTTTATTCAGGCCACAGTTCCCAACCCAACTGACAATAGCACTGGCACCTTGTGTCCACCAGGGGCACACTGCCTTCTAGGACTAAGAGCAGGTGTTGTGTGAAGGAGCGGTTTAGCCCCTTTCGAATTCCCTTTCACATGGCATTAAGATAATAGCGTAACAATAACTTTAAAGGAACAGTTCACCCAAAAATGAAAATTTTGTCTTATTTCCTCGCCCTCGAGTTGTTATACATTTCTTTGTTCTTATGAACACAGAGAAAGATATCTGGAAGAATGCTTGTAACCAAACAGTTCTTGGCCACCATTGACTACCATTGTAAGAAAAAATGCTTTATAAATGTATTTGTTCTGTTGAACACAAAAGAAGATATTTTGAAGAATGTAGGAAAGCAAACAGTTCTGGGGCACTATTGACTACCATTGTATTTTTCCTACCATGGTAGTCAATGGTGGCCATGAACTGTTTGGTAACAAGCATTCTTCCAAATAACTTTTTCTGTGATCATCAGATCAAACAAATTTATACAGATTTGGAACTCGAGGGCGAGGAAATTATGAATTTTTATTTTTGGGTGAACTGTCCTTTTAAAAAGCACTGATAAATGCCAGAGATGTTCAGGGGTTGTCGTCTTATGTTATCTAATTGCTGTATAGGTGAATGTTCAGCAGGCTATTACTGTGACTGGGGCTCCAGCAGCCCAGAGCAGAGTCTCTGTCCTGCTGGCTTCTATTGCCCCACAGGCACCCCAAAGCCTCTGGCCTGCACTTCAGGCACTTTCAGCTCAATCATGGGCAACAGCCAGAGAGAAAACTGTGAGCCGTGTCCAGCAGGCTTCTACTGTCAGGGTGAGTTTGTGTTTCTGTCAGTCTTTCTATCATCTACTTGTTTTTCTTGAGGAACAAAAAAAGTATTTAAAAATGTTGTTACCAGTTGGTAAACAGTTTTGAAGCAAACTGGCTGAAGAACAGCTTGCATAAGACTGTTATACAACCTAATTTCACACTAAACCTTTAATTATGTACAGTATTTTAACACAAAAAAGTAGATGTTTATTAAATAATAATTTTGGTTTTGAATTTACAATACAGTGTATTAATTTACTGTTTATTTACTGTTTACTGTATTTTTAAAACTTGTGTAGCTTTACTTCAAATGAAACAGCTTTCACTGTCAACAGTTTTGCTGGTACAGATTTGACTACTAAAACTTCGACTTTTGTTATAAATCTATAACAATATATCCTGTTCCTTAAAAATGCAGGGGAAGGAGTGGCAGAGCCTCTTCCTTGTCCACCAGGGCATTTCTGTCCCTCAGGTACATCACAGGGCACTCAGTTCCCATGCCCTCCAGGAACAGTGCAGCCTATTTCTGGTGCAGTCAGTTCTGAAGAATGTCTGCCATGTCCTTCAGGTAATACTGACAACTGTTCCCTATGTTGTCATGAAAAAATATCACACAGCTTGGGGAAAATGTTGAAATTATCTACTCGCCACTGATTTTTATGTTATAGGCAAGTTCTGTGCTAATCATGGTCTCTCAGAGCCTACAGGGAGTTGCCAGGATGGGTATCACTGTCCCTCAGGTTCCACCAGTCCCAATGGCACTGGAAACGAGGTATACCTTGTTATTTAGGGACCCTTCCAGAAACAATGTTATCTTTCTGATTTACATTTTATTCTGCAGAAGAAGCTAGGGTTATAATAACATGAGAGGCATTAACAAAAGTGACAAATTGTCGCTGTCCTTCTGAAACCTTGTGTCTCCATATTTTAGGGTTTTATTTTTTGCCATAAATCATTAAGATTGGTCACCTTTTTGTTTGTCACTGGGTTTTTGCAAATTTTTAGCCAAAAGTAAGTATTAAAAAGTGCTTGTAAACTTTGACAGCACAATATTTAATCATTTAAAAAGTACAGTTTTTTTCCATTTCCTGAAAAACTGCAAATTTGGACTATTCTTTTGGAAGAATAGCAATGAAATTGAATTAAATGCTAGGTTGCAGAATTATAACCGTTGTGTATGTGGTTTCTTTATTTTCCAGATCATTTTCATAGCAAAAATATCAAGGGGCATGCTTGTTTTTTAACACATAGACTTACTCTTTATCTGGCACATATTATTTGTTCACTGAAGGTTAAACTCATTTACAATGTGTGATTTACAGAATAAATCTACAGGCAACAACATGTGCCCAGCTGGTCATTATTGTCCAACTGGTATCGGCTCGCCTCTCCCATGCCCTGCGGGAACCTTCTCTAGCTCCCCAGGGTTAAGTGTGGCGGAGCAGTGCCAGCCGTGTCCTCCTGGGTTCTTCTGTGAGGAGCCTGCAATGGTCCATCCCTCAGAAGCAGCTCTGTGTGATGCTGGGTAATCATATAGAGTCATCTGACAGCCATACACCTACACCCACTTGAGTTCAGCCAGCCCGCTGCGTTTATGTGCTGCTAATCGATCTTAGTGGATACATTTGTATTACTTCAGATGTTAGCGATTAATGGTCCATTACACATGAAATTGTAATTGACATTGCCTGTTACAGAAATTGAAAAGTTACATAAAGTAAGTGCAGATGAGAAGAGAAATGGCATTAAAAACTAGACTTTTAAATCCATTTGAATCCACTTTGAACATTTATGCTTTTACTTTAGAGCATTTCATATTTTAAGTGGGTTTAATGCACATTTGAGGAATTAAAAAACACTTTTCTAAAACTCCATTAGAATCACACAGCGGAACATATTAAACACAAATTGACCCAACTTGATTCTAAAACTAAAAGCTCTGTCTTCATACAGATATGTGTGTATCAATGGTAGCCATAGTGCTCGACCAGTCGATGGACTACGAGGTTACATCTGCCCCAGCGGACATAGCTGTCCCATTGGTGCTCCACTAGAAGTGCCATGTGAGCCTGGCACGTACAGCAATGCACCTGGGGCTGCCCACTGTCTCTTATGCCCAGCTGGTACAATGTGTCCTTCCCCTGGCACACAGGAGCCTTTACCATGTCCTATGGGTCAGTATTATCATGATGGGTCCTGACTGAGTAATCTTGTCAAAATTTCATCATATGTATTTGATGTTTCCTTTGCTATGCATCATTTTGTATTGCTACGTCTGTTATCAATCAGGTCATTATTGTCCTAGTGGCACTGCTATGGCTGTGCCCTGCCCGGTTGGCACAATGGGTCAGATTACCAGGGCTCAGTCTGTTGCTGCCTGTGTCTCCTGCCCTACCGGCCTCTACTGCGGTTTACCTGGTTCATCACAACCGCAAGGTCCGCTGTCATTCATTGCTATTTAATTCATAAATAGCATTCATTGCTTAAGTATTTGGTAAGGGGTTTATATACAATACACAGGAGCTAAATAACTCAGATTGCTTTGATCTCATAGGTCAATGCCAGCAGGGTTATTTTTGCCAAGGAGGGTCTGCATATCCTGCTCCTTTGAATATGTCTGGCTATCTCAGAAATGGCCCGTGCCCACACGGTCACTTTTGCCCTTCTGGTACCTTGATGCCACTGCCTTGCCCAGCGGGCACCATTCGTAACCTCACTGGTATGTGCAGACAATTTTACATTAATCTATTGAACATTATGAGTAAAATGTTAAAGCAGTTCAGAAGCACAGTTATTATACATATACACTTATTATATATACTGTAAGTATACTGAATAATTGTTTAGTTTTAGCACAATATACAGCATTAGGATACAGTAAATGAACCATCAAATGCAATCGATTGCGATGTTGTGCAAAGCAATAATGCACAGAATCCCCTTTAAAGTCAAAGTCAAAGTCTGCTTTATTGTCAATTCTGCCACATGTACAGTACATAGGCCTACATATAGAGGATTGAAATTGCGTTACTCTCAGACCCATGGTGCATACAAATAACATTACACAGAATTAAAAATAAAATATAAAATATTTGGGGTTTAGTGTGGGGTCATATAAATTCAGTTATTCTATTAAATTATTTACATGCTGCCCTACCAATGTTCTCTGGAACTACATCAGTGTTTTATTATTACCAGTTTCTTCCTTTGTTTACCAGTATATATTGTTTTGTCTCATAATGAAACCCAGGGGGTTACTCCATAGAAAGTTGTCTTCCCTGCCCAGCCGGGCACTATTGTGCCAGTGAGGGCCTTGATTCTCCAACTGGACCTTGTGCTGCAGGCTTCTACTGCCCTTTAGACTTCTCCTCCACCACCCCCCACGCCTTCCTCTGCCCCAAGGTCAGTTCATTTTTTTTGTTCTCACATGACTTCTGTACATTTGTAACTGAATCTAGTGGGCCTGACTGACAGGGTTATTCTCTCTCAGGGTCATTACTGTCCCTTGGGCTCTCCTCTGGCCTTGCCCTGCCCCACGGGACAATACCAGCCTAATCCAGGCTCTGACAACTGCATCCCCTGTCGTCCAGGCTATTACTGTGAGGAGGCAATTATCGGAGACCCCCGGCCTTGCCCGCCACACTCCTACTGCCCTGCAGGTGCTATCTGTCACGATTCTCAGGGGGAAAGAAACCATATGCAGGCAGCGGGGATGAAGGGGTTAACAAAACAGATTTTAATAGTACAAAACAAAGAAATAAAACAAAGACCCACGATGGGGATAACAGTTTAACAGAATAACAGGATAAACAGGACGAAGACTAACCGACACTAAACTAAGATAACCACACTTGACAGAAACTAAACTGGACACTTACTAGACTCATGAAAACAGCAGGGACAGGCAATAACAGCAGGCTAGGGAGGCAAACAAGAACAGGGGTACACTGAACGCAAGGACACCACACACAATGACCGAACACAGGACAATGAAACATGAGGGCATTTTATAGGGAAGACAAACGAAGGGTAATCAACGAGGGCAGGTGGGAAACATTAGACATGGCAGGGAAGCAATACATGAAACGAGAGGGGCGGGGCCAATGACAAGACACTGGAGAGAACGCATATTATTGTCAAAAGGACAATAATATGTTTCTCTCCACACATAACCAAAGGCTTTGTCATGACAGCTATCTAGCTGTGGATATCTACAAAATAAAAATGACATCCAAATTACAATAATCAATAAATAGATTAAATAAATAAATAAAACTCTGACTATTATAAAATCAAATATTATTAATGCTATAAATGGATTTAGTCATCACAACGTATAATGTCATATAGGGCAATAAAGTGTTAAAATTAAAATGTATAAAAATAATCATTTGAGTCTACTAAAAATAAGGTTTAAATATTTGTTTTAAAGTGATTTCAAACATGTATGGCTTTCTTTATTCCACAGAACCCAAAAGAAAATATTTGAAGAATGTTGTTAACTGGCACCTATTCACTTGCATTGGTTTTGGGTCCGTTAAATAGAAGTGAATGGGTACCAGCGCTGTTTCTTCAACTTCCTTCAAAATATCTACTTTTTTGTTCCGCGGAAGAAAGAAAGTCATAAAGGTTTGAAATGACAAGAGAGTGAGTAAATGATGACAGAATTTTCATTTTGAGTTGAATTGTTCCTTTAAGACATAGACATAGTTTATGGCAATGATATTACAGTTTAACCTTCCAGTTAAAGTTTTGACACTGGCAAGATTCTAAATATCACTAATATTGACCAATAACCACTTTCATTCGTCTTGTTCATCACATGATGCATCATCACTTTTGGTGTCAATGGTTCATTTGCAGCCACTATGATTCCACAACCCTGTCCCAATGGCACACACACTCCTCCTGAGGCAGTGGGTCTGCAGGAGGAGAGAGAGTGCTTGCCCTGCCCACCAGGAAAATTCTGCAGGTACTTCTGTGAATCATAAATCAGTGTCATGTTTAGTATGTGTTATATACATTATTTCATGCTATAATATTTACATTATAGCGTGCTATATACATATGTATGTCTGATAATTGCACAGGGTTGGCAAGGTCAAAGGTCAGTGCGCTGCTGGTTATATATGCTTCTCTGGCAGTTCAGAGTTCACCCCGCAGGGTAACGTTCAGCTCAACAGAGATCATTGTGAGTGGGGTGTGCAGTGTGCTGGACCCTGTCCTGCTGGTATGTTTATCAGGTTTATGTACTTGATATATGGAAAATATGTCAGATTGTATCAGATTTACAATGTAGAATGTGTATTATTGTTGAGAGTTTACTGTTGTTTGTTTGGGTAGGATTTTATTGCCCTGAGGGAACAGAAGAGCCTTTAACTTGCCCTGCTAACACTATAAGACAAACCCCTGGCGGAAGCGATGTACATGACTGTCTAGTCTGTCCTCCAGCACACTGGTGTAAAGAGGGTAAGTCTAGACAGGACATAAACTATGGTGAGAGAGTGAGTAATCTGAACCAGTTCAGTGAGTCATCTGATAAAAATAAAAAGAATCAAACAAATCAAGATTTTTTTCTCTGTCCTCATACAGGTGACCCAGTCCTACACATATGTCCACCAGGCTATTATTGTGACGGCATAGCTGATTATGAGTCTGAGGGGAGGCCGGGGCCCAGAGAATGTCCTCTTTTCACCTACAGGCCCACACCTGGGGCAGGAAGCAAAGGAGACTGTCTCATCTGCCCTCCTGGCACCTTCTGTAATTCCACAGGTCTCTGAAATGCTGTAGGCATAGCATAGCCAAATACAACCTTATATGGTCCTCATGGTCAAAGTTATTAACATGATGTTATTTTATTGTCTCCAGGACTCATTGACTTCTCAAGCTTTCTCTGCCCTCCGGGTCATTGGTGTAGCGGGACAGGTTTCCCAGTGCTTTGCCCCGCAGGCACCTTTAGGGCACAGCCGGGGGCAGCTTCTGCTAGCCACTGTGAGCTTTGTCCTCCTGGAACCTACTGCCCAGACCCTCGCACCACAAGCTATGCTAATACAGCAGGCATCCCTTGCCGAGCTTCTTACGAATGCCCCACAGGTGGGCTGGGAATCAGTTTTGTTTGTAGCGTATATTTGCATTGTACAGTGCAACACCCTCAGACAATATGATCTTCTGAGAATGAAGTGTTATTGTGATTCACTGTCCAGGTTCAGTCATGGAGATCCCCTGCCGAGCTGGTTCATACTGCGGAGCTCAGACAGGTGTGCCCACGCTGTGCCCTGCAGGTTACTTTTGTCCTGAAAGATCTCACACCTACAGCTCACCACAGCAAGTGTAAGTCCAACTTGTCCTTTGCCAATCTAGACTAGCCTATAAAATTATACCAACTCAAAAGTGTATCATTGACTTGAATGTGATTTCTAGGCCAGCAGTGATTGATACTGTGGGGTTTATGTTGGCAGGTGTAGTTTTCCATATTACTGCCCAGCCAACAGCTCTGTTATGCTGTCCTGTGCTGACGGCTGGATGCCGTTGAACACCAGAGGGTTGAGGACGTCACAGGAGAGCAGCTGTGTGATGTGTGCGGCCGGCACTTACCGGCTCAGTCTGTCCTCTCACCTTAACTGTCTCCTGTGCCCTCCAGGATATCACTGCCCACCAGGTCAGCACATATTATGGACTCCAGTGACCATTTATATTCATAGATAATCAACTAGGAATGCACAATATATTCGAATGATCAAAATAATGCAAATGTGCAGATTACACTGGTTTGCCATAACTGAATGATTTTAATACTTCAAATATTTTGTATAGTCAAAGTTTTAGGTTAATGCTGATTATATTATATTTCAGATTGATTTTAGAAACTTAAATCGTTATCATATTGCTTATCATATATTGCATTATTTAGCTATTTATTTAGGTTATCGTTTATCGCATTGTTCTACAATATTGTGCTGCTTTAACACAAGCTGTTTAAAATCTGTGACCAGTCAAAACTGAATTAGTTTTCTACAACCTTATGTAAAAAAGCATATTTGAAAGAACTAAAATCTTAATATTAAAATAAATTTAATTGATCAATTTAAATAGCAGCGTTTCACAAATATTAAGCCTTATTTGTAAAACATGAACATTTCTGTAAAGCATTAATGAGACCATTTGTCCATAAATTGTTACATTCAAACTTAAAAGTGGAAATTTAAGTACGTATGATTTTGTGTCCAAGGCTCACACCATTTTAGTGGTCAGCACTGTCCAGTGGGATACGTTTGTCCGCAAGGCACATCAGAACCTATTCCATGCCCTCCTGGATCATATGGAAACCGTTCTGGTGCCGAATCACAGGAGGATTGTCACAAATGTCCACTGAGCACCTTCAATCACCTTCATGCCCAAAGAGCCTGTTTCCCTTGCGGGAGCTCGTCCACTTCGGCAGCTGGTCAGACCACATTATAACAATTCAATGGAGTGCAATTCAAAGCGATCACCGTTCAGCTCAAATCATGTTTCCTTTTCATAGGAGCATCCTCTTGCACATGCATAGGTAAGAACCGTGCGTTTCAGCACTCGGATGGCTCGTGCTTGTGTAAAACAGGGTTCGTCTTCTATAATGAACTGGACTTCAAAAGCTCCACCGCTGACAGTGAGTTTGACTGTCAGCCTGAGGTGAGATATGTGCACTCAGTTTGAGAGTGTCCCATTTAGCTCCATTTCTTGTGTGATAAAACCATACACTGTGTAGGCGAAGAAGCGCTGTTGGGCGGGGCAAGTGAGACTGGCGTCTACGCTGGAGTGTGTTGTACCATCTACCTACTCTTGTAACGTGACGTGCGGACCCCATGGTGGGAGTCTGGATGTTGGGATGGGCATGTGCGTTCATTCTTTTGAATACTGCATACTGTATTACTGTTTGCAAGTGTAAATTTGTCTTTTTTTGTGAAGTAAAAGCGAGATTTGTTTTACGCAGCTGTCACTGTGAGAGGTATGTGTCCGTTGAGGAGCTGTGTAACTCCTCATGTCTGTCCACACTGCCCGTGCTGTCTGCCAGGCTGCTCAATGATGGACAGCTACTACTGAGAATCAAAGGCTCAGATGAAAGCAGGACCTGGAGCAGGGTGAGCTCTGGGCCAGACTCTCTTTAATAAATCTGGTGTCTGGATGATGTTTGCGTGTGCTAGAAAGAGAATTTCTATAGCAAGGGGAATCAATGTTTAAGCCTCTTGCCAAGCAACTTTAGTCTCACTTTTTTTTCAAGATTCCTGACGTGATGAAATTATTTCAATGCACTTATTGCACAGTTGTTTCCTTCTTCAAACAGAAAATGGTAAATGTACTAGGACCTAACGTCCACGTCAAGAACATTGGCAGGATCCACTTTGTTCAGTTTGCGCCTGATGGAGTGTTTGGATGGATTTTGAAAGACCTTCTTCTCATTGATTCTTTACTGACAGGTACAGCAGTTGTGGTTTTTGCCCTCTTCACATTGTGTGTCTGACATCCAAACTCTATTATTTTGCCTAAGCCTAACAGTTGTAAACCCACAACTCAGGATCTGCCTGTACAAATGAATTATTTAGTGTTATTGTCCAACATGAACTTTTAACATTGCTATGTTTTCTTCTAGAACGAGTCGAAATTCTGGAGAGAGATTTAAGGAGAAAAAGAGATGCTGATCAAAATGAGATTTTCAGGCATCTTCCACGTATTCCAAATCCTATAGCCTGTCTGTCCCTGAATGACATGCTCATCTTTCAGCTCACTATAAACCACACAGGTTTGTTACTGTCGAATACAAAATCATAATTTTACTGCTGTAAAGAAAGTCTAACATATTGCTGCTGTCAGGCGGAGACCTTGTATGTCCATATCTCGGATATTGTCTTTCATGAATCATTACTATTGGTCACCCTTTATGTTTGTCTATAACATTTAAACAATGAAAGTACTGTGACTGTGTTTAATTATTTAAAAAGTACAGTGTTTTTTAAAAGTTTTTTCACCCGACAGCAACAATATTTTGTGTTTTGAGTCTGAAATTCATACTGGTCTGAGCTGGCCTGTTCATCAAGGTTGTACAGACCTTATAATAACAACGTAAATGTAGTATGCATGTTATCAAATATATTAATATTAACAAGATGCGTTACTGCCATTGAAATGAATGGGGAGGAACGCAACGCTCCATATGGCTGCCCTAGCGAAGTTTGCGCATGCGTAGTATCTAAAGCAACATGAAAAATACTGTTTTTAAGCGCAATTTGATCATAGTCAACAAACGTTATGGTACAGTTTACGTCATGCGTAAATGTTGTTTTTAAATATGTTGTTTAATTAGGATTTTAGCCAGCGATTGTAGAAATATCAGTATTCCCATTCATGTCTTGTTTGAATTACGTAATAACTGCCCGGAGGCGCGTTGCAAAGATGGCCGCCGAGTGACAAGACTTCCCTAAACGGACTTTGATGTTATATACGTTTTAGGCCGCCAGCTCAGCCACTTCCCAGTGTACCAGAAAGATCATCTGTTCAGCAGTAACCCTGGCTGGGACTTTGGTGCTTTCAGACGTCTGCAGCATCTCATCAAACACACACAGCTGAATTCCACCAGGTATGAATATAGACAGTGTAGATCCCACCTCGCTTTTACCAAAATCTACATCTGATTCCATTGATCTCATCAGGTTTGCACATGTGTTCATGGAACCGGGCAAGTATGTGTTCGTGGATAACGCAGTGTCCGACTGGAGTCTGATAGTGGTGGTGAGTGAGTGGGGCTCAGAGTGCAGCCCCTCCACAGCTGCGTTCCAACCCGTGACCCCTGCGCAACTAGTGCGACATGGCATCATAAAACAACACAGTTTAAATCTGCTTCCAGACTGGGGGATCATCACAGGTAAGCCAAGTTCTCGTTGGGATTTGCTGTGAGTTTACAAAGAACATACTGTAACTATGTCATATTTTATATTTCTCCGAAGGGTGTTTATCTCTGCTGGCGTTGCTGATTGTAGTGTTGACAACTTCTGCCCTTGTCTTGAGACCTAATCGAGCACACCTCATAGCTCAGGGGAGGCCGAAAGCCAAATGGCGGAGTTTGGGTGAACCCAAGGTTCCTATTGAGTATGTTTATAATACAGACTGGTAAGTCAAATACCGCTAGTTTTAACACTTGTTTAAGTACAAGCTGTTCCCCTTCAGTCGGTCTCTCGACGTTGTGTTGAGAGACAGACTGGGGGTTTGATCATGAGAACCTATCATCTCTGAGAGGAATTTTAAAAGCCAATGGGCTTGGCGAATGGCACATGCACCCCAGTCCCCGCCCTGTGCATACGGGTATAAATGGAGGTGGCGGCGGCCATTCACTCATCCTTTGTTCTTCGGAACCTGCATGACATATATGTCAAGCGCTTTATCTCTTCGAGATTCTCCTAGACTCTTCCAGACTGCTGGATTTACGACGCAGAGCAGCGGACTTCTCCCTCTCGATAGCGGACTTCCCCCTCTCGATAGCGGACTTCCCCCTCTCGATAGCAGACTTCCCATGGGCGTCTCGGCAGCGAGCTACAGATCTAAAAGAGCAAATTCCTCACAGTTGCGAGCATATCTCGCAGCTGTGTTCTTCGGTGTGACAGACTCATCCCTGAGTCAGACGGGCACAACACCTGCGTCACATGCTTGGGGCTCAAGCATGCTGAGGCAGGATTTGTCGATCCGGCATGTTCCATATGTGCGAACATGGCGTTTAAGGTGTTGCCGTCACGGCTGGCTACGTTCTTTGTGATTGCTGCCGCCACCCCGTCTGCTTCCCAAGCGAGTTCGACTGCCGCTTCAGCGAGGTCAACTGCTTCGGCGAGCAGCGGGGTTGATTTGGAGGTTCCTATGGATGTTGTTCCGTCGGCTTCGCGGACCACCCATACCCCAGCACGCTCACCTGGCTCGTCGCCGATGGGCGCGGTGGACCGTCCCATAGCGGGCAGACTCAGCAGAGGGATGAAGACAAACTCTCTGTCATAGCATCGGACAGCTACCTCCTGGCATCAGATGCGGAAGACCTCTCGGAGTTTCATGCCACAACGCTTCGCTGACCTGCTGCTGCGACCGAGAGATGCCTCTCAGGTTCCTCAGCCCAAAAGATGAGTGAATGGCCGCCGCCACCTCCCTTTTATACCCATATGCACGGGGCGGGGACTGGCGTGCGTGTGCCATTCGTCAAGCCCATTGGCGTTTTAAAATTCCTCTCGGAGATGATAAGATCAAACCCCCAGTCTGTCTCTCAACACAACGTCTCGTTCCCTCCATCAGGGAACAGACGTTACAGTCGTAACCGAGACGTTTTTTGTGCACTTTTGAGTGGGATTTATATTGGTTTTCAGTATGGACGGCTCTGAGCCTTTGGGTCTCAGAAGGATAGGAGAGGGAGCTGAATCAGAGGAACCTGCTGTGTGCAAAGGAGGTAACTGACAATCAAGTGTCAGACAGACAATAAAAATACCAACTTTTTCTGTTGACTCTGTTGTCTAACTTGTGAAGGTTTCAAAAATACACTGATGGAGCTTGAGGAGTTCAATGTGAAAACGCTGTATGACAAGTTAGAAGATCAGAATTTACACCTGGCGTCCCAGCTGGCAAAGCATCGTAAAGATACGCAAGACTTCTACAGGAACATGTGTCAGCAGATTGATGCTCTGAGGGTCAGAAAACATATAGATCCGATCAGAACTGTCTTTGTAGTTTCCTATAAAGTTGTGCTAATAAGCACATCTTGTTTGTAGGACACACTAGAAAATATGGAACCCTCAAAGATGAACCAGCTGAAAAATATGCTGGATAATGAAATGCTGGTCAGAAAAGAAAGCACTCATGGTAAGATTATATGCATTCTCAGAAGTCACATGTCCAGTACGTGTGGTGTAACGTTAAGTGTGATTTCAGCAGAGCCGTGGATGGGGTTGATGGGAGATTTGCTGAAGTCTTTAGAAGCGGTCATGTTCAGGATGAATGGAGATGTCCTACAGCAACAGGACAGCACGGCTACAAACAGCCGCAGAGAAAGTGAACGTCACGCTGGATACATTCAAGTTAGTCATTCAAAGACATTATTGGAACAGTTCGTCCATACATGAAAATCTTAATTTTCTTATCCTCAGGTCATTTTGAACCTGTACATTATACTTTTATTCTTTCTGGAAGACACAAACTATGTAAATGAATGACTCTTGCTTGTGTGGAACACAAAATAAGATATTTTATAGATCCATTGTATGGACACAAAACCACTGAGACATTTCTCAAAATATCTTCTTTTGTGTTCCACACATATACACGTGAATTCCATGAGGGTGAATAAATGATGGAAGAATTATTATTTTGGGGGAACTATCCCTTTTAATTTTCTCATTATTACTTTTAGATCATGACATTATAATCTTCCCCTCCAGTGAGCTGAAAATTCAAGTTAAAACATTGTTAAATCATTGAAGATTCGTCGAAATTTTGGTCATTCAGTTTGTTTCCTTCTTATTGAACAGTTTTCCCCTGCAGACATGACAGAACTCAAAGAAAAGATGGATACATATCCATGCCACCGTACCTCAGGTCGGAGCACCGTCCCCTGCGTGAGTGAAGAGGAACTGGCCAAGTTTGTGTGTCTGACGCCTCTATCCAGAACACTGCTGGAGATAAAGGAGTCACTCCAGATGCTTGTTCACACACCCAGTACAGAGGAAGGTTAGTACACATTTGTGCATTTGAATTCATTTCAGTAGTCAATATCTTTTACGGTCAGTGAGCTACAACAGCAGTAGAAATTAGCGTTGAATTTAAACTATTATGAAAAAACGTGGAACGGGAAAATGGTATTGAATTTTGTCTTTAAATTTTGATTTTGAAAAATGTCTCATGTAAGTGTTTCACAAAAATATTATTTTATATATTTTTCTATATAAGAAAAATGTCCTTTTAAAAATGTGAAGAATGTATTTTGAATCGTTTCTGAACCCACTGGTAAAAAAAATATTGTTTTAAAAGATTATTTAAAAAATGTATTCCTAAGACAAATATAGGCCTACTCATTATACTGTATAATATACTGAAATGATTTTTACAGTGAGGTTTTCTCTTGCTGTAATGACAAACATCTGTTTTCTTCTCCTTCAGTAATCATCAGCCCGGTGGAGAGTGAGATGACACACCTGATTCCTGTCGCCCTTGACAACCTTTCCCCACAGCATTTTGCAGTCTTCCTGTTTGGCTGCCACGTTGTGCGTCTGTTGCACCGAGCCTGTGCTTTTCCCCCCGTCATGCTGCTGTTGGCTAAGACGGTGCCGGTCTCTCACTGTGATAACCTGCTGGCCTACTGCAATAAAAACTTTTATTACGACACAGCCAATCAGATCCTGTACATTCTAGAGAGTAAACTTCAAAACGCTGGCCAGTTCATCTCTGTTATCTTGCATACTATGGCCTATATAACCTCAGGTAAGATGAGCCTGCTACCCTTATATAACTTATATACAGTATATCATCTGTTTTAAATGATTGCTTTGTAGTGGAGTTATAAAATATCTGAATAAACTTAACAATACACTTTACCCATTACAAGACACAAGAGTACACATTTAAAAATTTGCACAATAAGTAGCTATTGAATACGTATTATATTGCACAGTGTATTACTATATATTTTACTTATATCAATGCACATGTGTGAATATTATTTCGTGTGGATATTCTTTTATTTTAAAGCCAGTTTACCCTTTCAGGCTCAAAACCTCCTGAATTCATGAAAACCTTTCATTTGGCCATATCAGCATTAAGCATGCAGCTGTTTCATCACTCCTTCACCGAGGACCAGAGGAAGCAGCAGGTGATGCATGTTTGAAGTCTGACATTCATATGAAGTCCAGGTGGAGTTGTAATATGCTTTCCTTCATATGTTAGAGGGATGAGGACACACAGGAGGCCTTTGGAACCATAGTGGAGGACTTCTTCAGTGTTAAAGTACCTGCTGAAACTCATTTCGCAGAGCACATGCTGGCCGAGAGGTTTGTATCAAATTTTGGGAAACATTAAAGGATAGCTTATCCAAAAATAAAATAAACACAATAGTAGTCCAAGTGGCTCATGCTATATACTGCATATATTTTTTTGGTAACACTTCAGTATATGGCGCAATTCTCACTATTAACTAGTTGTTATTAGCATGCCTATTATTGGCATATTGGCTGTTTATTAGTACTTATAAAGCACATATTCTGCATGACCATACTCTACATCCCGAATCCTACCCAATACCTTAATCTAACAACTACCTTACTAACTATTTATAAGCAACAAATTAAGAGTTTATTAGGGAAAAAGTCGTAGTTAATGGTTTGTTAATAGCGAGACCATATTTTTTTATAGACAAAAGGTGTATAAATACTTTAAGTTGGAACAGCTCCTGAATGAATTAAAACCAACTTTAAAAGACAGACATGGAGAAGGTGAGAGATTATTTACTGTCTGCATTACACAATGTTCCATACAAAAGCTAGTCTACCATGTCATGTAAATTGTATTGTACTGTATCATGCAGGGCGGAGAAAATCCAGCCTCAAAATTCCCATCCCAGTGAGTTCCATAAAATACCTTTTGCATTGTGTGCACTTTAGAGTACACAGTATCTCTTCTCCGTCATGTAACTGGGATTTTTCTACATGTCCTTTAGGGGCTATGTGTGGAGAAAGAAATAAACAAACTCGATGAGGTTTACCAGGAGCTCTCCTCAAAGCTTGACAGTCTACCGGAAAAGAACACGCCGAAGTTAGACAAACCGCTGCAGGTAACAACCAGCCTGACTCAACTCATGTTTTAGAGGAACAGATAAGGATGATTTGGGCCTGTGCCAACCATTGATTTCTCTGCACATTTGCAGGATCAACACATGATGGTGGAACTTCAAAAATGTACGGTGGAGCAGAGACTGAAGGAGATGAAAGAAAGATTTTCTAAACTCAGCTCAAGCCAGAGAATCGGTTTTAGTGAAGAAAAAGCAGCTCACAGCAAAATACAAGCTCGGGAAAACAGCCAGTCACCCAGCAAACATAAACCAAACAGCGGCGGATCAGAGGAGCAGCCGTCTGCCACAGCCAGGACAGCCCACAAATAAAAAAACAGTAAACATACGGACAATGATGAAGAAAAGGGTATGACTGCTTAAGGAGTAATGTACAGTAATAAATATACTCTTATTTTTTCCTAAATAAAAAAATATATGAAAATACCCAACTAAAATTAATCTGATGCATTTTGGAGCACAAGTATGTCTGGCATGTTTTATCTTTACTTCAAGCTCTGTTGCTTGCTCAATCAATAACTCTACGCAGTTTGTCAATTGGTCAGCGCAGCTCTAAATTCTACTCCTCTAGGGAGAACAGACTGTGAACAGATTGGGGAGGAGATGTGGCTATCATCACTCTCTCAGTACAACAACTCTGTGTCTCTGTGTGCTGATATGCTCAAGAAAGTTCCATTGGCCGTGTGCCGTTTGCCTTTATCACTTAGATTAAACAAACTGTGTGTCTGCGCACACCATCCAGGGTCAGTCTATCCACTTAACATAACTGTCAACCAGTGCGTACTGATGCTGAACTGAAATCCATTATATTTCTAAATGTCTCAGCGGTTTGAGTTCATACAATGGAAGTCGACAAGTTGTTGAACCAACGTTATTCAAAATATCTTCCTTTGTGTTCCGCAGAAGAAAGAAAGTCATACAGGTTAGGAATAAAATGAGAGTGAGTAAATGATGAAAGAATTTTCATTTTTGGGTGAACTATCATTTAATATTCAAACATTCTCTATTGACTAATATAAAAGTGTCAATAAAATCATGTTGATTTGTATTTTTATACTGTATGATGTCAGTCTTTCTTTTACTTTCTTTATAGATTTAGCGTTTTATCTAAAACATCAGGAGTTGCTGCCTTGCAAGCTCTGTATGTTCTTCAGGAGATGGAGATGCATTTTCTCTTGTTCTGAGGCTTTGATTAATGTTCACATTTATGAACAGGTCATGCTGTATTTCTGGGGGAGGTGATCATGTCTATTTCTGTCCTGGCTCTCTTCGTTACACATGGACAGCTGCAATACCTGAGAAGAGTTCACTTGTATAATGAACTCTGAGCGTATTCAGGCTACTGTGCCATATATTGTTTTATTTGCAGAACTGCTGTGCTGAGGATCTGTCTTTGGCCATCTGTATTTTGTCCATTAATTTGAACTCGTCCTCATGTAAGTACCATTTCTTATTCATGCTGTTGCATGGAAATGATTGTCATGCAAATGAAAAATAGGTCTAATATTCTAGAACTGTCTATCGGTTGGTAAAGCTTCTTAGTAAACATGTAAATATGACATCTGTATACATAATTAAAAAGTAATGAAATCCAAACAAATAAGTTGTAGACAAAAACATTGCTAAAATGTTGTAAAAGTCTTAAGCAAAACCCACAATGACAAAAAGGCAGATTTCTACTCGACATGCACAGTAAAATTCTTCTATTTTTTAAAACTAGGTGGACTGAATTGGAGTTGGTTCGTTTTTTTGTTTGTTTGTCAGAGACACGCAAAAGTGATAATCCTTATCATATAATAAAGGCTGCTGAGATTTCCCTGAAATTACAGCCGTCTCACTATGCAGTCATCTTGCAATCCCTCTAAATGTTTTGACATCTCCCCTCAATTTACAGTCCTACTCTCTCTGATTTACCTAGTGAATAATGGTTCAATGATCATCTGAAAATGTATCGTTTTTATTTGAAAAGTCTCATCTTTGTACTTGATATAAATCACAATGTGTAAACCAAGAGACTACAGTCGCATTAGAACTCAGTAAATGAAATATTGAACTGATTTTACTGTATAGTGCCAAGCAGACATGATGGTGGAGCCATCCGTTTAAAGAAACAATACTGTCACCCTTTCACGAGCTGATAGTTATTCAGGTCAACACTGTGTCCTGAGATGATCTCAAACCACTGTAGGCCACAAATACATGCTTTCTGCTCTAAGGCAACCTTTGTCTGAACTCACCAACCCTAATAGGTATGCCCAAAATAGCACATTATCGTGTGTTATTTATGAGAACTCAGGGAAATTCAAACCAAACATGCACAAACAAATTGCTTAGGGCATTGGAGGGATCCCCTCATGATTCAACCCATTACACACAACAGATGGCATAGTATTTGACCTTACAATCTAAATAAACATACACAGTTTTTCAAGCACTCTCAGTACATACTCCCTGTTTGTACTCACATATGCTATATGCTTTTGTAACTACAACGCAAACAAAATCGTGTTTGCTGAAATAATTTAGACACGATAAATATGTATGCTGACCTAAAGCTAATAGTCAGACTAGCAGGATTTCATTCTCCACTCTTGAATGTAGCTGCTCTCTCCATGCTGTCCTTTTGCATTGCTGTTGCCATGGTTTCCCTGCATGGTGGGTATAGCAACCACCAGGCCTGCCATTTTTAGTCTGCGCTGAGACCGAGCCTGCTGGCAACAGCTCCCTCACAAAGCAAAGCACTACTGCTTTTGTTATTAGTGCTCTTTACAGACACACCATGCTGAGCAGAGTTCAGCTTCAATCCCCTACAGAACTGAATGTTGGAAAAGATTTTAACTCATCTGGGATGAAACACTGGTTGCAATGCTATGCATGTTGCATGCTTTCTAGGTCTGTGAAACACACTCTTCTTTCCTGTTAAGGTCAGAATGATAAAGCAGTCTCACGTCTGAAGGCATAATCCCTCTTTAATCCTTTACTTAAACCTCACTCCATACATTACTATTGCTATTAAATCGTGGATTTAATTAAGATTACACAAATATTACCGCAGAGCCATTGTAAGCATAACAGATTGTAAACCGTATGGAACCTACTGTGGGAAATCAAGTTTATCTTAGTGTATCTTAATGTGATAACTATAAAAACTATATAAAAAAATCTCTACTTTTGTTGTCATTTTACAACACTGAACTCTTATTGTTAAAAATGTGGCACATTTGAGTCCACTTTCCTGCAAACCGAAAAGGTGGTAGCACTTTACAATAAGGTGCTATTTGTTAACAATTAGTTTATGCATTAGCTAACATAAACTAACAATGAACAATACTTTTACAGCATGTATTATATTATTTCATGTTAATTTTAGCATTTACTAATACATTATTAAAATCAAATGTTGTCACTGCATTAGTTAATGCACCATGGACTAACATAAATAACTGTAGTAACATGAATAACATTAACAAGAATTAATACATGCTGAAAATTTAAATTGTTCATTGTTAGCTAACGTTAGCTAATGCATTTACTAATGTTAACTAATAGCACTTTATTGTAAAGTGTTACCGAAAAGGTTAAATTCATCGTGACTGATGTAAAAATGGCAGTAATTGTATTGAAGTCACTTCCCTGACCACGCGCAGGTTAAGCAGGACCAGTGTGTGGGTTTGAACACTAGAATGATGAAATGCTGTTTTTGGGCAGAGACAGCTGAAGCAGGCACATTCATATAACTCATTATGTGTTGTTTTTTTAGGTCTGATGGATGTTTGTGAAAGCTGGATTGCAGAGCTTTTGTGTTGTTCTTTTCTTGTTGGTATACAGTAGGCTTAGGTAATGACTGAGAGATGGATGCAAGTGCACAACTCACTGATGTGTGTTGACCGTGTGGGCTCTGACTACCCATCATCATCTGTCACATTCTTGCATAAACTGCTTGAATACGAGGGTTACTTAATCTCACCTCAACACATTATGCAAACTATGATAATCTAATATACATTATCATCATTCATATAGCCTACGTATTAAAAAATGTGGTAATGTGCACTCCATTGGGCCCTGCTGTTTTGTTTGTTGTATATTTAAAATGGCATTTAAAATGAAACGTGTGGGATCCAAAATAATCAGTCTGTAAATGAATTACAGTAGAACGGTTATACAAGTGTTTAAAAAGTAAAAAAAAAAAACGTTTTATTTATCAACTAACTTCAGTAAATAAATAAATAAGGTTTGTTGTTTTAATTTTTCATTTAATATCATTTTGTGAAATCTTGGAATAATGAAAGCCAGCCTTATATAGTATAGCCAGTGACGCATGCGCACTGAGGATGTGTGTCATTACGCGAGCAAGGGCTACATAGGAAAACAAAGACAGGCTCTTAGTCTAAAGCTACACGGCGCAGGTTTGACGATGGCGTATCTGTACTACTCGTACAGAAAGCAAAATAAATACTTAGCAACATTTTCCTGCCACTGACATCAACTGAAACTGCTCAATTGAGAGACGTTGGATTTTATCTTCCAAACATTTTTGTAGAAATCCACAGGTCTTTTGCTTAATCCTACATTCATGACCATCACCGTGAAAGAAAAGCGTTCGCTTTTAGTTTAAGTAACGGCACCTGTAATTCACAGACTGGATGTTTCTCTCTCGGTAAGAACAGGCTGAACTTTTTTCTTGAAAAACATGAAACGTTTTTTTCTTAAGTCGCGTACCCTGTGAAATGTGATCTCTTGGTTGTTTTCAGTTTATGTACAGTCTGTAATCATGGTATGTAATCGTTATTAATCTCTGTGTATCGGTGATTTATTATAAACAGCATAATTATAAGTAATGGGCATTGGTGCGGTTACGTGGGCGCTGTCCGTGGTGCTGATTTACTGATGTGATACCACGCGCGCTTTATATTCGCCTACATTTATGTCACGTATAGACACACTTCATATATTCAAGCATTTAACGATTTAATCCGGGTTATTGTAGAATGTAAATTAATTATTCATCTTTTCTAATGTCTTTGCTAACAGGAAGAGTCTATCTGAGACGCCGCCCTGTTGTTAGAACTCAGAGCATGGCAACTCAAGTGAGGGTTGTGTTGCATTTGTTATTGCTATACATATTTGCTGGTAAGTGTTTTTAGATTTCATAACTTCCTTTTCTTTATTAAACATTGTTATATGAAACATACTGTATATTAATTTAAAACGTAAAAGAAAGAATAAAGATACAAATAATATAGCTCAGAGATGTAATGTTAAGACCCCAATGAAACTCTTGAGTCTCTTTAAAATGTTTTTTTTTTGCATTTTTATTCACAATAACTTTACAAATGTGTTAAACCTCTAAAACGATTCATACGATTTAAGTTATACTTGTGTGCTGGTCATTTTTTGTATTACAGGACATATTCCTAATTCTTAATAAATAGTGTTTGGTACTTAAGTTTTTCAAGACATTTTCTTGCACATTTACATGTTTAAGTACCAAAGCCCAAATACCACAAACATTTCCATGCCTACATTCAAAGAATGACTCACACTGACTTTCTTCACAGATTTTGGTCTGTTATCATTGGAATATTACGTTTTCAGATTGAGTTATGGTTAGATTTCTTCTGCTGTTCTTGATCTCTTTCGAGTGCTAAAACTAGTCAATACATAAGTGATGCTTGTGTTGTCATGTTTGCCAAATCACATTTGGTGTTTCCGTTTGTCCATATCACCCTTCAAAAAGAAAAGGCTGGATCATTGTTGACAGTTTGTGCTTGAGGCTGCAAGTTATGTAAGATGGCCTCCATTTCAACAATAGCAAAGAGGTTATGCTCACAGTAGAGCGAACGCTACACAGCTTTAATCTTCACATCACTGAGTCCTGAACACAGACCCTCTTCAATGGGTGCAGTTGGCAGCAGTAAATGTCCTAAAATTTGTAAAGAGACAATCTGAAATGAAGATTCAGGCTCTTCCTGGAACTGGAGCCTTTAATGAATAATGATCTCTCTCTCTCTCTCTCTCTCTCTCTCTTTTGTGCTCCCTTGATGAATCTACGTATGCCTCAGATTTAACTGACCTCTATAAAATACGTGTAGATTAAAGCCACATTTTTGGAAAGTGTTAACTCTTAACTTCAGAGCCTGATTTTACGTAACCTAAAAATTGAGTAAAGATGTGTGATTATGAATGTAGTGATACTCTCAGGGTTGTGTACAGTACAGGAAGGCAGGCCAGTGTGTGTAGATGTGGATCCTGAAACAGAGGCCGTCAAAGGGGAGTTTATGAAGATGAAATGCGTCTACTGCATGAAACGGGAGGAGATCAGCACCAGGACCATGGTGAAATGGTACTACATTGGCCCAGATAAAAGAGAAGTACTTGTGAGTTCACCCTTAAGATTATTTTTAAACACACACACACATTTGCATTGAAGTATGTTTGTATTGTATTGATGCAATAAAAACAGATTACAGACAGATTAATGGTGTCCAAATAAAAAAATGCCCATCTTGATAATTTACTCAAGTAAGATAATTCCTGACACAATCACCTCTTCTCAGATCTATGAGTACCACGATGAGCCGCGGGAGCCACAAAACGTAGAGGATTACTGGAAGGGTCGCCTGGTGTGGAATGGCAGTAAAGACATGCAGGACATTTCTATTGGCATCCTAAATGTCACATTAAATGACACTGGCACATATAAATGCAAGGCATCACGCCACTATAAGTATACTTTTTTCACGTCTACTGGCACAAAGAACATCACCATCAATCTGAAGGTAAAAGAGAAAGGTAAGTGAGTGCACTTAATGCAAAACTTGCTCATGGTGTACCGTTTAATGACCATATTTAAACTAGCCCTATCTCAATTTGATCACTTTAAATTAGCAGCTTGTCTCTCTTTGTACTCATGGGTCATTCACACACAACGCGTTTTTTAGATGGATGTGTTTCGACCGTTGCACGTGCGACTTTTGTGCATCTTGCACAAGAGCGTCCGTCATTAAAATAATTTTGACCAAAATAGTTTTTACACACAATGTCAGTTAAAGACCCCTGAAGCGTTGCTAGATGTTTACATTAGCAAGGTGGCATAGCAATTTCTGTTATCAAAAGCACATCTCGAGACCCTCGCGTTCAACAATGCGCTTTTACTAAACAATTCCTGAGCGATGCTTCTGAGCGATGTTTTTAGACGCCAAGTGTTCAGTGTGAATGACAACTTACTTTATATTTAAGAGGTTGTGCCATGTGTAAACTTCAAACATTTCCCTTAACCTGGAAAATCTGCTGCTGTCTTATAACAATGCTTCAACTGTGCCCTGAAATATCTCTGTATTGTTTTTGTTGTTCTGGTACTCTTTTAATGTTGTAATGCTGTGTTATGTTTTGTTCTGTTCTATTGTTATTTAAGCTCACTTATTGGAAGGCAGTAAGTTGTTTTCAGGGAATTGGTTTAATCTAACCAACCACTTACCTCTCTATCTCTTGTAAGGGGTAATGTAAAAGATTCTGGTTTGTATGCTATTCTCTGGATGCCTGGGATTGCTGAATGCAGAGCACTTCCTCAAACATCAACCGAATATACTTTATCTAATGTATATTTGATTAGAATCATGCAACCGCAATGCATTATCTCTATCTGCGTGTCTGCTAAAAGCTTTGGGATTCACAGATAGAAATGGACTATGTTGTATTTAAGTGGTGGGTTTAGACGATGTTTAGACCTGGGTAATTCTTTGCATAACCACAAACTTACAGTTCAACTCTGCTTTTACATTTCATGCCATTATAGATCTGTGCAGTGCATGATGCATATAAAACAAGATGTTTTGGCAAAAACTTCGAATTTTTCTTCTAAAAATGCTCCACATGCACGGCACTGCCATTGGCGTGTACACTGGTTCTCATCTTTTTCAGGCAAAAGTGACTGTTGCTAAATTAGATATGGTAGATAAGTTAAAACTTTTTCTTTTTTTACATTTAATCTTAAGTAACATTACAGATCATTTCTTTATATCAGTCCCGGGATTTTTGTCTGTACAGCGTGAAGCTGAGAACCTCTGATCAATGTGCATTGACCTTTTCAATCATGTCTTGTTTTAAACGTCATATCAATCTTGTTGTTCTCCGTGGGAAGTTGACGTGAAATCTCAGCATGGTTCTTTTATGGGTTGTTTTGTTTTTGCATGTGAATGGTTGTTTGAATCAAATCTACAAGGAACTGTCATATTATTGCACCCAAAATAATGTACCACTTCAATGAAAATTTCTATTTATGTCAGAGATTATTTATATTATTGTTGGATAATTTTTATGTTAATAATTGTTGTATTATATTACATCAAATGCATTTCTTGTTTTACAATTTAAATTTCTGATGACCTTCAATAGCTTTAGATTTACATTTAGTTTCACATTATCAAGTACAGCAGGCCACTTGTGATTGGACAAAACCCCCGCTGTTTTTCTTCTCGCAGCGAGTCAAGACACTACAGCCCTGTATTCACAGATTATGATGTATGTGCTCCTGGTGTTCCTCACCTTCTGGTTGCTGGTGGAGATGATCTACTGCTACAGGAAGATCTCCAAATCCGACGAGCAGGCTCAGGATAATGCGTGAGTATTCAACTTGCATATGATGTTTAATCTGACACAAATAACTGAACAGTTGCTTCAGTATGTTGTTTTAAGGTCCTACATTCGGTTTATTTTTCACATATCCCCTCAGAAACAATTTGGAAGGACAAAGTCATCTGTTGAATGATTGACATGCTACAGTACCACATATTGTACAGAATGTCTATTCTTCACAACTTTTATGGCGTCTACTGGTTTATAAATATAGAGTTAGGGCACAATCACTAGTAGTTCTCTAGCCAGTTAGATCCTTTATATTGCTCTTGTTGGATGATTTACGCACAGATTCTCATCAGTGATCGTGGCTGCCATCTGATGTTTCAATAAGCTCAGCGCTCCGGAGTCTATAGTCGGCTCGATAATTCAGTTGCCCCCTGGTGTAATGGAGATATTGTCATATTTCAGTTTATTTGACAGGTGGATAAAACATGCTTCTGCTCACAGATGGCACTCACTAGACTTGACATTCAATCATTATCGACTAACTTGAACGTTAAATCATTAGTGATGAATTTAAAGCTGTATTCTGGAGTTCATTGAGCTGTGAGGATGCATGATAGACTACCGTGACACACAGACACAGACACACACATATGGTAATGCGCTATAAGTGTTTTAAAGGGTGCATTAGTGTGAACTAATAAGATCAGACATGTAGTGCAGATGGGAAATAAAGTGGTGGCTTTCCAGTCTTACCTGTTGTGATCAGATTCCAAATTGATACTTTTAGATCTCGAATTGCCATTTGCCGCAACAACGGCCCGTGACGATGTGTTGACCCTTTCTTCTCTTCTCGCACCTTCCCTTCATAGCTTACGGTTATCAATCATTTGTGGAATTGTTTGTCAGTCATATGAATATGGGATTTTATTGCTGTTCTCTCCTTGCTGTGCCTTGAATTGCCTGCGGATGAAAACAGAGATCCCCAAACTTCAGAGAACGTTAAATCAAAGTGATTTATTTATTTATTTATTTTCATGTCATTCCTAAATTGTACACAATATACTGTTTTTAATGGAACACAAGAATATGTAAGGTTTGGAATGACTTAAGGCTAAATTAATAATTATTTAAATGCGGGAATGGCAGATGTCCCAAATAACTGGTGCAGCAATCTACCCTCAACTTTTGCGTCTACAGGACAGACTACTTAGCCATTCCTTCTGAAAATAAAGAAAACCCGGAGCCTGCCGTAACGGAGTAAAAGTCATTACGGTATTTTTGAATTGACCTTTCCATTAGTAACATCATTACTAGTTTCCCACTCATCGTGAGTAGCTGGCTAGAACCCCACTATCATCTTCTCTGATCATCTCTTCCTCGTCCACATCTTTTGTTATCAGCACATTAACCGGATGTCCATTTCCATCTTCTCAACCACATGCCACTCCTGTTCATTATAATATCTGTCCACCAGTTACTAACCTCATGAAATAATTAGATGAGAGGTAAGGTATATGGCAGGACAAAAGCCGTAATGCCACGATTATGAATTGTTTTCTGTTTATGAGAATGTGTAGTTATGACATAAATGTTGTAATGAACGTAATAATGTTGAATGTTCTGGAAACACGGCAGAGCAGATTGTTTATTAAATAGCTGAAAATATGATGTACTGTAAAAATAGACATTCACAAATACTGGACATTGCTATTTTGTTTCAGGTACTGACAGGACGAGAATGGAGAAAAGAAGTTGATCTTATTCACAGACCCCCAGAGCTGTTTCGAGAAACCAGGAAACTTGCCAAATCAAATCCCTCTTGTCTTGATCATGTGCCGTGTGAAAGCAACTTTCAGCTGGTTCATTATCTGCCGCTGTCTCAGTGGAGGTCAGCTGTGACACGTGACGTAACTGACGGGGACATGTACTGTATGTGTATGTTCTTAACTTTTGCCTTAGCAGAGACATGAATACAGCAAAGCAGAGCTGAAGAGCTGTCAAACTGCCTATATACACACTTTTCTTAATCAAACGTTAATCATGGTTGCCCAAAATAAGCCTGTTCCTCTTTGGTATATGCTGTTCTTAGTCTTTTGATAGAAGTAGATCAATAATAAGTCTAGATTCTGAATAGACTTGGTTTTTATTGTCATGTGTTTTCTATTAAAGGAACCGTATTTTGTTTTTTTATTTTTTCTTAATAGCTTTTATGCCACTCAGCTTTGCCACTTTGGAATAAATTATAATGTAAAACTGGTAGGCAAACAACTTTAATGAGGTCATATTGAGTATAGCGGTGAAAGCTTTTTGTGCGATTGGAAGCAAATGATGTGATCTGTGTTTACAGTCGGCCATCGCTGACATTTGCATTTTGAATTTGCAGATTTAATGCAAGTGCTTTTAAGACACTTGAGATTAGGTTTACACAAATATTGCTAGATTGAATGCCATAATTATTACATTATTCGACTGGATGTTTTTTTCAACTGCAGCCTCATTGCGATGTGTTGTATTGCTCAGTAATGTCTTGCAACATCAGCCTCTTTTACAGCACCATGTTCAATTTATAATTTTTTTACATTTAAATAATAATTGTGAACATTTGGACTGCATCAAAAAAATTCTCCTGATAAACCCAAAAAACATCAAACAATTCTACTGGTTTGCTCTGTGTTTGCATTTCTTTAATAGTGTTATTAATTCATAGGTTATGGATTTTTGCCATTAATAGGACTGTAGTGCAGGCTTTTCTCGCTGTTAACATTGCCTTTTGAATTGTTCTGTACAGGCCATTGCGATCACAGTAAAAACTGTTCTGCCTTGTTAAACTGGAACTACTCATCATTTGTAAAAGCATCCAATGTACTATTAAACCAAGGCAATGCATTCCAAAAAGTCTGACTGTTTATTGTTTAGGGACTTTTATTTCCCAGCCTTAACACTTAGAGGACATTTGGGTCAGAAAGGGAAACTCACATTATTTTCAATTTAAAGGTGGGGTGTCCGATTTCTCTTAGCCGTTGTTGATGTTCAAATCACCAAAACAGACACACCCCTATCCCCATCTTTCGCTTTCGTCAGCGCTCGGCTCGACTAATGTCTGTCCTGTGCACTGTACACCTTAGTGCTGATTGGCTACAAGGTTGTTTTGGTACTCGGCCCGACTTTGTCTAAACAAGCTTAACCCCACCTTTAAGTAAAAAATATCTTGACAGATATTGAATACAACAGACATCTATCACAGTCCAGTGAACAGTTTTGTCAATATCTGACACCCACAATTTTGACTTGCAAATGCATTCTGTTGATTTTAAATGCAAGTACTATTTTTAATCTTTGGCCATACATATAATGCAAACAAAAAGTCTACAGATCTGGTTGTGTATGTAATAGACTGGTTATTTTAAAGCCCTTTAATCACAGAAGGAATAGCTACTCATGGCTTTCACGCAGGCCGCGTAACATTGAAGACAGTTAGTTTTTGTCTCCCTCTGGAGTTCAAAAAGAGCAACTACAGTTGATTTAAGTGAAAGGATTACGTAGTCATTTAGTAGTCTCTCTATACTCATAATACTTCATTTAATTATATCAGAGACTTCAGTAACGACTTCAGCTTTCAAGTTTAAAAGGAAACTATTTGAAAGAAATGCAATTCCAAAACGTCAGTCAGCAACGACAAATAGGTACACATACCTATAAACCAAATTAGGTTTTCTGGAAACTTACAACCTAAGAGATTTTTAATATTTAAAATTATTATTATAACCATTAGCATTTCAAATTACCACTTGTTCCTATGATCATTTTTAGCATCCTCTCAATTCTGCAGATTCAAGTAATCAAATTAAACGTGTTCTAAAACAAGTAACAAGTACATAGTGTGTAGTGTCCAAATGCATATTAGGAACACTCTAGATTTCTGCTATTGGTTCTTTCACCACAGGAGGGCAGTGCTTTTATTTTATTTTATTTCCACCAAGAAACATTTCAGTACGTCTCAAGGCTGCAGTAAAATATTGAAGATTTTAAATTTGCATTTTTTCCCTGTAGGCTAAATCACTGTTTGTAGTGTAAACGAAAAAACAAAACAAACATTCAAGTCATGTTATTTTCCTCAAATCACAAATTCCTACTGCTTCATATTCCACATTCATACCATACACCTCCTTCTAACATCTGTTATATGCAGTGGCCTCGTGGCTGACATTTGTAAAGTGATCCTGCGAGACAACATCAAAATAATTCATTTAGATTAATTTTCTCTCTTACCTCAGTGATGTACGTTTTGATCCGCCTACTCGTGACGTGTCAAACATCCTCAGAGAGACTTTGGCCGTTTCTCAATATGCGTTCTTCAGCTGTCTTGTGTCCTCGTGTTCTCGCTGTATGTCATCAATAACCGTCAAAGTCCGTTCCAAAAGTCAAGAAAACAAAAACAGAGAACGCACGAAAGTACCCGGATGTGTTCTGTAAATGAAGGATGCATCTAATGCAGCCTTGCGCACATACGGAACCAGCTTGACGTCCCAGAAGTCACTGCGGCGCGTCCATCCACTTCGTTCTTCCGAGGCTGCCTTACAAGAAAGGTCTCTACGAGAGCACAAGTCCGTTTTTTGCGTTCTTGGAATTGAGAAACGGCATTTGATATGTCCTTCTGGGGCCTCCTGTGAGAGTATTAGTGCACGAGAGCTTTGCATCTGACAGCTTCTTTGTTTTGTTCTGCATTTTTCTCTCTAAGTTCAGAGATTAAGGACAAAGTTAATTAAAAAAGTCCCAATTTAAATTCTTCAGTAAACACATTCATATTAAGTCACAATTCTCCTCTGGCTATAGATGGTTTCAACGGCAACAACATTCTGTGGCCCAATAGAGCTTGTTAATCGACGTCACACCGCGTTGAATGTTGTGACATCTTGGGAGGATGCTGCTAGTGCGTTTAATGCAGTGTTTTTTTTCTTGTTTGATTAGGAAATATAACTATGGTAGGTCGGTCTGGGTGTGTTAAAAACTGCAATAGCGTTACGCAGAGTCGTTCAGGAAAAGCCCATGTTCTTTCACTTTCGATTTCTCCATATATCAAACAAAACAAGTAACGGTACATATCAAAACAATAATAGCAGTGGAGTATTATCCTCCCAAGATGGCGGCGCCACTGCAACATACAACATACAAGTAACTGTCAGTAGACCTCCGTAATGAATCAATAACAACAGACAATGTTTAGTATATTTAATTTAATTGAATACAGTATTAATATACAATAAAATATAATGTAACTTAAATCTAGCCTAATGTAAATTGTTATATTACTAGCAAGACCGATAGCCAAACACAGACCGGAAGTTAACTTCGTGCCGGGTGTGTGTGTCCGATGAAATGCTCTACATGGCATGAACATAATGTCAATATTGGTTAACAAAGTCATAAACTGAGTAGATTTTTGCAGGCAGTATTTGCAACAAAAGGATATTGATTGAACTCTAAGATTAAGTTGTTCTGAATTGGTGCATTTTGCTTTAAAGTTGGACATTGATGTGAAGCCAGTAGCCCACGAATTTCGCTTGCTGATCGACTAGAAGTTAGAAACAATTCATCCTCTTTTATTTTAACTGTAGTATTGTGGACTGAGATGATGCAGACAGTTATCGTGGACAGGCACCCCTCTGTCGGGTTGGCACAGGCAGCAGGTATTCCCCACTAAAGTTCCAACTTACTCCTTTAAAAATGATTTAAAGGTTAAAATCTATTCTTTAAAAACTGAGAAAATCTATCATGATCAAAAAATCAGTTTGGCCATGGCTGATCTGATGCACTGCCGGGGGGGGGATGGGGGAATCTTCGCAGCCCAGTGATTTCACTAAGATATGATTCGACTCGCTGCTGGAGGAGTTTCAGTTTCATTTTTTCAGCTCCAGCATGAAGTAATTCTGTATAATAGGACAATCATTATTATTTGAGGCATGAAATGGGAAAAATGAGTTCTTAGGTACCAGTGCATAGAAATACTGTTGGATACAACCAAACCACTCTTTTGCTATGGTGTTATGCATTAAGAACTGCCAGATAATCCTGTTTAGTTTATCATCAATGTTCCCCTCAGCCAGTATCCTTAAATAGACAGTTTACCCAAACAGTAATATTGTTTTATCATTTTCTCGCCCTTAATATGTCCGAAATGCATTTTCATGGCTTTGTTAGGTTTTTTTAATGCTGTTCATATAGCAGCACCAAATAGAATTGCAAAAACAATTCCTAGTGATAGCGTTGTCCTTCATTTTTAGATGTTAGATGTTACCCAAACATACAGGAAATACAGAAAGCACACACACTAATCTTTGTAGAGGTAGGCCTACTATGAAATTTCATTCATATACAAAACTTTCTTTTGCATTACAGTCCATAGCTTTAATCCAAAATGAATTAGGTACTGAATTAGGTACAGTTGCCTGTAGACAGTGTCAGGCTTTCAACAGTAAGGTAATGGATTCCAGACTTCAGAGTAATTGAAGCTCAGCGTCATGGTGACTGGCCTTGGGCCTCACATTTTACATAAGCTTGTGGTAATGCAGTCACCCATCCCCAGACGTCTTGCCATTACAAAGACGTAAGAAATAAAATAACTCTTTAGCTTCTAATGCAATACAAAGAACAAACCTTAGCACACAGTTTCTCAACATCTTTCTTTACCTTACCGGTATGTACCCCATCATCAACACCAATTGTGCTCATTTAAATATGATTTATTTGCTTTTATTTATATTTACTTTTAATATTGTTTTATTTACTACAATATTGAGAATGAATATGAGAATATTGCTGTAAGCATTTGTTAGGTTCTGAATCTGCCAGAGCCCTTTAGCATGAATTTCACATAAACGATTCACCAGGATGTGACGCAGCTATTTTCTGTTCCGCACTCTATCAATTTCACAGAAAGTTAGCAACGGTCTCTCTCGCTGTCCTCAAATTATTTCCAAGCGTTGTAGTGTCGCTCTGTTTTTGAAAAATTACTGTCAAAATGTCACTGAATGAGGGGGAGGCACATCATGAGCTGCTTGCTTAAGCCTGACAAAGAGTCGAGGTTTTTTATTTTGTAGCTCTTTCACCTGCTTTCACCTTGGTTGTGAATAGGTTCTGAATACTAACGTCTTGCAGTGGGGAAAACAGCAATGTTCTGTGCAATCTATTATGATTCACTGTTTCTGCATGGATGCTTGGAGGGTTTCGTGACAAATTCCAGACAGATTTGGTCGGCCTGCATGTTAACTTCGTATATAAATGGTTTCGTGGAGGTAATAGTGAAATTATTGGCTTAAATCAGCAGGCAGCACAAATCCGCTCATTCAGGCATGCATATGCACACAGGTGTTTTAACACGGGAAACTCTGCCTCGCTAATTTGTTTCATCTGTATTTAAAATCCAGGCTAGCATTGCCTTAAACAAAAAGAGCATTAACAATCCTAGCAGCATGGGTAATGAGCAGCGGCGACTACGGCACACAATGACGTATGGCCTATTGTTAGTGTAATGAACACCTGGCATCAGTGTAGTGCTAAATCAGACACGGTCATGCAGATGCTCTCACTGCTGTAGCTACTGAAACACTAGATGTACCCCTTTAAATGAAACCCTTGCATATACGAAAGTTTAAAGGGATAGTTTACCCAAAAATGAAAATTCTGTCAACCTTTACAGGTTGTATGACTTTCATTTTCTGAACACAAAAGCCCATTGACTTGCATTGGTTACAAGTCAATGGGTACCGCCGGTTCGGTACCAACATTCTTCAAAATATCTTCTTTTGTGTTCTGCAGAAGAAAGAAAGTCATACAGGTTTGCAATGAGAAGAGGTTGAGTAATTGATGACGGAATCTTCATTTTTGGGTGAAATATCCCTTCAAGTTAAGACCGTTGGATGCAACAGAGGGTCTCATATGCTCCCCGGTATTGATTTTTTTATTTATTGATTTATTGTGTAACTTTTATATTTGTGTAGTCTTAAAGAGTCACTGCTTAAAGTTAGGATGTCTCATTTCAGAACTAAAATATGTTTTTCTAGTCTGATCTAACAGGAAATGGTAAATATTTGATGAGGTGTTTAATTCTTTTGAATTCATGAACAGTACCAAAAATGAACAGTACAAAAATGTATGATTAGTAAAAAGCAATACTGAATAGGGCTCAACAATAAGGACTGCCCGATGGCCCGGGGCCAGAATGAGAGACCCTCGGGCCAGTTGACAAACATGTAACTTGCCCGACCGGGCCAGTGTTGTATCGTAACGAACGTTTATAATTTGCACGTTTTTATGCCTTGCCTATTTAAATATTCTCAAAAAGACGCAAAAGAGAACTTGATTCTGTTCTCAAGGGGTGTTTGAAATATGCACGTGGCCGGAAAGCCACAACTCAGACAATGTGCAAAATACTGAATTGAGTTCTCTTTCACGTCTTCTTACTCTTAGACAGACATATGCACATAAATTGATGCCAAAATGCCCATATTAGCAAGTATCCTTGTAAAAGTAATCCATTATGTCTTAAATGAACGTAATGTTTAGAAACAAAACGCATGCAATCTCTTAAAGGGGCAGCAGTATAATAAAGATACAAAAGTACGAAGACAAAAACACTTATAATTGAGTGTCATGATTGAGTCAGAACAGCTCCTGACTGATTAAATTATAACTAATAGTAAGATATAGTAGGATTTTATCTATTTCATTCCAAACACTGATTATTTGTACTTGTATATTTGCTACAGAATACTTTGATTACTTGTTCTTATTTTATCACTTACTGTTTAGTTGTCTTAAACAATATTAGAATTTTCTGTGAGTTAGGCTAATAGTTTTCATGGTATATTAGTAACCTAATTTATTAAGATTACATTCTGTAGGTAAAACAACAAACAAACTGGACAATAATATTTATTCACTACATTTTTTGTGGTTTTGTGGAATCACTTGTCCGACCTGGTCAGTAGAAGAATCCTTAGCGTTGAGCCCTGTGAAAGCAAATCTAAAATGTAAGATCGTCCAAATTCATATGAATTAACCACCTTGTTAAATAGCAATGAATTTCTGTAAGATTGCAGTGCCTTTTCTGTCCTTGTCAGTATTGATTCCATAATTAAAATCAAGTGAAATTAAATGAGATACTATATTAGATTGGGACTCTATTATGATTCTCAAACTAACTAAAATGCAATGTGAACCCAAACTTGTTTTTAAAACCTTTACTCAAAAACTGTCTTAATTTTTTTAAGTCTCAAATGAACAAGATCTAAGGTTGACTTTCTGAAAGGTTTAAACATTGGTGCTTTCAAATCCTATTTCTGTTTGGTTTGAACTTAACTTCTACGTCAATCAATAGAGAGAGTATAAGGCAGGATTATCTGTTCACTTGAACGTGGGAGGGAGAGTCACAGGGTTTGAAAACCTGTTTGAAAATGGTCACACATCAGTGTTAACCTTTATACATTGCAGTTCAAAAGGTAAAAAACAAGACAAAGCCTCTGACATCATTAAAATCTACCTTCAGCAACATCTTCAAATATTCAGAACAGCGTTAGAACTAAACAGCAGCAGAGACTGCTGGGGTATCTTCATTATTTATCAGAGTTTCATTAAGTGCAATGATAAAAAATAACAAGCCCTGCTTGCGAGAAATTTATATAACCCACAATTCACAGTTTTCATTTCAGTAATTGTAGTTAATAGACTTCTTGTTGATGATAAGATCATGCAATAGATCTAGTGGTCAGAGGTGTTCTGTTCCTCCGCAATACATGACAGATTTTTATGATTCGATTTGCGGCTGAAGCCAATTTGCCAAAACTGAAGAGACCAATTAAAAAGCATAAAATATTGTGAAACTTGCAGTGGTTAAGGCTTCCCTCTCTCTCAAGAAAATGGCTGAAGTGAAAGTTGGAACGGTTCTTGCTTTTATGATTATTTTATTGGACTTCATGTACTGTAGTAGGTTAGTGTAGTGCAATCTTGCTCACATAACCTTTGTAAGTGTTGATGTGCAGGAAGAGCAGCTCCACACACAGATAATAGTACACAGAAGTGTATATAGTATTTTATAATATTCTTTGTTAAAGTGGAAGTTATTAACTATATGATGAAGAGTTTATTTCCCAAATGAGATAACTCCGTTTTTAAGATTTTTAAAAATCACGTTTTTTTATTGTGCATTCCAATTAATATCTATAAAACTGCAGTTGGTTTGTTTTGATTTAAGCCACAACAACCACAAAAACATGATAACAATAAAAACCATGATTTTGTCACGGTTATGTGGGGAAGGGAAGGGAAGGGAAGGGAAGGGAAGGGCAGTACAGTACAGTACAGTACAGTACAGTACAGTCGGTGTGAACACGCTATATCACAGTACGAACGAGCACAGGACAAGAGACACAAGGGCATTATATAGGGAGACTAACAAAGGATAATTAACAAGGGACAGGTGTCGGGGATGAAACACTGATGGAAAGCTAAACGAGGGAACGAGAGGGCGGGGCTTAGGGACGAGACACCGGAGAGAACGCACATTCTGTCGTGACAGACAATATAATGTGTTTCTCTCTACACAGAACAAGAGGCTCTGCCATGGTTTTGCCACAAGACCAAGAAAGACATGACAAAAAGAGGCAGAACCATGACAGATTTTTGAAACATTTTAAAAACGGAGTTATCACATTTTGGAAACAAACTCTATCAGTGTATGTCATCTACAACAATTAAAAGAAACAGTTCTCCCAAAAATAAAAAATCATAATTCAGTCTTCATGTACTCACCCTCGAGTTCTAATGAACACAGAGAAAGATATTTGGAAGAATGCTTGTAATGCAGTTCCCTTTCGATGGAACTCGAGCTGCATCGCCATAGCAACACATTGGGGAATGCCTCTGTATGACCACATCTGAAGCACGTGTGTCAAATAAACTCATAATGAGGTAATGAGTGGGATGCCGTGCGGACCAAGAGTACTAAAGAGCATCCCAAAAAAGCCCACTCAGCTTTTTTCGCCTCAGCGTGTATGTGTTTGTACGTCTGAAGCATGGCTCAGAAACACATGTTTGTCCAGTTCCGAGGTGGCGGACGTGCTAAACATCGATGCAGGGGATCTGAGGGACATAGAGGATGTGTCTCTGGTTTCCCCCGTGTACAAGGAGTTGGTGGAGGCTGTGACCCATGCGGTGGCTCAGGTTGGTCTAGATTGACCAGCTGAGCAGCCGTGCGCTCGCCCACAGAGCCGGCTGGACGAGCGATATTTAAGGCAGCCGGTGCAGCCTCCAAAGCGGTGCCTTCCCTTCTCCATGACGAGCTGTCTAGGTACGTTCCCTCTCCACTCCAACATCTCGGGGGCGAGGGATCGATGCCAGAGGTGGAGCGGACGCTTGCAAGGTATTTGTCTCCGCTTTCTGCATTGTCTCTGAAGGCACCCATGCTGCCTAACAAGCCGTGTCGTGTCACATCCCGCTTGGTGGGCAAGGCGTATACGGCGGCGAGTCAGGCATATGATAGGCTTGTTGCAGGCGTCCCAGGCTGACTCGCTGAAGCAGCTGGCCGACGGGGTTGGTACAGATCGACGCAGTCTGTTCACTCCGCCTGGCCACTGATGTTTCCTTGCATGCCACTCGCGAGGTGGCCAACTTTATTGGCCATGCTATGGCTGTGGTGGAAAGGCATTTGTGGCTGAACCTATCAGACATTAAATCTGCTGATAACGTTTTCCTTTTGGATGCCCCGCTTGCTGGGACCTAGGTCTAGGTTAATACGGTCGTCGATAGATTCCAGGAGCTCAGGCGGCGGCATTCAGAATATATCTCCCCCATCGGGACCATGCTTCTGGGGCTGCTGAGCAGGAGCAGCCCCAGCCGTCCTCCAGCTCCTCTTAGAGAGATCTGCAGAAACAGAGCATGGCGGCTCGAGCTCCCCCTCAGAAGGCATGGGGGACCGGGTGCCACTCTCAGCTGAAGCCTTCTAAGCCTAAGACGGATCTGAGGACAGTTATTCAGGCGAAGAAGGCTTCGGCGAAAAAGCAACCCTAGCCTCCGGGCTGGGTATGCTGAGGGCTGCCCCTGCAGAGGTGGAACGAAGCACACCTCAGTTTATGGTGCCCGCCCCACCTTGTTTCTGCAGGAGCGATTCTCTGCTGGGCTAACTCCTTCCACCCTGAAGGTTTATGTGACAGCGGTTTCTGCTTATCATACTCCTTTGGAAGGTTCATCAATGGGTAGACACTGCTGGTGGTTCGCTTTCTTCGTGGCGCTCGCAGGTTGAAACCTGTGAGCCACACTAGGGTGCCGACATGGGACCTAGTGGTCATTTTAGAAAGACTTTCCGGAGCTCCATTCGAGCTGCTCGACACCGTGCCAGACAGGCTTCTGTCTTTTAAGACGGTGATTCTTCTGGCCATTACCTCCCTAAAGCGAGTGGTAGATCTTGAGGCCCTGTCGGTATCTCCGACGTGCCTTGAGTTTGCTCCAGGGATGGCGAAGGCTTTTCTTTACCCAAGGCCGGGCTATGTGCCTAAGGTACTGCACAATGCGCCAAGGCCCATTGTTCTGCAGGCCTCCCCTGTTTAGGAGCATGGACCAGGACAGTACCACTGTAGCTCAGTGGTAACAGCATGGCACTAGCAATGCCAAGGTCATGGGTTCGACCCAGGCATTACAGATACTCAGAAACAAAATGTGTGGTATAATGCAATGTAAGTTGCTGTGCAAGCACTGGATGCATACGTTCACAGGACTGCTCAGTGGAGAAAATCCGAGCAGTTATTTGTTTTCTTCGGTTCGCCCAGGAAGGGTTTTCCGGCGACCAAGCACACTTTGAGCAGGTGGATAGTGGATACTATCTCGCTTGCTTATGAACTTAGTTGCCGTGAGGGCCCACTCTACTCGGGGAATGGCTGCCTTATTAGGCCTTAAGGTCAGGGGCTTCACTTCAAGACGTATGTCACTTTTTTCAGATTTTATAACCTAGGTCCCTCTTTGGGGTCCCGGGTACTGTTGCCTTGACGGTATTCGGTTCATACACGCTACAGGCATTTGGTAGCATAGTGGCGTGGGCATCTCGTTCCCCAATGCGTTGTTATGGTGACACAGCCCAAGTTCCATTGAAAGGGAACGTCTCTGGTTACGTCTGTAACCCTGGTTCCCTGACACGCCATACTCCCTGCATCCCTGTAGGCACTTGCTTTGAGACTTGGTAAGCTGAGTGTGCTTATTTGGGATGCCCTTTAGTACTCTTGGTCCGCACGGCATCCTGCTCGTTACCTCATTATGAGTTTATTTGACACATATGCTTCAGATGCGGTCACGCAGAGGCATTCCCCAATACGTTGCTATGGCGACGCAGCGTCTCGTTCCCTTCTCAGGGAACCAGGGTTACAGACGTAACCTGAGACTGTTTGGCCACCATTGACTACCATAGTAGTCTGTCAAACACAAAAGAAGATATTTTGAAGAATGTAGGAAAGCAAACAGTGCTGGGGCACTTTTGACTATCATTGTCATTTTTCCTACAATAGTAGTCAGTGTGGTCCAAGAACTGTTTGAGAACAACGACATGTATGTCCAGGGTGAGTGAATGAAGACAAAATATTATTTTTGGGTGAACTGTCCCTTTAAGCTAAGGATGATCAAATCTTTCAGACAACATACCGTATGAAGTGTTGTTTTACATAGTGCTGTCATGTGTTTCAGATGTCATCCAGATTGCATGGAACATTCATAACTTTCTACTTATATTTGTATATAACTTACACTGTATTTCTAGTGCTGTAGTACTCGAGTCCGGACTCGAGACGTTTTTTAATGGTCTCGGACTTGTCCTCGTTGGTATTTGAACTCGGACTTGTCTCGGACTTGGTCATTGGTCTCGCAAATGTTCTAGTCGGTCTCGTCCGAGTCCAGCGATATATGTTTTATTTTCTCCTTCAAAACAAAACATTGATAGAGCAATATTCTTGTGATCCGAAAACTAATGATCCGAAAACTGTTGCCGACTCTCGACTCTAGAACGAGAGCTGCGCCTGCTCATAAGTTCTCTTTTCACACAGCAGTTCAGTTCAGTGTGTGCTGTTGTTATAACTAAATAACTCAGGTATATTGGTTCAAGTCCACGGGACTGTCATGCACGCCAGAAAGTGAACAACTGAATTAATTTGTGGATAATATTAAGTGTTTACGGGAGACGCTAAACGGGAACGATTCAGCTGAACTGGTTCGACCGGTTCACAAAAAAAGAACCGGTTCCAATGAATGATTCGTCCGCGGCGCGAACCAGCATCAAACATTCATCAGGCACGATGTCAGCGAGCAGCGGCATAATACAGATTGGTTTTACAAACCATAATATATGTATCGACAGTGCGCTTAAAAGGAAAGTTTTTGCAACAAAACTTTTCCCGAAACATGTGGGACAACATCCAATTTCGTAAGACACCTGCAAAGGCATCACAAAGAGAGGTAAGTTAATGCCACGTTTCAGAGTTAGCATTGCATTTGAGTATTTTAGAAAGTTTGGAAAGTAGGGCTTAAAGATAAGATTGATCGTATTTTTATTGTCATTGTGATGAACATGTTATTTAAGGATGGGCTCCGACGTGCTTATAAACGAGCCGTGGAGCCTCTGCTCTTTCTAGCTTCTAGCGGCTCCTCTATCGAACGGGCAGGCGCGCACACGCACGCACTCATTGCTGCACAACCTTGCTGTTAGGAGGGCTGATAAAAAAGTTCCTTAAAAAAGTAATAAACAGTTACACTTCGGCATTGTGACTTTAGTGCTATTTATCTGCTTTTTGATCATTACAAACAATAATGAAAATGATTATCTTAGAATAGAAGATATGCTGTCTCTTGCATCACATAAATTCTCAATAGTTAAGTATGTGGTCTTGTAGTCATGATTTTTTTCTGTCTCTGTCTTAACTGTCTCAATTGGACTAGGACTTGACTAGGACTCGAACCTCTCTGGACTTGGACTTGACTCGGTCTCGACTACTCCTGGTCTTGGACTTGTCTTGGACTCGACAATGGTGGACTTGACTACAGCCCTATGTATTTGTAGTATGGACCACAAGCTCAATCCCCATTCGCACCTATGAAATTGTCTCGCCCTCATCTTTATGGCATAATAAATGACAGAATACAGGGCTAAGTAAACAAAAGTCTGAGCTATCTGCTGCGAGCTTATGAATAACATATATCAAGCATCAGTTTTGAGAGTAATCTGTCCCTCTCATTTTAAGCACTCCGTATTCTTTCAATGCAACAGGTTTAGAAACTGCTCATAGTAAGTATTCAAATCAGCAGTACCTTCAGAATATCTCTTTGGTTTGCACCTGCTATGTTCTTTTGTGGTGTAACATTGGATTCATTGCTAACAAGAAGAAATTAATTGGAAGTGTCAAGTTTTTGACCTGGCATTTAAAGTCTATTGCTGGAACCTCTGTATCATGCACACCAACATTGTTAACTTCGACTGCATGACATCCGTTTATTTCTGTTCTGTAGGAGTAAATTTAGCCTTGTGTTGATTTGTCATTTGTCTTCAACATTTGGTGTCACCCACCCTTAAAGTTCCCATCATGAATACTCAACATTACATGTTCAACTGTTTATTTTTGTTGTCATGGCCCGCTGTCTTCTTCGGATCGAATTGAGAACGATGTTTGCATTTGTAAATCATGGGCCGAGTGCTTTTATGATGATTATTCTGTAAACATCATTTGTCACAATAAGATGTCTTGACAATTTAGATTTATTATTTCTTCCCACATAGTTCAGCAGTGAAATGCCTCCAGAATCACAATGCATAGCCATCATAAATAAAATGAGACTAATTTATTAGCATTTTTATATTAAAAAAATGTACCACTACAAGTTTAAGATTTTACTCTTTCCCCCACTAATAAACTGAATGCTTCAGGAAACATATGCAGGCTGCATTTATACAAAAGTGACAAGTTATTCTGCAACTCGCTACACACATCAACAGTTTCCCTCTGAATGGTTCGGTGTTAAGACACTAACTTTGGCTAAATTGAAAATGGAATTAAACTGTTTATACACAGAATTTAAACACTTGGCGGTGAAACCTGTGCTTCAAATACTCTTTGGTGCAGAACTATTGAAATAGGATTAGATATTGGCAGAGAGGGAATTATTCCGACTTCAAGCCCCATCCGCATTGGTTTAATGCCACCTTAAATGGGTGATGGGGGAATGGTGGATGGTTGTATCCAACTCCAAGCCCAAAATGTTTACTAACGTAGACCGTTTGCCTTGCTTTAACGCCCTGTTCAGCATAAACTCAATCATGCATGAGGTCTACAGGTCCCTGTAAAACAGACAGATGGATTTGTGGAGAAACTACTTTATGAAAGATCATTGAAAGCAGCAATCAATAACTACAAAAAAAAGTTGTTTAGAAAAATATGATAACGTGATTTTATTTGGGTCCATTGCATATGTTCAGCGAGGTATCGAATTTATGTTGGATTTTAATATTTTACAAGGATGCACGATGCGGGCGCTCTCAGAGGAAAAGGTTATCCCTGTTACAGGACTGATGTGTAATTGCTTCAGTAAGATATTGTGAGATAAGATTCTGTACAAAGATGTGACCTTTAGCTCCATTAAACATTCAGCCAGTCACCTTGTGCTCAGATACCTCTCATTAGACCAAAGTGCTATAAAAATCATTACACTGAATATCTTAGCCCAAAAAGATCTCTGCTGTTACTAACTTGAGAGATGCTACAACAATCCCTTGTTTATGTGACTTAAAGTCTGGGTAAAGAGAATTCTGTGAATTGTTTCTAAACACATTATAGATTTTTTATTGCTTATAGAAATGTATTGCTGAAACACATTACAAAGACTCAGAAGTATGTAGTACTGAATTGTGGAGTTAAACAGTTTTTCACCAATTCTCTGTTCAGGATTTTTTTTGGGCGGGGCTAAAACGGGATCGATGGAGCATCCGAGCATGCATGGCCCCTCCCCTATCACTTGAGCACCTAGCATCATCAGGTGTCTGCTCAATCACGAGCTCAGGGTTGTAAGCTTTTCACACACGCTTTCAGGCTCTCACTCTGCCCAAATTAACAAATCTCATGCCAAATAACAAGCAAATGGTAACGCAGACGCGAATGGACGGAGGACAATAATGCGAACGGAAGGAGGATCACTGCGCGTGATCGTGTCGTGCTTCAACGAATGATGTTTAATTAACAAATTTAGAGATGAGCACGACCAGATAATCCACCCGGCTGGTTCGCTATCAGCAATCTCAGCATCTACCTTATCAGCTCAAGAGAGAACCACTACAAATAGACAAAGCTGTCTGTGTTCACACTTGACTTCTTTTTTGAAGCTGCTAGTGTCTGTTTTAAATTATAATCCTAAACTGTGTTTTCCAAAAGCGCTTTTTTAAAACGCTAGCGTCTTTTTCTGCAGCTCAGAGCGTCTTTTGAGGTTAGGGGTCTAAAAAAACGTCCTGTCAAGCACCTTCTTCACAGCTAACCAATGACAGAGACCTGTCGTTTCCATAACAACATGCGAGGAACATGATTGGTCGAGAAGGCTCAAATTCGAAAAAATAAAATGGCGGCCAAAACGCCCGTTGGAACATAGTTTTGTATAAATGTAAATTTAATTTTCACTTTCAATAACTTTTGATTGCATTTCTAATGAGAAATTAGTTTTGTAGTTTTTAAATATGTGATTGCCAATCACATATTTAAAAACTACAAAACTAATTGATACCAAAGACGCTCTCTTTATAACTCAAATAGAATTATGTTACGCTGCCTATGAAGCCTGTCTCTCTAATGGCGTCTTTACACAGGCGAGTTAAGGCGTCTCTCTGGTGGATTAAATTTCTGTGTAAAGACGCAATGCCACATGAAAGCCGATGTAAAATATGCCGGTGTTGTGCCGAATTTGGACTCCCCGCCAGATTACGACTCCCCTCATTGATTTTGCTGGGGATTGCTGGAAATTGGCTAATCCTAACCCCTCCCCCACACCTAATCCTAACACCTATTGTTAGTGGGGATTGGGGGAGTCATAATTTGGCAGGGAGTCTGTTATCAAAGGCGACTCTGATGCGGCTCAGGATTAGTGTAAATGAAGGTGTATTAAAGCCGCTCTAAACTACATCATTGTCATGTCAGCAGAAAGCAAGAGAGTGAAGATGAAGCCAAAAACACACAGCGACATTTGTTATAGGCTATTAATAACAACGCAGATTTTTTAAATAATTCAAACATACATTTTTCATTTCTTGTCTACATAAAATTATTTAAATGTTTGGAGTATTTTTGTTTGTGGTGTGGCTGTTTACTCAAACAGGCTGTGGCACAGTTTGAATGCATGATGTAAATTTTGAGACTGTTTTCAGCCATTAAAATAGTTTAGATTAGTTTTTAATGGCAAATTACATTTATTTTGTTTCGTTTCTTTTTTAACTTAATTTAGAAAAATGTTTGGAGTATGATTGTTTGTGACTGTGTGTGCGCGGAATGCAGATTTTTTTACAACAAGTACAAGTTTACGTACATACAAGGTGTGAAAACACTTTCATTTTCTAATAATAGGCAGTTATTATTACCTTACTTATTGACTGATTCTCAAATGATTCGTTCAGCTATTCATCTGTCTAATCCCCTCCTTTCTGACAGCCTGCTCTGATTGGTCAGATGGTCTAGTCTGCTGTGATTGGTCTACCACGTGCAGTGTCGCAAATTAAACATAGGTGGAACTGAAATGAGAACGACAGACGACTCGTTTATTTTAAAATAAATTTAAAATGTAACATCTATTACCATTTATGATATCTATTTATCATTTAATATAGAAATTTATTGTCCGTATAATGTGTGTGTGTGTGTGTGTGTCAGTGCGTGTGTATATTGTGCTCTGTGCGTGTGGAGTTGTGATTTATGCATGTTGGAGTGTATACGAACCTGTGTGCGTGTGTCTGTATTCTGTGTGTTCACTTTTTTTTGTTTTAACTTGTATAACTTTAATGTTTTGGTTATAGTCAATATGTTTCATGTACAGCTGCTTTGTAACAATGAAAATTGTAAAAAGCGCTATATAAATAAAGTTGACTTGACTTGACTCAATTGTTATTATTATTTTGTATTTGTAATTAATACATTACATTAATACATCAGAATTAATGCATTAAGTGAACAGACATGAAAGAGTTGATTTAAAGTTTATATCCACGTTAACCTTATTATCTGCGGTGAGACAGAAATGATCCTCAGACCTTACAGAAATATTCAAATCCATCTTGAAGCGCAGCAAGTTTTACACCATATAAATGGTGTATCAAAATGTCATGATCTGAAAAAATAAACAGAAATCTGCTTTTGTATAAATGAGATTTGTGACTCAGACAGTGGCCAGAGATTCACTGTTTCCAGTAACGCTCTTCCTAAAATGAGATGTTTAACTGGCCGGCCTCTGGCACAGCAGAATTAGAGCTTCCTCCCCTGCTCTCCACAACAGTTCATTTCACAATTCAATAATTACTGGGTTCATTGAACTATGAAAACGGCGATTCAACTCAAACAGTTGATGATCACAGTTGATGAATCACAGCACCGAATGCTTTCATCTGCCTCCCAATTACACAGGGATGTTAAGTGTTCAGCACGCCCAGCTCTCAGCTCCAGCACTGAAGGTCATGATGTTCCCAGTCTCTCGCTCCCATCTGCCAGTACCCCACTGATGTATTCTGAACGTGTAATACACCTGCCGGCTTCACCAGTGTGTGTGAAAATTGCTGGAGCTCCAAAGTCATCAAGGTATCAGTTCTTAAAGCACAATGTTAGCACAAAAAGAAAAAACATTTTCTGAACGGTTAAATGGACCTAGACCTGAACCTCAGATGGCTTTATGTTTGTTTTCTGGTTTAAGATTTAATCTCATGTGAGTGGCTGCTTTTCCCACCTAGAACGAAAGAAAGTTTTATCCTGTTCAGTCAAGAGCTGAAGAGCTACATCAGCAGTTCCCCTGCTGACACACAAACTATTAAATGCTCTGCGGGGAGCAGAAAGAGAGGAAATAAGTGAATGTATGAGAAACGCTACTCGACAGAGCGGTCAGTCGGATTCACTATACAAATTGATGACAACACCTGTCAGTCATCCACAGTCGACTGGTGGAGGGGAATAGTGAGCCAGCCAATTGTACATTTTTTAATGACATTTTAGAAACGGATAGAGATGTACATCGTAGAGGAGATGGAGTTTTTAAACTTGCACAGATAAACTGTCAAAGCAAGAGAAATAACATGCAAGGCTTTTCTGTTTTGATTACACTCATTTTTTTACATGACGTGCTTCTATTAATGAAAAAAAATGATATCATTATTGATAGATATAAAAACGGATGATTTATTACGAAATACCACACGGGCAAGAATGCGGTTGTACTAAATGTATGCATGGCTGTGATTGGCCAGTGCTGTCTCAGTGCTGTTATACTAAATATCAGCACACTTGGAACACCGTTTAGCCAATAGATGCCTGTTGTACATACTCAACTTTACACTATTGTACATACAATAGTGAAAAATAAATCTTACATAAAGATACAGTGTGTAAGGGAACCAGGTCAATTTATCTCAAAGGGAATTATTAATTAAGTTTAAAGGGAATTTCAAACGAGTCGACTCTTTACGATCGAACAAATGAATCGTCCAGCACTCATTTAAACAGGCCGTAACTATCAACTCTGTAGAGGATATTAATATCTAACACATTCGAGCAAGGTAACGAAATCAGCAAGTTTAAGACATTAAACTGTAACAAAACAAGACACTTCTCTTTGAATAAAAAAATCATTTATTGACTAATCTAACACAAAACTAAAACCTGACACAAACACATGCACACACACATTCACACAAGTTGCAGAGAGAAAGAAAGTGAGGAAAGAGAGTTAAGAGAGTGCAATGATAAAATCCCAAGTTTCTATATATGCAATATATGCAGTTTGTGAGACCAAACTGAGCGAACCGTCAACCATTCATTTAACCCTTCTATCATTCTTAGACGGGATTATTAAATTTCATATCAATACACCAATTCATCTTTAGAATCTGGAGGCGATACTTGCGTTTGTTGAGTTTTTTTGATTCCCTTCGATTACCTTCGGTGGCTTTAATTTGGTGAAAGGGGTTTTCCTCGTTGATTCACTGGTTGTCTGTTTGTCTTTGGAGTGATGTCTTGGGGAGTCAGTCACGTTTGGTGAGTGCTAGCTGCTGGAGTGGAGTCTAGTGGTTGCAAGTTTAAAGTTTACGGCGGGGAAAATAGTCGTAGAGTGTGGTTTTACAGCAAACTTAACGGGACTCTCAACGGAAATAAAATAAAATAAAGAAATACAATTAAATGAGAGATGGTCTGAAAGATGAAGTCCGGTCTTAACCCATCTCAGCCAAAACTCAGTTCTACTGAACTGAGTCCGCCCACGGGCCTCTTTCTGCTCGTGCTTTTCCCTTACCAACCTAACTGAACCCAACCTTCTCCCACCGAACCTCTCCAACTGAACCCCCCCAACTGAACCCAATGCTTTGTTCGCATCCTGAGTTTAAAACTCAAATGATTGTTCCACACTGCGGAGTTCTTGACCAATTAGATGTTGGCTTTGGTTCAGGGTGTGACTTTCTCCTCCCATCTCCATGATCAAGTTACCTTTGAACACATGGGTTCTAACTTTTCATTCTTAGCAGAGTACAATTTAGACATTATTTTATCATGAGTATATGATACATTTGATTAACTAGAAAAAAGTCATTTACACTCCTTCGTACCATGCAAGATACACTTAAAATAGACCAATAAAACAGTTGCATGACTTAGTTGTGATCAAAACCTAATAGTCAAACAGTAAAACATGATATAGAGTTATGCTTTTGACTGATGTTACATTGTAAGTCCATTTATCATCATTTTGGGGATGATCTGATGCATTTTATATTAAATCATAGTCTCTGGGTTTAGGAGGACATTTCCATTTGTTTAATGGAAAGAATGTGTTATCTCTCGGTCACGAGTGGGGGAAACTCATCAGTTTCCATGTGACGTTTCCTTTTCGAACATTTGTCTTGGTTTAGCTGGTTAAAGTTGACATGTTCTTCCTGTGGATATAAGTGTTTCTTTGTTTTAACGTTATGGGTTATAGATGTGAGATGTAGGAATGTCCTGGGTCACCACAGTGTCATGAGGTTCCACAGTGCTAATCCCTGGTCTAGGAGCCCATTGTCGGTATTTACTCTCCAGATATGACCATACATCAGCAGTCACAAGATGTTACTTGGCCATTTGTTGACCTCCTTGTGCGTGGATATTCTACATACCCCCCTTCGGTCGATGATGTCCCAGGTATGGACACCCCTGGAACAACAGGCAGAGAGAGAAACAGAACAGGCACACATGCAAGCACAAGACAACACTTTCATGACAGGTTACTACAAGTGTATGAGATATAGGGGCATGTAGTGGTGAGGTTGCAAATTGCAACCAACGGCTCACTCCACCCTTGCCTATCGAAGCACTACAGTGGCTGACACAGGACTAAGATGTTGTCACGTTTTCACTTCTTTTGCCAAAGAAGTTTGTTTAGTGCTACTGTAGAAACAACATGGAGAATTCCATGTAAGGGGACCCTTGGTGTATGTAGATAGAAATAGCTCATTCTAAGGTAATAAAAACATAATGGCAGAACTATCGACAGCTCTCTCTACGGGGTTTTCAGATGGATTATTGACAGCTCTCCCTATGGGGTTTTCAGGTGGATTATTGACAACTCTCCCTATGGGGTTTTCCAGATGGATCTATCGGCTTCTGGAACGCGAGTGCGCTGTGTGCACGATTTTTCTCAATCAAGCCATTGCTGATGAACTGGCCGCCCTTGATATGCCGAGCGACCTCGAGGCTCTCATCAGTCTTGCACTTCGATTGGACAGCCGACTCACACGACGCCAACAACGCCGTCTCACCAGCCTTTCCTGGCGTTCCCAGCCCTTGAGTCCGAACCCATGCAGCTAGGTCACCTCCGCCTCACCCCCCAGCAAAAGCAGCAGCGGATGGTTCAGGGCCTCTGCCTGTACTGCGGGAAGGCTGGCCATTTTGCTCTCCGATGCCTGCTAAAAACCAGTGCCCACCAGTAAGACGGAGAGTCCTGGTGGGCGCCATCACCTGCACAACCTCTCCTTTTGGCTGTGCTCAGCTACCCTTCAGACTGCTCTTCCAGGGCGTTCCCCACACCGGCCATGCTTTACTCGATTCAGGGGCCGAGGGCAATTTCATCGACACCGCCATAGCTCGAGAATGAAGAATCCCAGCCGTTCCCCTCGCCAAACCCATAGATGCCTGGTCGCTTGCGGGCAGTCCCCTCACTACCATCACTCAGTCACAGTGTAAGTCTTTTCCTGTCTGGTAACCACTGTGAGAACATTGTCCTGTACATCCTCGATTCCCCGAAGAACCCTTTAGGTCTCGTGACGGGAAGGTGCATCCATGCGTTTTCTTCTCTCACAGTCTCAGCCCTGCAGAATGTAACTACGACATCGGCAACTGAGAGCTGTTAGCGGTGAGATTAGCTCTGGGTGAGTGGCGTCATTGGTTGGAGGGAGCAGCGCAGCCCTTCTTGGTCTGGATGGATCACAAGAACCTGGAGTATATCCGTTCAGCCAAGAGGTTGAGCTCGCGCCAAGCCCGCTGGGCACTCTTCTTTGGCCGTTTTAACTTCACTCTCTCGTACCGGCCCGGGTCTAAGAACCTGAAACCGGACACTCTGTCTTGTCAGTTCGAGGCCGCTGGAGGGGAGCTCATGGCTGAGGCCATCCTCCCTAAAGGAATGGTTGTCGGAGTTCTCTTCTGGGGCATCGAGCGACGAGTAGCGGAGGCCGGTCGAGGGGTGCAAGTGCTGAGAGAGTGCCCAGAGGGCAGGTTGTCGGTGCCGGCTGCGCTGCATCCTGATGTCCTTCAGTGGGGTCATTCGTCCAGACTGGTCTGCCATCCATGTATTCGGGGAACGTTGGCTGCCACCCCGCCCCCTCGTTATTCTCCATCACCTCGCACCAGACTTCACTCCCGCTATCTTTTTCCTCTCTATTTAATCCCCCGTGTTTCTCTGTCCCGTGTCAGTCCGTTAGATTCTCTAACCTCCTTGACGCCTAGTCTTGTACCTAGAATCTAGTATCTTGAATCTTGTCTTGTCTTGTGGATTATTTACACTCTCATTTTGTCCAGGCTCCAGAGCTATTTGCACCCTGCACGGTGTTCTGCTGTTCCCGCAGATTGCTGCCACAGCGACCTTGGCTTTTTCTTGTATCGGTTGTACAAAGGATTCGTGCAAGGCGGATTAGAATTACCCACCTCTCCACTGTCATCTCGTCTCAGGAACTCGGGATCCACCACAGCTCCCCACCATCTTCTTGACCACGACTCTTCCTGCTGCTGGAGAGGTTCTGGCCTCGGTGGAATTATCCTCTCTCCCCACGGGGTTTTCGAGACGGAACTATCGACAGCTCTCTCTACGGGTCTTCAGACGGATTATTGACAGCTCTCCCTACGGGGTTTTCCAGACGGATCTATCGTCTTCTTTCCCGACGGGGTTGTTCGGACGTCTTTACTGACTTCTCTCCCTTCGGGGTTGCTTCCACTGGGACTAGAGCCTTGTCTCCACTTGGGGTTTTTTACCAAGTCTCCCTGGATTTTGCATTACGCCTATTTGGCCCTGAACTATCGGGAGGTTGACTCCTGTACGTCCTTTTAATAATTCCCTGTACTAATTCCCAGATCTTTCACCCGCCGAGCGCTCGAGCCTTGCCCCTGAAAGTTGCTCCCTGTGTCATGTGTTGCATTTGACTGGTATTGTGACTTGATTAAACCTTTATTGAACCCTGCATCTGACTCTCGCCTCATCCCTCATAACACACAGTGCCTTTAAAGGGGTCATATAGCGCGAATACGTGTTTTTCTGTGTCTTTGGTGTGTTATAAGTTGCCCATGCATGTATTAGACACGTACAATTGCAAATATTAAAGTGTCGGAACAAAAGATGCATTCTATCTAAAAGCGAATGCTCACCCAGACCTGCCGGAAATGCCTTGTGTAACCACACCCCCACAAATCTACGTCAGTTTGTGACTGTTGACTAAGACCGCCCAAATGTATACACAAGTAAGGTGGGCGTACTTGTCAGTAGAATTGCTTTGGAACCTGATGCTCCAAATATTGTAAGAGGCGTTACATTTCCATCACACACTTGCAGTACTGACCAATGACTAGGCACTGGTTAACTGGCCAATCATAGCACACCTCGCTTTTCAGAGTGATGAGCTTTGTAAAAAATCTACGTGTTTCAGAGAGGCGGGGCAAAGAGGAGATACAAACATGCACGGTATGTGGAAAATACAGCGTTTTTGTACCTTAAATCGTGTATACACATTGAATTACATCTAAAACAAATGATAATATTCGTTTTAGCTGTGTCATATGACCCCTTTAAATGTTTCGTCTTCGTTATTCAATCACACATCTTTACTTTTAAAGACTTGCTGTCTCAGTTTCACTCAGAGACAGTAAAGAGGAAAGGGTCCAGGAGTGTTTCCTCAGTGCTGTTTTATCTAGTTCTTATCATTTAACAGCAGCAGGCTCACAGCCTTGACAGCACAGCACAGCGCAGCTTAACAAGCTTAAAAAGGCAGATGCACGGCCAGTGCCAGATCACCACGTTCTGGGTCAAAGACCTAAATGTGATGTGGGAGATCTGGGGTGCCTGGCAGATGTTCTTTTATCAAAACTCAACCATGATCTCTTTTGAAAAACCATCCTTAGCAAAGTAATGCCATGTAGGGTGAGATGAGATGAGATGGGATTTGATTGATTGATTTATTGTTCCTTTTTTAATCAAATTATCTTTAATTATTTGCTGTAAAAAGGATTCAAAGTAAATATAATTTAGTTATTTCATAGCATTTTGTTTTTAATAGATAACTGTACACATTAAAATAGTATCAGACGGTCCATTACCAAAAAGAAAAAAAATTCCCCTAAATCTAATCTGATCTATCAGTACTGCTTTAATTTTATTCTGTTCTGTTTGCAAAAGGATTCGTTGACAGGAACAAGATTTACATTATATTAGCCTGTGCTTTTATCAGATATTTTTAATAACCTCTTTCTTTAAAAATAGACAGCACATAATCGGATCATATTTAAACTTAATACATATAAATGAACTCATAAACTACACTAGTAGTTGATATATAGCATCATTCATTAATATTCTAAGATATTGAGGATGGTTAGAAAATGACTCTTCAGCCTTAAATCTTGGTTTTAGTCACAGAGGTATGTGTTTATTATGATGAATCATTTCCTGTAATAGGATCATCTTCCTGTTTAGCTGTACTGAGAGTTACCATAACCCTGACAGACATCAACCTTGAGTGATGACCTGTGTCTTCATGAAGCTGAGTATTAATACTGTGTTTGAACTCATCTCAAGGTTTAAATGTAAAGTTCACCCGGAAAATAAAAATTCTGTCATAAATTACTCAATCTCAAATTGTTCTAATCTGTATGCATTACTTTGTTCTTTTGAACACACAAAAAAGATATTTAGAAGAATGTTAGCAACTGAGGTTTCTGGGGCACCATTGACTACCATTAAAATGGTTATCAAAGGTGCCCCAGAACTGTTTGTTTTCCTAAATTCTTCAAAATAACAGAAAAAAATACAATAATTCTTTCTACTATGGTAGTCAATGGTGCCCCGGAAATGTCAGTTGCTAACATTCTTCCAAATATCTTTCTTTGTGTTCCTCAGAACAATGACATTTATACAGGTTTGGAACAACTTGAGGGTGAGTAATTCATGACAGCATTTTTGTTTTTGGGTGAACTATTCCTTTAATTTAAACCACTTAGGCGCAAACGGGTAATTTAAAACTTTTTCTCCATAGTATAATTGTAATATTAATACGTTTTGCACTAAATGTGTGTTCCGTCACGTTGGCAACAACCTCCACTTGATCTCCATTTAAACCTCATCTGTATCTAGGAAAATTGACTGATATTTTTTGCAATTTTTCTTCGTATGAATCTCTGCTTCAGTTTATCACAGTCAATTGGACTGCATAACTGAGGCTTAAAATTTCATACACAGATGGTGAGTTTACTCAAAGACAGGCAATGGAAAGCAATCATGTTTTTGTCCACCTTTTCCAAAGATGTCCTGACGTGCTCGGCCAAAAGCTCGTCGCATCTACTTGCCAGACTGACTGCTCTCGAGTTCTGGATGTGCCATTGTCAACACCTCACATCCACCGAGTCAGAAAAAGAACTTATTTTTTCTCCACCATCTGTTCATCTGAGAACTCCAGCCTCACGCAGCCAGCCTCTCTTCCCACCGCTTTTCAACCCACTTTCTCCTGAACCTGCAGCATCAACAAGGCACAGCGTATTAAAGGAGTCTTTCATGGCCGTCAATAGCACATCTAGTTCGATAGAAAGTTTAAAATCACATTTTCGGGAATGGCTGCCATCGAAGTTTGTTTTGCATTCTCTACAAGAATGCTCATCATCGGGTGTTAATAGAGGCCACTCGGTCCGAGTCGTGTTATATTAGTAGCCCTGTGGCTGTCTCTCTCGCATGATTCGTTGGAACCCAGGGTCAGTCATTTAAATAGAGAAGTTTCATTATGATGTAGCTCCTAAAGCGAAGGAAATGTTCTGATCAGGCTACTGTATTCTCCTGAGGTGCGGCGGTGAGTCGTTATAGCTAGTGTAAGGCCGTTCCTCACTACTTTAAAGGACATTAGTCTGAAAGTTTTTGTGCATGGTGATTTATCATCGTTGCCGGATGACATTTTAGATTTGTGATGCTACAAAAAGTTTTTAAACAAGCCGACCTTTAAAAGGGACTTTGGAATTCAGTGTTACATGCGTACGTGATGGAGTTCTGCACAGGTGACCTTCCTTCGATATGCCAACATCAAATCAAAAACATACATCTCATTTTATTACATTTCGTTTTCCAAGCTATATAGATTCCAAAAGGTTTGTAAATGATGTTAGCACTTTATTGTGTTGGGTAAGTCATTTGTCTGTTGGCTTTAATGAAATTCTCCTCGCCAAATTTATGCACAAATCTCTTGACACTCTGGTCTCATGGAGAACGTCCTTATATTTACCACATGAATTTATGCATCGAGTCAAAAGAAGGCTCTTCTTTATAGACCTACTCTATTAACTTCAATGCCGGCAGACTTAAGAATCACCTTTACCCGAATCGCTCCAAGGAAAAGTGCATGTCGCCAGCCAAGAGGCCAAAAGTCACTTTCAAGTTTGACTTTCGGATCCAAATGAATGCTGACTTCTACATTTTCCACCAGGCTATTTGAGCACTGAACTTTTCAACACTTGGAAGCTGGAAGCCTCTTGTAAATAGTTTACGATAGGGGTTTTGGTTATAACCTTACTGTGACTATAGTGTGTGTTTTTTCTAACAGTGCTTAAAATCAATGGTGTTTGGGAAATACTGTAATAGAAAACAAAGGGAATTTGTTGTTGCCTGTTTCTAGGGCAGCATAGTTGTTTGCTTTACCATCCTTCTATGTCTAAGAAGAAAAATAGCTTATCCTTGCTGAACGATAATGCACAAAGGGTTATATAGAGTATGCACTAACTGTCTAACCAATAACTGGCTATGTCTTGTGTCTAAAAAAAAGATAAAAATTTGTTCATTCTCTCCTTTGCTTACTCCAGCTTTAATCCTCCTTAAATCCAAGGCCTTGTAAACTAACGGTACTGTTTAGCGAGCTGACAAAATGTTTATATGCTCTCCTACTTGTAAGTCGCTTTGGATAAAAGTGTCTGCCAAATGAATAAATGTACAGTATGCGGCACTCAGATTCATTTTGAACAGCATGAATTTTAAATGCCAGTTCTAAACATTAGTGCAAAATTATTGTAGGCAAAAAATATTTGTCCAAAATGCTGTGGTAGAAATCACATATTCACCTGACTAAACTGTCCATTTTACACAGAACATTTGCTTTAAATTGGAAATTCTGGCTGACTAACTTTACTGGCAGTTTTTTTTTGTGTGCAGGGGAATCTGAGATTATTCTGTTTAACATTTAGGCTACATACATAAATTGTAAAGGGATAGTTTACCCAAAAATTAAAATTCATTATTTATTCACCCTCATGTCATCACAAACCTGTATGACTTTCTTCTGCAGAACACAAAAGGAGATATTTTGAAGAATGTTGGTATCCGAACAACATTGTCCCCTATTGACTTCCCAACACCACTGAGACATTTCTCAAAATATCTTCTTTTGTTTGCCACAGAAGAAAGAGTCATATACAGGTGAATGCCATGAGGGTGAATAAATAATGACATATTTTTTAGCTTTGGTTGATCTGTCTCTATAAAAAGTTATTTTCCCTTTTGGTTAATTGTGTACAGCATCAAAATGCCCAAATGTGATGTTAGAAGTAGAAAAATCTAATTTGCAATCTATGCATGGTTTACACCCACCATGTCTAAGACTACACTTCGATTCAGTTTTCAAATCATACTTCTGCTTCTTGCTCACATCTGTGGAGAGGAGAGAGAGGGAAGGGAGCTTGTAATTTTGTGTCGTAGAGTCTTGAAGACCATTTAAGGGCATCTGATTCAATCCTAGCCCCCAAGACAAGACGTAAAACTAATCTACTGTGGGTACCAGTGATGTTTGCTCATATCTGGCGGTAATGCGCCATGTAATCTAGTTTGGCAAAATTGGGTGTGTGGGACCAAACAAGGGTTCGTGGGGGGCAGTCCAAAGGGGTTGGGACTTGGGGGAACAGTCTTAGTCCCTGGGGGCGCTCACGTGGGTGGAGTCCCTGGAGACTTGGTGGCGGCCGGGCCCGGCTAGGGACCGGGCGGACTGCCGGCTGAGATGCCTCCTCTCCCAAGGCGTCAGACGGTGGGTGAGGCAGCCGTCGAAGATCACCTGCAATTCGGCGTCTCTGAAATCCATCTCCTTCGCCACCGCCATGAATGCCTCGGCGAACTCCTTGGTTCCGTAGTCCCCTTGGCAAAACCCGAACAATAGATGGGCCTCGCGGGATCGCAGGGACACCTGATCCTTGTCCATAGCACCTGCTGGGTTCACTTATGGCTCGTTCGTTATGTCACGGTCGTGGAAGGAGAACCCAAATGCAGGCAGCGGCAGTGAAGGGGTAAACAAGGATATATTTATTTAAACAAAACAAAAGTATAAAACAAAACACCCACGATGGGGATATAAACAAGAAAACAAGATAACAGGAAGCAGACAGGACGTAGATTAACTAAGACTAGACTAAACTAAACAACACTAGACAAAAGCTAAACTAAAGACTTACTAGACTCGACTTGACTTGGGTATTCACAGCAAACAGGCACAGGAGCACAGCGGCACATTACACAGGAACACAAGCACAACGAACGAGCACAAGACAATAGACACGAGGATACTTTATAGGGTGACAAACAAAGGAAAATAATGAGGGGCAGGTGAGGAACATAAGACACGGCAGGGAAGCAATACGGGAAACGGAGGGGCGGGGCCAATGACGAGACACGAGAAAGCACATGGAATGTCAATGGTAAACACCCCATGACTTTCTCACACTAAACATAAGGGATCTGTCATGATCCTGCCACAAGACTAGTGTGACGAGGGAGGCGTGACGAGAGCCGTGGGAGGAGCAAGCGAGCGCCACTGGCCTAGTATCTCCCACGGAGGAGATCGGAAGCATAAAAGGCCGAGGGGCAGGAGCATACGGCGAGAGAGGACCGGGCCCGGACATTAGTTAAGTTTTGTTTATGTTTATGTTTGTGTTGCCGGCAGTCGTCCGCGAGGGGCTGCCGGCTTGTTACTTTTGTATTTTTGGTGTATTTATTTTTGATTAAATGTTTTGAATGTTCGCCGGTTCCCGCCTCCTTCCTTCCCGTTTTATTGAGTTTATTACAACTAGAAAATCCTGAACAAGAAGGCAGGTGACAAAAATGTTCAATTCCTTTATAGTTAAACGTTAAGGGTGTGCTTAGAGCATACAGAAGTTGACTGTTTATTCACTAAACGTCTTTGATTTCTGTCTCTTACATTTCTTGTTTTTTTCCACAGAACATGAGGAAGTAAGTAATAAAAGAATGTTAATTTTTGCACAGGTTATATTTCTTAAATATATTTGTAATCAAATTGGAAGTTACGTGGGTATAAATGTAATATTCTTCACTTCATTTATGCACAACCTCTAAAAAAATCTGACCCCTGAAAATAAGCTCAGTCATTGATGTGAAAACTTTTGAAAATTAGCCCCTGCCCCCCTACTGTATATCCCTGCGGTATATAAATATAGTTTCCAGTTTGTAGGTGCACATGCATTCTAAGAAAGGAAGAAAAACAACACAGGGTTTAGAAAACGCAACACTCATTGTTACAAGTATCTTATTCTCATTGGTGTTTATGTAACAGCCCCGCCTCGTTTTTCCACCTTCTCAATCTCTGGTGGAGAATGTGAGACGCTCCCTCAGTTTGATGCTGAAGGTTACAGTGTGCGGAAAGCGCGCGCTCAGACGCGCATGGCGAACGCTCTGCTGTGGAACGAACTGGATACGCGTGTCTCTTCAAACTGTAGTTAAACACCAGGAAATCAAATTCACCCTATTTAAATCCAGAAAAAATGAAATGTCTTTGTGGAAGTAGCTCTGTTTGCCGGTTTACAATTGCATTAGCCCGTGGAGAGGTAAACGAGAGAGAAGAGGAATACAGTTACAGATACATAGATGGACATGCCTGTCCGATGGAGAAGAGTGGATTTAACATATAAGAAACTGGATACTTCCGCTCTTTGGATTAAAGTTGCGGTTTGAAGGTACAACACGGCAGTTTTACTTGTTTGCGAACTGCATGTATTGCTGATCGATCATTAGGAAAAGCAGAGTCAGTGTTTACCAGTACACTTTTGCAACAGTTAATCGGTAAAACCATAAATTATAGGCTATTGACACTTTTAGACAAACTTTACACTCCTGCCTGGGAAAAATATTACTGGTTAAGTATCAATTTACAAGTGATTTCATCTTCCCAAATGTTGTATTAACTAAGCTTTTCGCTTTTTATTAAATATACATCTGCATCAAATAATATGAACTTTAAATCAAACAACTGTACACAACAGTCCACTTGTATCCAAATTATTCCTTTGTGTTTCTTGTTTTAGTCAAACATAACCATCGTTCAACTTGAATAAACCGTTTTCTAAGGAACGAAAGCGCATGGTTTGAGCACATGGAGACCTCGGATTTTTCGCAATTGTACACTTAAAGATAAATGCACGTCCTAAATGGCTCTTCAAAATCCAATTAAAACCCAACAAACAGATACACAGCGAAATGAGTGTGTTAAGTCTGTCTGATTGAAAAGGCGTACAGTGCGTCAGCTGTGTTGTTTCATCATCCGTGGAAAGTCTTAACCGCTTCTATGATCAGAACTGAACTGACACAGAGACGCTAAAGAGGCAATGTGGGGGGAAAGCAATAATGATTCAGTGGTGGTCCATTTAGACAAGAGTTGGTAGCAAACTGCATTTTAACTGTGATGTTGAATGCTTTGCAGTACGTGTTGACTTTTGCAGTTCTCTCTTCTAACATGTTTTTATGGCACCACTGTGGACTGAAGCTCTGCTGAGATCAGAAAGATGTTATGTTTGTGGTGCCGCGATGTCCAAGCAGCCTTGTCATCTTTTCCCTTCAGTATCCGTATAATTTACATAAAACCCGTCAGGGCAGTTTAGTTTAATGAAAACTCACTAATGTATTGAATGCATTTTGCATTGCAGTAATATGCCTTCCAAAAAAACATTGAACACGATTTACCTGGAAAATATGTGTTAGCCATCCTAATAATTTTTTTTATTAGAAATGCATTTTAAAACTCAGTATCATCATGTTTGATTCACTGTAACAATCATCTATATGCATGAATCAGTCAGTGTTGCATAAGGTACAGATGTATATTGTGCATTTATAAAACTTCCATATGTTTCTTCCATCAAAACCAGAAAAACGTAAAAAAAAATTCTCTTGACAGATGCAAAACTTTAATAAACACATAGACCTCTGTTCTGAATCTAATATCATTTGATGCCCAGAATAGGTCAGTTTGTCATCCTATGCAAATCCATTTGCTTATTACGTCTATAATAAAGCTTGTGCCGAGCTCAGTAGAATTTTGCAAATTCTGCTAAATCTCACACATTCATAACAACTGCTCACTGTGCAGTTTCTTTTTTTCTAATTCACAGAGACAGTATGAACTACGAGCTCCTTTGTCGAGATATTTTGTAAAACTGTTGCCCTGCAGCATCTACGTGTTATTTAGCTGATGTTTGCTTATGTTTCTGTCTGTTTTCTTGGACGTTGTACAAGGGAGAACAGTAGGGAGGGAGGAGACTTCTGTCCTAGTTAGTCAAGTCACATCCAGAGTTCAAACACAGGCTTCTCAGGACAGCTGTGTGAACAATCTCCCATAAAAAACTAATAGACTTTGCACAGCGCATCTGCAGCGCAAGGCCATTGCCCAGGACTTTCTGTAAATGCAGGTGTTCTAGAATATTGATTTGTCAAGGCAAAATGTAATGGGACATATTGTATAATCTAGTCGTGAGAGGACACACCCATGTAAACACGATAAAAAAAATGTTTATACTTTTGTTTGTGGTTCTAGGGCCTCTGCTTGGCTTCAGCCATCTCCATCTGATGGACGTCTTCATGCAGTATGCCTACAATGAGAGCTTCTTTGAAAATGTATCCCAGGACTTTAATGCCACAGGACAAGAGGGGAGGCACCAGTATAATTATTATGCCATGCTTCTCACGCTCCTCATTTTTGTCATCGTCTTTGGCAATGTGCTGGTGTGCATGGCCGTCTCCAGGGAGAAAGCTTTGCAGACCACCACCAACTACCTGATAGTCAGCTTGGCCGTGGCTGACCTGCTAGTGGCGACGCTTGTAATGCCATGGGTGGTTTACCTTGAGGTAGGTTCCAGATGGTCTCTGATGGTCTTTGCCAATGCTTGAAGAGATTAAATAAAAATTCTGTCATCATTTATTCACCCGCATAATATCCTTTTTTCTTTGGAATACAAAAGATTAGGTCCAATGTTGTTTGGTGACCAATGTTCTTCAAAATATCTTCTTTGGTGTTCTGCAGAAGTAAGAAAGTCAAACAGGTTTGAAATGACATGAGGGTGAGTTAATGATGAAAGAATTTTCATTCATGGGTGAACTGTCCCTTTAAATGGTTGCCCAATGTATGGTTTGTAATGCAAGGATAGATTAATCGATTGTTCCATGACTGAAATTTCTTTTGCCAACTGCTTGGTAACGCAGTCAGCATGTGCAAGAATGAACTAGGAAAAGCTTCAGGAACCTTATTTCGCAGCAGCCAATCAATTTTCGTTTGGCCGCTAGAATACGTCTAATTCTGGCAATATCTGATCTTAGCTACAGATATTGCTATTTTTACCCATGATTTGTATAACAGAATCCGTCCTTGTGTATGTCATTGACCCATATTTATTACGGAGGCTATCAAATTGCAAGGAAAATCCATAGGCTGTAATATACCTTCAGATCTTAGACTCTGCTTCTGTTGACACTGATGCAACCTTTTATGAGTATTTTCTGTGATTATATCACTCCGTTTTAAATTAGCTCTGTTGTTTCCATGTTGTTTTGCTCCTAAAGGTCAGCACTGAGTAACTGCAGTCGTGGTCAATAGTTTAAGTCATAAGAAATTTGGATTAGATAATTTTTCACACTTGAACAGAGCTGCCGGGGCAATAAGAAGAACCGCTGCGAGAGGGGCCTTAAATGAAAAGTTGTCATTTTATTGCAGCGAGGAGCAGTCTGTTTATTAGCTAAATTAGAACTAATTGCTGCACGAGCAGTGCGATGTGAAAATCCTCAGTTTTATTATTAGGACTGATGAGCATATATTAGCTGTCATTCCAGAAGACGCCCGCTTTCCGTAAACAACATTGAAAAAATCGGGAGAACACATCGAAACATGAGTCACGAATGTAACCTAATTGCGCTAGCAAGAAGTCGGTATCAATCAAATCGAGTGTTTTAGATTAACTGGGTCTTATGCAAAGCAATTTAAAAAGGTTTTTATGTTTTTATTGCTAGTTGTGTGGACCCCTCTCTCCCTCCTCTCACATCAGCAGCTACGTCTTAGATTGGCGCTAGAGAGACTCATTTCATGAGTCTCTTCATTTCATTTCTCTTCATTTAGGGGCAGTTGTGGCCTAATGGTTAGAGAGTCGGACTCATGACCAGAAGGTTGCCGGTTCGATTCCCAGGGCCGGCGGGTAACATCTGAGGTGCCCTTGAGCTAGGCACCTTACCCCTACTTGCTCCCCGGGCGCTGTAGTGATAGCTGCCCACTGCTCCGGGGGTACGTGTGTTCACTACTCTCTGGATGGGTTAAATGCAGAGGTCACATTTCGTTGCCTTGTACATGTGCAATGACAATAAATTGAATCTAAATCTAAAAATCTAAATCTTCATCTGAGTTAGGGGATATGGTGATGAACCGATTCCGGCAAGTCCCAGCCACGTTCATTAGATGTGTAAAATAATTCTTTAATCAATGACAGTGATTCAAACTCCAGAGGCAGTGACCGAAGCCCATCAAGAGGTATCTGAGGCCCTCGCCTGAGGACACACATTAATCAGAGGTACCTCAGAGAACTCTTCCAGCCAACTCCTAAGCTGCAAACCGTGGATGCGGCTGACCTCTGCTATATTGCTTCTCTGCCGGTTTTATCTCATAAACCAGAGAGAATGCCAATAGTTTATTGGTGAAAACATTATTACGGAGCGACTGAACCTGATGCAAACCGAGTTTTGGACTTTCGAGTGAGAAGAACAAGAGGTCGTTACCATGGATTTTTATGATCTAAAAATATGAGTATTGTGGATTGATTCCCAGAGCACATTTTAAAACAGATTGTAGCTTGCGGTGTAGGTTGCATTCAGATGCCTTGTTCTATAATTAGAAGAGCTTTTAGCTATGTATGTCTGTACTCCCAGGTGGTGGGAGAGTGGCGCTTCAGCACAATTCATTGTGACATCTTCGTCACCCTGGACGTGATGATGTGTACAGCGAGCATACTCAATCTGTGTGCCATCAGTATTGACAGGTAGGTGATTCTGCACTGCAATTACAAGAGCGCTCGTCTTATGCTGACCAAGATGTTATTCGGTTGTCGGGCTCATAAGAGGGAACAACTTCAATTCAATCCAATTTTATTTATATAGCGCTTTTCACAATGTGCATTGGTCCAAAGCAGCTTTACAGGAGAAAAGAAAAAGACAGAAAAGGTCAAACAGTGCATGGTGTTTGTATAACAAGCAAGATCATTCTAATAAAGCGATGTTAACAGAATTTACCAAACCTTTAAGCTAATCTAATATCTAATATCAGCAGTCTCCCAGTGAGCAAGCAAACATGGTGTGGCGAGGAACCCAAACTCCAATGATAAAGAAATGGAGAAAAAAACCTCGGGAGGAACCAGTCGCGAGGGCGTGTCACAGCTGCACTCAGTGGCTTTGATTGATTAAAACTTCTGCCTGAAAATAACACAGTTCTGGTGAAGAGGTTGTTGTTATGTAGGCTATAATGTTTAAAATATCATGCGAGTTGATGCATGTAAATACTACTCAAATTGTTTATGTCTGTGTTTAACGTGGAGAAATTTAGTCAGTAGCATCTCTATTCATCTCATTGGCTGTTGCTTGGCTGGCGCAGGATCACATATCAGTTCTGTAGCTGCGGGTTTTTAAGCCAAATTTCTGTGATGCTCGAATTGATGATTCTCTAAAGACTTTGTCACTTCAAAACTCGGATACAAGGTTCATTCTATTCCGATTCACATTTTTCATAAAAAATTTTGGTTCAAAGCCAATACATAAAAAATCAAGATATACTGTTTTAATCACCGTAAGGCTGGATTGACCATAATGACATTGTTTAAAATTGTTAACTTTGGTTAACATTGAGTTGAATTAACTCAAAATTTTAAGGCAGATTTTTTTCACTTATTTTTTTACATTTTACAGTGTTCCGGCAATACAGAGGATCAATTTTTGATAATCTTTTTATGTTTGATCTTTTTTTAAGTAAGACCATGTCAGAGATTGGATTTATAGGAAATTAATGTTTCAAAACTCAAAAGGATTACATTTTGAGACATGGTTTTGACTGGGTCACATTTTGCACTTCAGCTTCTCTTCCAATTCCAGTCTGGTGAAGATAAACTACTGGCTCTTTTAAAAAGGGGAGGAGCCACTTGATATGTCACACCCTTCCTGTCTCAGCAGAAATCGTCAACACATAAAAAACCAAAGCTGCACCTTTTAAGGCATTTTAGTGCGTTTTTAAGTTACACTGCCAGTTCTGAATGGTCATGTAGCAAGAATTGTGCTTTTTGGATCCGGATGATATAGTTAGAGCATCTGGCAGCAGGGCACCATACTAACTGGACCATACTAACCTGTCACACCGTAAGCCCTTGATTTCTGTTCTCTATGTCAATCACAATACTATTACTAAACGATACTGCAAAAAAGAGTGATTTCTAAAAGTTAAATGATACACCATGTGTGTCATACATCACAGGTCACACCAGTCGTGTTATGAGGGAATATGGAGGACTGTAAGATGACAACAAATCCATTCTGTCTGTTATCTCCTACAGGTATACAGCTGTGGCCATGCCCATGTTATACAACACACGCTACAGCTCCAAAAGAAGAGTCACGGTTATGATCTCTGTTGTGTGGGTTCTGTCTTTTGCTATATCATGTCCGCTGCTCTTTGGACTTAATAATTCTGGTAAGTATAAATATTTACTTTTGATTGGATCATGCCAAACCCATTTATAATAAAGCAAAGAAATTGCAAAATGATATTTTTTTATTTAAATAGATATACAGAATTACATTGAATAATAACCACAAAGGAAAAGCTGGATAAACTTGTCCTTACTTGTCCTTTAAAAAAACAAGTATTATGGTACAATGTAGCATCTGGCGCATACAAGACTGATGTTGAAAATAGGTGTTTAGACAGATGAAATGAAGTTAGGTCATCTATTCATTTGAAAGTTATATTAGAAGTCATTTCTCTGTCTGAATGCTGATGGTGAAAGGAAGGGGGTCAGGGACATGTGGACAAATTCTGCTGCAGGTTGCTCGACTGCTGAGAAATTGAGTATTACACTCCACAGGCGTCTGCATTGTTGGGATACAAGTTTATATCTTGTACCACACTGAGACCCCTGAGCTGAGACTCTTGATACAATATCAACTGGTGGTCAATAAACTGCTTTATATAGCCTACACCAGTGGTTCCCAACTGAATCTCTATGTCTTTAAGTGTATTTACCTTATTTTATTTCTGTTCACTTATTGTCAATTGAGAGCTATTGATAGGTGAATGGATTGGGCTATTGTCAGGCACATTAGTCACAGACTAATTTTCCCTCTGTTTTATATTGCAGTCACCCATGACGATGCCCTGTGTGTGATCGCCAACCCTGCCTTTGTAGTGTACTCCTCCATTGTTTCCTTCTACGTGCCCTTCATCATTACCCTACTAGTATACGTACAGATTTACGTGGTATTGCGTAAGCGACGGAAACGGGTGAACACAAAGCGCACCTTCCCGGTTACAGACGTGGACATGAGCTCCACTATAAAGGTACTGCTATAAGCAGAGCAATGCCTATTTACCTGGCTCACTAGTTCAGTTTAATAAATTGAGATTGTTAAAAAAGTGCAGTGCTGATAAATTCATTTGTAATTCATCAGCACTGTCAGTCCCATAGCAAAGTAATTCCCATCTGCAGAATAACAGTAATGAACAGCTGGGTAGTTCTGAACACACTCCTGAAATATAGAGGAGGTTGTTTATGCATTGTGCCGGTGTTTGCCATAAATCTTTGTTATTTTGCCTCAACCTTGAGATATTAAGTGTCAGCTAAATGAATAACTTAATTAATATATCGCATGAAGACAGATGTTACCGTTACATGATGTAAATGACAAAGCCTTATAATGTGAGATTATTTTATGTGCAAACGTGGTACTAATTTGGGCCAAATAATAATCACGATAATTTTGCTCAAACGTTTAATCGCAATTAATAATCACAATTATTCTGTCATTTTAGAACTTTTTTTAGGTCACTTCACCAAATTTATTACACTTTGCAGTTGAATTTCTGCTATACCGTATTTCAAAACGCACAATCATCTCTACACTCTGCCCCCCAAAATTTCGGACCTTATCATGATGACATTTTGCGCTTGCTATTAACACATTAATATTGCAACGATTATGCTTAAAAGAGCCATGTGAAGATTTTAGTGGCATCTAGCGGTGAGGTTGCGAATTGCAACAAACGGCTAACTCCAACCCTCCCCCTCCTTTCGAAGCACTACGGTGGCTGACACAGAGCTAAGATGTCATCACGTTTTTGCTTCTTTGCCGAAGGATATAACAAATTTACAAAACACGCTCTGTAGAGCAGTTTGTACGTTTAGGGCTACTGTAGAAACAACATGGCGTATTACATGCAAGGGGACCTGCGGTGTATGTAGACAGAAATAGCTCATTCTAACGTAATAAAAACATAACGCTTCATTATGTAAGGTCTTTATACACCTCTGAAGACATAGTTATGTATATTATATTGCATTTCTGTCAATACACCCTCCTAAAAATTACATACAGCCCCTTTGATTAGAGATTACTGTTTAAAATGGTGAACTGATTTTGTGTAAGTTTACATTTTTGCTTGTATAAAAATTATTGTTAAAAACATCCACATCAATTTGGGAGGAAGCAAAAGAATAAATTCACCCTGCACATAACTGCTATGGCACACTGAGAGTGCATCATCCATTAAGTTATTACCAATGTTACATTCTTTGAGCAAATATCCTGGATCTGCTTCATCGCTTAAAACCTGTTTCCAAGAACGGAAGCTACACACAAACTGCCCCGCAACTGCGATTTAGTGTATTTAGAATTACCTTTTCTTTTTTCTTGTATTGATTCCCTGGTCATACATCAAATCAATGCGCAGCGTGCAGGAAATGACCGCTGCTTCATACCTCTGTTATTATAATGCATTGTTAGTCGCTGCAATGTTTTAAGCAGAGCAGACACATGCAGGCTTCACCACAGAGCTTATGCTGCTCCAGAATAAATTCAATATACCATTATTCAAAGAAACTGATAGCTTATCTACCCACCCCAAGCCTCTGCAAGGGCATCAGTGCATTATAGAGAGCCATTTGTGGTTAGGGAGCTCTGATACTATGTTCTGACAGCAAAAGTAAACATCAGATCTCCTATCAGTGGCTTCTGCCTCGGCCGTCTCCTCCACAGCATTCTGATGCACAAAGAGGCTTAGATCAACATCATGTTTATTTCAGGAGAGCTTTTGTTTCAAATTACAAAACTTTCTTATCTCTTCGTAGTGTATATCAAGTGTTTACAGTCGAAATTCTAACCTTGTGTGGATTTAGATCTAAAGGATTTCATGAAAATGTAAGCTGTAGCAGTCTGTCTGTTTTGAATTTACTGTACAAATCATTTACAGACTTTTTGGCATAATAACAATATTACCTATGACATTTACGAAATATTAGTGTTGCCAACCTTGTTGCTCAAATTTTCCAAACCGGGGACATCACAATGGAACATCCAATTTGCTTCTGGTACAAATCCGTCACAGCAGTCTGGTCTGTATCTCCTTTGTGTGTGTGTGTGTGTGTGTGTGTGTGTGTGTTTTTTCAGAGGTGCACCCACCCTGATGATGTGAAACTGTGCACTGTGATCGTCAAGTCCAGTGGGAATTTTCCTGTGAACAACAAAAATGTGGTATGACCAATATAGCTCTGCCTTTCAAAATAGAGTTCTCACCAGGAGTTTTTTTGCCTCTAACAGCTTGTCTTATCCGCTGCTATGACTACAGATGACATTTGAAAAATGATAGCGTGTCTGAAAATATTAAATGATCATTTCATTTTCCATCCGCTATAACAGTATGTTGATTGAACCCATAAACAAGAGGACTGCCCAGTTAAGAGTTACTTTTTTTGCTGTGTATTGCCATCATAAGGAAGATAATGTGCTCTTCTAAATTAAATGTATCCCTAAATGACTTCTCCCTTGACAGATCTTCATAAAGGAGGTGGTAAACAATGCGGACGACATCCAAATGGATGAAATCTCGAACTTAAATCCTCCCAGACAGAAGAAGCAGGATCAGTGTGGTACGAGTCAAGAACACAGCAGGCTGGTTAACACTAACCTAAGAGAGACTGACATCTCACCCCCATCGCCTGAAGCTGGTGTCAAACCCGAAAGAAACGGCAACACCAGCAATATTGCGAAAGTGGCCAAAGCGTTTGAGATCCAGGTCTCGCCCAACGGCAAAACACAGACGTCAGTCAAGTCTCTTAACAAGCGCAAAATCTCCCAGCAGAAGGAAAAGAAAGCTACTCAGATGTTAGCTATTGTCCTTGGTAAGCATGTACTTAGTTTTTGCAGTTTTTAAAGGTGGAAATGTTTTGTTCTGAAGTATGTTAAATACTTCTTTTGCAGGTTAAAGTCGGCATGAAATGGAAGTAGCGACTGAGTTGAGAAAAAAAAATGTAGGGCGGGACTTTATTTCATCCACCAACTGATTGAATTGTTAAAAGATGAAAGATTTGAATGCCAGTCCGCACCATTCCTTGTGACCAGAAGAGAGGTCGTTTCGAGAGGGGGAGGAGGTTAACGTTTTTGATTAAAGATTACAACAAGTGCGAATGATTTAAAAAATAATAATGATGTGCACTGATAAATAATTTATAATAAATACTTCACCACTGTGTAAAACAATTATAATTTAATTTCATGCCGACTTTAAAGTGCAGAGATAGATTTAAAGGGACAATGAAAATTCTGTCATCGTTTACTCACCTCGAGTTGTTCCAAATCTGTATACATTTCTTTGTTCTGATGATGAACACAGAGAAAGATATTTGGAAGAATGCTTATAACCAAACAGTTATTGGCCACTATTGACTACCATAGTAGGAAAAATTACAATGGTAGTGCCCCAGAACTGTTTGCTTTCCAACATTCCTCGAAATTTCTTCTTTTGTGTGAAATTTTTGGTAGTTAATGGTGGCCAAGAACTGTTTGGTTACAAGCATTCTTCCAAATATCTTTCTCTGTGTTCATCAAAACGAAGAAATGTATACAGATTTGGAACAACTTGAGGGGGAGTAAATGAAGACAGAAGTTTCATTTTTAAGCTATTCATTGTGGTGCTTTTAGCATTGCCATGTTTGTGTGTCTCAATTTCTTTGTACAAAGGAATTTGATTTCTAAATACCAGATTTTTGATGTGGTCCTTTATGCAGTGAATTACACAATATTACTTAATATTAAAAGCTCCTCAAATCCACAGGATAAAACAATGTAATTTGTTTTTACCTACAATAGGTTTCAACTCTTAAGTGCAGTTCATCCCTAAAGTGCTGTCAAACAGATTCCGACCCCTCAGACTGTTACTTTGTTTTGACAACTGATTCAGTACACTTCACCTCACTTCAGTCTGCATTATTTTCAGGTGTATTCATCATCTGCTGGCTGCCGTTCTTCATCACACACATTGTGAACACATACTGCCAGGTCCCACCTGAACTCTACACCGCCTTTACGTGGTTGGGCTACGTGAACAGCGCCGTTAATCCAATCATATACACCACGTTCAACATTGAGTTTCGCAAAGCTTTCATTAAGATTCTTCACTGTTGAGCGAGAACTCTCTTCAGAGGAGCAGACGGGAAGGAAACGATACCTCAAGCAGTGGACACACTGGAAATCTTAATGTAAAGCATGACAATAAAACTCCAGATGCTCCACATTTCATTGGGATGACACCACGGCTTAAAGAATGTATATAAAGTGTTTGTATCATAAAATGTATTTTGGTTTTGAGATAATGTTGCACAAAAATAAAATGTGCATATTACAACACAAAACACAGTGGAAAATAAACATCAAATGCCTACATTTGACATACAATAAAAAACAATTCTTATCTGTTTGTCAGTATTAGTTTTTGTTTTTGTTTTGTTTTTTTGTATTTTTTCTGTTTATAATTTTTGTTACACTGTTTGCAACTTTGCTCCATTTTATCAAGTGTTTGTCAGACATTCACTTAACCACAGATAGAAACCTTAAAAAACAAATGCATTCAATAAAACTGTAACTGTCATTTCTGTACCAATGTAAAAGCATTTACAGTTTTGAACAAAAAAATAGAATAAAAACAATTTCTTATGCCGAAACTTGTATACGAAGTAGCCTTGACCGTGCTTTGTGAACCTTCCCAGTGGAAGCATCCACCATTTTGGTTCCCTGTTTTGGCCTTGAGGAAGTAAACAAAATACTTGAGGGAGTGAAAGAGGAGGTTCAGAACAATCTGCTTACGTCCCTAAGGAGTCGACTGTGGAGAACGTCACCCAAGCGTGCGAAAAGCAACATCAGCAAAATGACTGTGTAATTTTCATTTAAGGTTTCTTTGTACTGTTTATTACTGTTTGTATGAATACTGCTTTCCATATGACACACGTTGAATGTGATGGGCCTGCCGTTGCAATGTAATGCATGTTTTGTTCTCATGAGATGTATGTCGCACAATGATGTAAGCTTACGAATAAAGTAATTGTGCACTGGTGGTTGCTGAATATATCAAAATATCAGCGAAAAAGTTTCCTTTTGAGAATTGGGTTTTTCTGTAAACAAATAAAGGCATACATGAGCATTGAAACCGAGTTAGTCTCTGGCCTGAGGGGTGAGTGTAATTGATGTGGCAAAGAGAATGCATGTTCTAGGGACAATGCAATAACATTAGCCCCATGGCAACCATCTGCGGACAGACACAGCTGATCCAAACCACAGATCTGTAAACAACAACACAAATGTACAAACTACTGTACAGTACAACAATGCACTGCTATAGTGTATACCGCAACACACACGGTGTTGTGCAGTTTAGATGTAACTTGGAGCCCCTAGTGACAAGTTTCTATTTCCGTTATGTTATTGAAATACATTTTTATGCAGATTAAATCACCTGCGTAATATCTTGAGTGGAAAGTTTTTAAAAGCATGATTTTCTGAAATGCATTAAAAGCTGCATATACATATTTGCTTATAATATAAGATCAATAATTGATGCATCAATAAAATAACATTTTGTGAAGGTACAGGGTTTTATTATAAGACATCTGCTTGGGTTGGTTCCAAACTTTTAAGAACACAAGAGTAAAAGTGCATTATTTTATTATTTAAATAGGTTGTTTGTGAAAGTTTGAAAAGTTGATAAAAACATGAATTTCTTAAATCTTGCATTACAAACTGTATTCCACATTTCGGCTTATAACATTAATAATAGATGCACCAGGAATACAATTAAATAAACAAAATTTCTAAATTGTCTGTGTTGTACCTGTGTTGATTGTAAAGCACAGATCACTGTAAGAATTTTCAGGGCCTCTCATAGAGACATGCAATGATGGCGCCTTAATATTAGATCCGTAAAGTGCTCGACTTTAATCGCTTGGAGGGGACCGGTCATTCATTTCACATTTGTAACATTTTTTACCACTTCTCTGCTTTGCAGTCACAAATCCAGACAAATTTGTGACATAAATACGAAAGAAAAGTAAATTTCACATTAGAAATCCTAGCTGCAGTAAAACTTTTTTTTATCAAGTTTTTCATCATTAGCTGAGGAAATCACCTGTTAAAATAATTCATTAGCGTGAGTAAACAACAGAGAGCGGGAATGCCCTGCATTCGCTGAAAGAGCTGTCAAGGATCTGTACAGTTTCTAATTACCTAAATTGCTCCTTTGATACATTGCAATCAAAGCTATTTTTTCCGCAAGTCAAATGCGAAGACAGCTTGTAAGGTTAGACACGCATCATTCAGCATCTCGTGATTGCCGTCGGCAATTAACACAGCCTGAAGGAGGTCAGGAGGGTTGAATATTTATTAATTCTGGAGATGTGACGGAACGTAACGAGAGTACCAGTGTACCAGTGTGGACCATTTGCATACGATAATTCAAATTACTAATGCTGCGTTCTAGACAACAGGGATGTCGGATTTTCTCGACCTCAAACCCGCAAAGAACGGACTTGTTTTCTTGTGGAGACCGGTATTGCGAGGCAGCCTCGGAAAAATGAACTTGGATGGACACGCCGCAGTGACTTCTGGGACTTCAAGCGGATTCCGTAGGTGTGCAATATCGTGTGATATCGAGAACAGATCCGGGTACTTTCATTCACATTCTCTGTTGTTGTGTTCTTGAGTATTGGAACCGGACTTTGACGGTTATTGATGACATGGAGCGAGAACACGAGGACACAAGAAAAGTCGGACATGGGACCTCTGAGCTCGGGGCAGATCATCAACGTCAATCTCAGGGAGACGTGTCATTTGACGTCACACCCAAGATGCTTCCAGCAAGATTAGCGTGAAGCTAAATTATGTGAAAATGTAAAAACAAACTTTTAAGTATACCACAGATGGTGGTATGAAACACGTTTTTTAATCTGCCGTGACGTAGGACATTTAAAATGGATGTTCCCACTTACGCCTTTGTCTGGAACGCGGCGTAAGCGTGGATTTTGTTTTGGATTTGTCACTTTCTTGGACCGAATATTTGGACTGGGACGAGTCTGGTTGTAGAAGGAAGTTAAGAGAAAGAGAGAGAGCTCTCCCACAGCGCTGAGGTTATAATCACTTGCTTGGCATGGTTACCCCCCCTCCTATATGAACCCAACTATAAAGAGAATTAAGCCGGGCCAGCTGAGCCACAGGCAGGTGCTGTGTTTGTTTACCTGATGCGTTAAGACTGCTCCTGCAACCTACTGGACCATACTGCACTATTGTAACCTCGGTTCCCTGAGAGGTGGGAAAGAGACATTGCATAACTACGCTATGGGGGTAAACCCTCCTTCTCTACCTTTACTGAAGCCTTGTTGAATCACGCCAGTGGCATTTGACTCGCACTGGCCAATGCCGCTCAAGATGACACACAGGTATTACCTGTGTATTACACAAGTAATACAGACCCTTATATCCGTATAATATATAAGCTATAGCGCACATGTAAACCACATAACAGTGTACTTTAGGCATAGGAAGTAATGGTTGAGATAGGAATCGAACCCGGGTCTCTCACGCCAAGGCAAGTGGCTCTAACCACTGTCCTACAGGGGGCATCTCGCTAATGCATAGAGCACATGCATGAAAAGGCTCGTTGCCATTTTGATCGGCACCCATGTGAAAGAATAATCACAACACGTGCTTACATGGCATGCCGCCATTACAATGGGGACCTACTGTATTGACGTGTGAAAATTAGCCGAAATGAAGCCTCACTTGTACAAAGCAGAGCCCTAAGCACGGGGTCTGCTCGCGTACAAGAAGTGGCTCATTGTGTGAGAAACGGCTGAATTACACAGCATATATACAAGGCAAAACCTATGGGAAAGGTCTGCTCATTGTGTGAGATGCGGCCAAAATATGCTTTGTTACATAGCAGGCCGCTGAACTGGGGGATGCTCATGTAAGTGTGCACACTGTGGCGTGATCTGCACCAAGTTCAGTGGAGAAAAACTCCCAGAATGTGGCCATAATGTCCTCATAGACTCCCGACCAGTTGATGCGCCGACCGAGCCTCGATACAGTGGCGGATCTCGGCTATCGGTGCTCATCACCTCGTGATCTGTAGGCCGGAGCGGCACATGTTGGGCGCGGTGAGCCTCTGCATGCAACCTGTAGTTCATCTTCGCTTACCTATAATCCATAAGCAAAGTTCTTCTTGTTAACCATCTGCTGGAACGCATGTATTGGATGCAGGTAGCAACCTATCAACTAGGGATGGGGAGTCGACTCCAAAAGAATCGATTCCTCGACTCTCAATGTCCCTAAAGTCGGATTCGACTCCAAGACAGGAATCGACTCTCGTCGACTCCTTTTCAACTCCGTAATTTTTGATGTTGTCATTGACTCAAATCGGTTAAATTGTCTTTGTGATTTGCGCAAAGCAACGAAAACCATTTAAAAAACAATCATGTTTAAGGTAAAACTCATACCTCCACTCTCTCTCTGACTGTACACGTTTACATCCGATCCAAAACACTGCGGTAATCAGTGCACGAGCGACGCCTACTGGTACTCACACAAAAGGGCACGCAATATTTCCCGTTCATTCTTCACCTTCAATCCGACCACATTCAGTTCTCACATTCTTATTAAAAACTCTCATATATTTTGTCTGTCCGTCTTCAAGCTTTTATTTCTCTAAACTGTTAAGACTTTGTAAGATGCTTTGAATGAAAGCGTCGCTATGCTTAAATGTGAGTCCGTACGCATAACTGGACACAAATCAAAATCAAGTTTATGGAAACAAATTATAAAGCATTTCATCCAGCTTAAAGGCGTTAAAAATCAACAACAGCCAGGAAGTCACAAATCATATATTAAGTTATTGTTGCTGTGTTATTATTATAGCATATATCGTTGGTTATATGGTATGATATATGGTTGTTTTAAAATGACAATGACAATGACAAATGAAAATACTTTTTATTGTTAAATGCCCAAGAAAAGCAACGAGCATAGGGTGAATATATTAATGAATTCAAATAATACAAAACAATGAAACACAGTACAAAACTTCATTTGTGTGACTGTAAAGGTCTTTGCACATACAGTCCAAAATTTTTTGTATGCGTTTTTTCGTATTTGGCTCTCGTTTGTACGGTGTCTCTGAATTATTATAAAAGGCCACTCAAAATGCTCGATACGGATGCGAAAACGCAGAAAATCGAACACGGTCCGAATTTTTTTATGACGGACGAAAATATCGTAGGCAGTGTGTAAATGTGATTGACACAACGTGAGGTCATATTTATTTTTTAACGTGCGGAAATTTCGGACGCAAATTTCGGACTCAATGTGCAATGCAAGTCGATGAAATATAAAATTAATAAAAATAATAAACAAAACTAAATGTCTTACCATAAGTCTACCTGGGCCATCATGTCCTTACGCTGCGTGCGCTTGGAAAACCCCATCGGTTTAGGACCAGAAAGGGGTTAAACTGGCAGCACAAAAAACTCTGTGATGGTGTGCTCGTTGCACAAATGCATGTGTATTTGCTAGTGACTTTGGAGATGCCAGAGTTTGGTTGCCAGTCAAAAGTTCCCAAACTTGTGAAATCAGATTCATTTATTTTATATTCGTATTCCTGACCCCGTTTTGAATGACAGTAAATGGAGTCGATGTCCAACAAAGGTAGTCGAGAATCGGAGTCGACTCCAAAAAAACCTGGAATCGAACACCCCTACTATCAATGGCAAAACATCTGGTTCATGAAAGTCAATGCCGCTATGATGGCGCAACATACTGTATAGTGCTTTCTTTTTATATTGATATGTATATATTATTTTATTTTTATCTTAATTTGTATTTGTGCAGAATGTTTATATATAATTTTCCTGTGTTTCACAATGTAAAATTTGTTTTATCATGTCAATAAAGCTTCTTTGAATCTTGAATCTAGTGGCGGCAGGGCCCGCCCCTTTTCGCCATCTTGAGTGGCATTGGCCAGTGCGAGTTGAATGGCATTGGTGTGATTCAATAAGGCTTCAGGAAAGGTAGAGAAGGAGGGATTACCCCCATAGTGTAGTAAGGCAATGTCGAAAGACCGCTCTCGAAAGGGAACAGTTGAGATCAGTGGAAATGAGTTCTGGTAATGTAGCTTGGGGATGATGGGGACTAAAAATACTGTGAAACTTGCATATTGGGAATATGAGGGGCACAAAGTCACAGTGTCCTTAAATGTTATATTACTGTACATTAACCGCATTCTGTCAAATTTCAATGTTAAGCGGAAGGCAGTGAAGTAAAAAATTAATCTGTTTGCACGTCTATATGGTTTTGAATTATACGCAGCAGCGCTCGCATTAATCTTGTACAAGGTCTAGACTGGTTTCAATCAACATGACGAATAATCAGTTAATCATCATTAAAACTACCACAAAAGATCAGACGAAAGCTTGCATCAGCACATTTAGTCACAGTTCATTCCTAAAACGGGTGAAGCATGGGTTCTTGGAGTGATAGATGTTTCCAAGAAAAAGGAGTTCTGTGTAGCTCCACAGGAATTCAAAGATCTATAAAAAGCATCCTAAAGGTTCTCTGAAACAAAAATATTTTTTAATACATGTAGATATCAAATACTGTAAACAGATACATTTTCCTTTTGCCATGAAAAAAAAAACATTTTTAAATATAATTAATAATAATAATTAATAATAATTAATTTGACACATTCAGTTCAGTTAGTCTAGTAACCATCAGGAACAAGAGGAGAGTTCATGGGGTGAACGTATGGAAGGTGACATTTTTTGCAATTCACACATTTCAGACGTTTTGTAAAGAAAATTTGATCTTCATTTCTCAGAGAAGCCTTTATGGATGTTATACAGACTCTTGTGAATTTTCAGCATACACTAGGTAATTTAACACGCTTAGAGACATTATTGTATTGGTATTTATAAAGTAAACCAATCTTTTTCAAAAGTTTGAGTTTGTTGTGTCAGCAGACAATGTGTTGACGATGGAGACCACTGGTCTCAGAATCTCTGGTAGTGTTCAGACGATGCATGTTATACAGTATGTATCAAGCACAAATTTGTAGAGCTACAGTCTCTGTGTGGTTGCCTGAAGGAACTCAATCATTGGTCATACTTCACCAGAAATAGTCTCTCAGTAAAGGAACTGTGTTTTTCACCACATTTCTTGAGGTGTGCGGTCTTGTGTATAAATCTTTTTTAACACATTTTCTATGGAGATTTAAACCTAATCCGCATATACGAGCATTAACAGTACTCCCCAGGAAATATATTGGACTAAGGTTTTATGAAAGCTTTTGAGGCCACATAAATGAAAAAATGTAACTGAATAATTTGTCGGTCCTCTTACAAATTCTTACGAAAACTAACATTTATTTAGTAAAATAAAGTTGATAAATGAAATCTGACAAGTGTAGCCTACATTACACAGCAGAAAGCTTCCTTTGTGTTTCAACAGCTTCGGTTTACTTTGTATGTACACATACACAAAAGCAGAGGTCATGTGCGATCACTGTCAGACTCTGTATAACTTTACATTTCAAGTCCTCTGCACTACAAACCCAATTTAATTTCACATTACAGAATATTAATGAATATTGCATCAAGGGAGAAGTCATGCTGTGAATGTTCAAATCAAAGCTTTTGCTATTTTGCAGACCTTAATGAGATATTAAAAGTGTCTTGTGTATTGCAGTGGACAGGGCTGCAGGCCTGATAATAGAGGACTTGTTTCTTCTCACAACATTGACGTTTTATTATCATGAGAATACTTTTTCATGGCAGAACCTTCAAAAAAGTAATTATGATATTCCCATTATAGCTTAAAATCCTAATTACTGGTTGTCTCTGAATCCCAATAAGTATATGATTATATTGAAATGACGTTCAAGAGTATTATAATTCAAGCTTTTTTGATGACATGTCATGTTTAATGTACCTGAGAGACAAATACAAAGCTTAATTTCAGTCTTGAGTACAATAGATTGACCTCATATTCAGTTTTGTAATGATGTGCAGGTTAGCAACAGCACAGCAATAAAATACTATATGCTATACTATAGACCACTGTTTTTTTTTATCTACATATAGAATTCATTCTAAAAATATTTGTTTAACATTTTAATTCTGTTATAAATGTTTTCTTGGTTGTATTGTGTTCAATCGTTGCTACAGTGTTAAAAAACTGAAACAGGCAGTTCTTCTGGACCAGCGCTGTTTACGTCTTCCGAAGTGGTCTATATACCATCCATTCGACTTTATATAACAGTGTTTTTCCTTGATTGGCTGGATTTACACCACAAAAAATAAAGAATTTCTTAGTATTTTTGAATTGTCTTCCAGTACAACTATTTTAAACTTCTTAAATCAAGACTACGGAGCCCCTTTGGGCACATGGGGTGGAAAAAATGTGAGAAAATGTTTTTTAAAGGTTTTGCGTTCCCTCGCAAAACTTTTGCGTTCTCTCGCAAACATGTTTGTGTTATCTCTAATGCGTTATCATTAGGCTACGAAAAATAGTCATTAACTTCAGTGTTACATACTGTAGTATAACTAAAACCAGTTTAAATTCAGCAGGAGAGCATTAATATGTAAACTGAATTTGGTGAGACCACAGTGTGTAACATTTAAGTTATTAATGACTATTTTTGTAGTAACGCTTTTCGGGTTTACAGTCACTTTGCAGACGGTTTCTTTGGACTTGTCCATGTCGCCTGCTCATATAGAGATCAATTTATATTCTCGTTTTGAGGAAGACTAGGTTGTAGATCATTGTCTAAGGAATTATGTGTTATTTGTGTTATAACTACGTTTAGCTCACGAGTTATTGGTCCGGGAATCTACTCTGAACCGCTCCATTGTTAATGTACGGAGAGGGACAACAGGACTTTTGAATGTTTTGCGAGATAATGCAAATATTTTTGCGACAGAACGGAAAAGTTTTGCGAGATAACGCAAATATGTTTGCGAGAGAACGCAAACGTTTTGCGAGGGAAAGCAATGTTTCTCGGGGGAAAGCAAAACTTTTGCGAGATAACGCAAAAGCTTTAAAAAATATTTTTCTCTTCCCTTTCATACTTTTTCCACCCCATGTCCCTAAAAGGGCTCCGTACAAGACACATTTACTTGAGAATTAAAATTAAGTATTGTTTTCAGAATTTTTTTTAAAGTAAATTAAGGTTAAATTTATGATAGAGAAAATGTCTGCTAATTGTGTAAGAAAAATAAGCTTTAAGTTTAACATCTGGTCATTTTACTTCTCAAGTAAATGCATTTTGATTTAATCATTTTTTAAATATTTGTACTGGAAAACAAAACAAAAATACTAAGGAAGAAATTAATTCTTTGCAGTGCATGTGATGTCTGATACAGTTGCATGCTTTTGTATTCTAAGTACAATGACTGGATTCACAAAGTTGTTTTTCTTTCCTTTTGGTAAATCTTTTGTACTTTGGATTCACGACAGAGCTTTTAATCAGAAACGGAAGCCTGTCGGGAAGTGAAAAACATGTCAAACTTGTTTTCTTTTTGTTGTGAATGCCATGTAAATTCCACGAATGCTTATCATTTTTTCACTGTGACATTATTACTTTACACGTATGAATAGTTTGAACTGACAATGATAGAATGCTGACATTTAATAATGCATTAAAACGCAAAATTAGGCATCAAACACATACATTTTGTGATAGATATCTGTTTGCTCTTGAAATAGTTTACTATATACCCATTATAGGAAAACGGAAAAATTAATTTCATTCATAACTTACATTCTGAGAACACACCTGAGGTCTGTTCTAACCCCAGACAAAAGCGTTAAATTCTTGGAATTTAAATCAAGAACAGCGACTGTGTTTATAAGAACAGGCTTTGCGGAGGGAGGAAATCAATAGCAGAAATCAATGCCGCACACCCTGTAATGGTGGAGTTGTCTGTCACAAAACACTGCTCTCGCTCCGTGTGTCTCAACCAATGCGCTAGCTGTCCAGTAACAGCACCGCTTCTGTGTTGTTGCACCGCTGGGCCAAGGTTATGGCGGTGCATCTTTTCGAGTCCAGCATTCCCCGCTGTGCGTTATTCATTAGCAGTGCCTTCATAATGGGGATGTTGTTGTGCTGGACGGCTAAATGCAGTGGTGTCGACTGGTTGTTATTCTGAGCGTTCACATTGGCTTGATGGGATATCAGCTGTAACACACTAGGGAAGCTGCTAGTGTTACAAGCTAAGTGAAGAGGTGTCCAGCTGTTATCCTCAGCCAGGTTAGGGTCGGCGCCGGCTGACAGCAGCACAGCGACCACTTCTTCCTGATCGTGGTGGCAGGCCAGATGCAAGGGTGTCCAGCCGTCCTTTCCTTGGGCGTTGATCGAGCCGCAGTGCTCCTCCAACACAAGAATGGTCTCGTGGCGGCCCTTCAGGGCTGCCAGGTGCATTGCCGTCCAGTTCTGATGGGTTCTGGCGTCAGGGTCGGCTCCTTTGCTCAACAGGAGCTTGCAGATTACCGTGTAACCTTTCAGAGCGGCATAATGAAGAGGAATGTAGCTTCGCTCGTCTACTGCTTTCACGTCGGCCCCACTGTTTACCAGCAAACGCACAACCCTGACGTGACCCTCGTCTGCTGCCAAATGCAGGGAAGTGGACTGCTGGTTATCCGTTTTGTTTACATCAGCCCCCTTGGTGAGCAGAAGTTGGGCGATTTTTACATAGCCGTACAAACAAGCCAGGTGAAGGGCCGTCCGTCCAGACTGGCCCTCTTGCTCATCCACACCATTTAGATGGAGAAATAAGATCCTCACGATGTTCTCGTGGCCGTTCTGAGAAGCTAAGTGCAAAGGCGTCCAGCCGTCCTTCTCCTTGGCATTGGCTCTTGCCCTATTGTCTAATAAAAGGCGAGTGGCTCTGTCGTTCCCAGCCTGGGTGGCAAAATGCAGCGGGGTCCACTGGTCACACTCGCAGAGATTGACGTCAGCCCCACGGTCAATCAGCAAACTGCAGATGTCATAAAACTTGTGAAGAACAGCAACGATGAGCGGCGTGTAGCCTTTAACGCTCTGGGAGTTCACCGAAGCGTCCAGATCAAGGACCTTCTGCGTGCTTTCTCTGTCCCCACTGGCCACAGCATGGTGCAAGAGCGTGTTGTTGTCTTTGAAGAGCATCGACACATGCTCTTTTCTCAGAACTTTCTTAAACGACTCAAAGTCTTTTTTCTTGAGGAGAGAGTGGACGTTTTGGGAACCTTCTGAAATAAGAAAAAATGAAATGAAATACAGCTGTAAAAAGGCTAGTTCACACTTCCAGAGCAAACCAATCGACATTTCAAACATTTTGAAGGATTTACAAAGTTTGGAAATACACAGCATGGAAAAAATTAAGAGACATCTAATCAGCATTTCTACATGTATTTCAGCCATTCAAGTCCAGTGTCTGTTGAATTTCAACAGAAGCAAACCTCAGAAAATGACAACGTCACTCAACAGCAATGTGAAAGACTGAAAGAATGCAAAGATGCATAAAAAGCTGTGATTAAAATAAAAGATTCAATTTTCTACTGTTTCTAAAATACATGTAAAACATTATTATTGGGATGTTTAAAAATGAATATAAACTTGTTTTATATGCTGTATTCAAGGGACTTTTTGTTTTTTGACCAGTTTGTCCCTTTTAAATTATTTTTTCAGTGCAGTTTTTGGATGAGTGAAAGTTTAAAGATGGCTAAGAAACCCTCAATGATGTAATGAATAAAGTTTGAAAAGAAGTTGATTGTGTTAAATATTTCACTGTAAATAATTCTGATTGGTTGGAAAAGTGTGAAGTAGCCCAAATACAGAAAGTTTTGATTAAAAGACACTGATGAACAGTTGAATGCAAGATTTTTTTCTAAATACTTGCCTAAAAATTCCTTCGAAACCTAAAAGAAAACAAAGAAATTATAGTGCAACAAACTCCATAAAGGTCAAAAGATGAAGATGTTCTTATGGGTTTGTTGTTATTACTAATGCTAGAACTCTGTGTGCTGACTGTGTGCACTAGAGAATTGACTTACACTCGGCCCGATGTAAGGAAGGCTTTTTCTCCTCTCTTCTCGTTCATAAGGGTCAGAGATTTTAAGGATTTCACTGAGGACTTCAGTCACCTGAATGATGTCTGCAGAGAAATGGAGAATATCCCACTGAATGTGCAGCATTACTCTTTCCTTATGGCACATTAAAAAGTCCATTTGAATAACAAAATGCGCAATAGGCAGGCAAATGACTGACAGCCTTTCAGCTTTTATGGTGAAGCATCTTAATTAGACAGTGCATAATGTGCAAGATATAATCACAGCAAAGTGATACAACCAGGCTAAATGCATCACATCTTTCGTAATCTAATTGTATTCAGTTCATTATACAACATCGCAACAAAATTAGCAGAAGTTAAATAAAGCACTTTCCTGCTTGGACACATACGGTAAGCATTAGCGTTCATGAACTCAGCCACTAAATAAAAGAATTCTATTAAAACTTTTACTAAAGGTGACCTGATGAATGTACAATCACAGAGGAGCTGAGAGGTTGATAAAAGATCCAACACTTGTTGGTTATTCTCAAACTGTAATGTCAGAAGAAGCTTACAAAGCAAGAACAGCAAAGTCTCAGAGGAAACGTCTGCAGAGACTTGGGACATAATAGTGCATTATTACATTCTTCATTAGTCAGAAACAAGAACAAAAATTAGATTCGGTACCAGAGAAAGCAAGTCGCTGGGTGGAGTCTTGATGCCAGCATTGCTGCATAACACCTATCATCTTCTCACACTCAGATGGCTTGTCTTCTGGGATGTTTTCTACGCTAGGCCTTTTGCCAGATGACACTCTTAATAATATTTCTGTCATATTCAACCCTGTGACAAAGAGAACGGTACAAATTGCTCACAGTGTTACCGTCGTACGAAACAGTTTCAAATAATTAACTTCAGAGCTCAAGCAATGTTCTTCCTCATGTGTAAAATTGGGAACAAGACATACCTTGATATGACCGCTGTTGTGTCAGAATTTCCCACATGATTATAGAAAAGCTGCAAGGTTAAAATAATTGGATGTTTGTTTCATTTGCATATGAAAACATTTAAAGTTTCTCAAGTTTTGAATTCACATGCAAACTCTCACCTGTACACGTCAAACTTTGTTCCAGGAGGTTCTTGATTCTGGGCAAAGGTCTCTGGAGGAATGTAGTTTGTGTTCCTCCGAGCTGTCAGGAGCTCAGCGAATTCCATCTTACTGGAAAATTCTTCCCATTTAAGAAGGCCAAAATCTGAAATCTTTAAAAAACGGAACCATTCAACTCTCTTATGCTTGCGTTTAAGCAAAGAATGAATGTGGAGACGCTGAAATGTAACGTACCTTCACATGCAGATGATCATCAAAAAGGATGTTGGCTGGTTTTAGATTTAAATGAAGGATGGGAGGTTTCATACTGTGCAGAAAATTCATCCCCATGGTGACTTCGTGAATAATTTGGAACTTCTTGGGCCACATTAACACGTGGCTGGTTATGAGGTTATCCAGAGAGCCTTTGCTCATATATTCCATAACTAGAGCAGGTGGATCTATGCTTATTCCATAAATGGAAATTAAATAATTAAATTTCAGTCTCCCAATTCTGGATATGTTTATCATGTTCCTGTGGAGAGAATATAAAGAATTAGTACAAAACAGACATGTACTGCATAATATCAAATATATATTTCATGTGGTTTAAGTTGGTCATCACTTCTAACTTGCAATACAATTGTCAAAGCATATTTACACTACATGCAAGCATATAAAACTACAAATTTAGGATCATTTCAAATGTAACTTGTATTTGTTGTACCTGTAGTCTCTGGTCGTGGTCTTTAAGGCGCATGTTTCCCGCCAGAGTTTGAGCTTCACCTTGTAGACTCGACCAAACTTGTGCTCAGCCAGTTTTTCCCAATCGTTTTCAAATTCATCCTTTCTAAAATGAGTAAATCTCTCCAGGCTGCCTTCCCTAGAAGCATTCTTTCCACTTGAAATCGTTGTCATGATGTCTAGTCTCAGGAAACGAAGAAACCTTTCTCTAACATTTCTCCCTGACACAGTGTAACCAGGTCAAGGAACCTAACTAAACAAAAATGCTGGTTTTGGTGGGAGGAGTCAGAGCGAGAAAAGAGAAATGTGGCACAGCCAGTTTGGAATGACACAGGTGAGGCTAAGATTTGAGTGAAACACCTAATAACTGGATATACCAGCTTCGTGTTTGTTGCAAAACAGAAAGCATTACTTTATAAGGCAAGTGTGCATGCTTTGTTCTGTTAAATGCAATTCAGGGAAATGTCCACAATCATATTTGATTATGAATAAATAAAAGTAGCCTACCAGTAAAACACTCCCTCAGTCTGCTAGTGGCCAAAAAACAGGTAACACTTTACAATAAGATTGTATTTGTTAACATTAGTAAATAAATGAGCTAACACGAACTAACACCGAGTAATATAGTTTTTCAGCATTTATTAATCTGTGTTAATGTTAGTTAAAGGAACAGTTCATAAAAAATAAAATTAGCCTATATTTTACTCACAATCAAGGTGTATACGACTATCTATTTTAAGAAGATTAATACATGTCTCATGACACAAAATGATACATTTGTGAGCAAAAACGAATATTTTGAGCTCATTTAGTCCCGTTTCGATGTCAACAAGAATTTCACTGTTCACACTCAAAATGTCCGCGTGCAGGCTCAACGATTCTCATCTTTTGATTCTCATTGGTTGTCGCGTATTTTGTGACCACAAGAACCAAAAGATGAACCAATGAGATTCAAAAGATAAGATTCGTTGAGCGTGTGGGCATTTTGAGTGACAACAGTGATAATCTAAAGCCTATACTAGTCTATAGCAGTCTAAGTACACACTGCATTGTGATTTTAATAAAGAACCTTTTCTGGTAGTTCCTCACTATTTCTTTCTTTCTCAGGTGCTATTCAAATTTCTTTACACATTAACACAAGTAATTACACGAATAACAATAATACCAATCAAGCAGTGAGCGGCGCATTTGAAGAAGAGACGTGGCACGCAGTCGCAGTGATTTAGGCTTCGTATGGCCTGTAGAACAGCACTTCGCCCTTTAAGTGTTGCACAAAATACCTACGATTCATTTTAAATTACATTCTGTTGATAATCTGCTTGCGTTTAAATTGATGTAAGTGCCAAATTCACAGTCAGACATATCAAGGCATAAATGTCTACTTTTCATTGATCCGGCGAGAATGATACGCTTTAAAATGTATGTGTGTTAAATGGAATTTTAGCTAAACTAATCAATGAGCTAATTATCTTAATCAGCAGGGGAGTCATTACATAACAGCCATCGTTTCACTCTCACGATCTCTCCGATATTCAAAGAGGTTTTCTTTTTCGGAGACTGACATTGAAGAAACATGTTTCTTTAAATGATCTTTCAGTACTGTGACATAAAAACTTCATTTCCTTTTGGGGCCGTTTTGTTTACACTTTCAATTACAAGAAAACCATTATGGCTTTTATTAGGTGATCTTCAACACAATTTCCCCCCCGCACCCGCCATGTCGCCCATGGGGTCTCCAAGCTCTGGCATGGTGATTTACATACAGATAAATCTAAATCCAATACATGCTTGTTATTGTTTAATTTCTGCTGTACTTTTTCATCTAACAGTGACTGTTTGAAAGGGAAATCCATAATGTGAGACCTCGTGTGCAGTGGGGCAGAACTTCATCTACGCATCGAATGTGTTGTGATTGTCTTTACAGAAAAGCATTTATGTATTTTGTTAACATAGTTAATACTATGAGATTAAAACATGTAAAGATGAAAATCTGTTGGCAATCTTGTACTCATCATGCTTTTCTCTTAGGACATGTTCATACATATGCATTCCACATACTTGTCATCTGAATTCTCACTATTTCTATTACTGTATTCACTATGGTACATTGTGAAATTGTATATTTTACGGCTTATAGTGATTGTGTGGTACTGCATTGTAAAGACTATGAGAGAGCAGGCACATTTTGGTTTCATCTCAAAAATGATTAATAGTTGGATCAATCATATTTTCACCCAAGCAACATTCACATCTCTGCTACAAACCAACACTTAAAGTTTGCTTGTACAATTACACCGAAAGTGATAGAAGTGCAAATGTTACAACTTACCCCATGGGTTGGGTTAACTGTAACACTTGCAAGAAAATAGTTTATGAACACAAATTATGCAATATAATCCTATCTACAGTATATACTAGAGGTGGGTATTGTTTGTATCTGTCTATAATAGAGAGATAATCACACATCTAACCATCCGTGTCTTATAGATCAATACATATGGTAGACATGTGAAACAAGACTGCACAATTATGAAAAAACCCATAATTATCAATTATTCCCATGATATTGAAATTGTATTTCGTATTTAGTATTTCGATTAATGGAATTTAGATCGTCTTTATTCTATTATGGTTGTACACATATAAAGGCCTAGTTGTGACAGAACTAAGCCAGCTGGGTGAAAAAACGTGAAAACACAAAAAGATGTGAAAAGATGTGAAACACAATTCCTTCGATCCTGTATAACTATGTAAAACTTAAACTTGTGTTGCGCACCGCTCACCCCTACTTTCATTTGTTTGTGATAATTGTTATTGTATTTCTGATGTGTGTTGTGTAGATCTGCAATTTAGTAAATTACAGCAAAACATTCTGATGTTACAGCAAGTATTTACATTGATTTGGCTTTTCATAACATTATGTTACTGACTAAAAGTGTATTTAGGAGCAGTTTGGTGTTAATTATCCCATCAGTTTTCCAGGGCGGTGACTAAACGCAATGATGAGCAACTCAGGAGCCGTCAGATAATGATTAAGTGCTCATTGCAGATTTTATCCGGCTGGCTGGTTTGTTGTGATCTCTTTCTCTGTTAGCATTCACAAAGGGCCCCGGACCAGCAGCAGGCAGACCTTTCCAGACACCGTCTGTGCGCCATCCAGACGAGCAACAGAGCCAAACAAGCCAATAAACAGCCGGCCACTGAGCCCATAATCACCACAGCTGCCTCCATGTCAGCTGCACCACAAAATTAACAAGGCAAATCATATAGTCAAGAACAGTCTGCGAAAAAATGTATTTCCCTTAGATTGTTTTATACTGTATGTGTGTTACCTGCTGCTTCAGAGAGTGATGAATTATCAATTCCTTTTAAAACAGGGCTGAAAGAAATGCGATTTGCCGCGCTTCTGAAGATGGCACCCGCTCTTTCCACGTGACGCACGTTCCAACACTCGACGCATTGCTGGAATGAGAAATGAATAACCAATAATGTCACCATACTGAAATCAAGCCATCAAGCAGTTCCTCCCTGAACTTCTGCATACTTTAAACTTGTTTACAGGCTTCAAGAGTAATTCTGTCAGCCTCCAAATGCCTACTTCACTTTCTGTCTGCCCCTGACAGAGTAACAGGCTCGGGGAAGATCATTTATTTAGAAACTGCAGACACTGTCATCAAAACAGGAAGAGTAATGAAAAGTAGAAAATGGTTCAGGAGAAATATTGAGACTTCTTCCCAAGTGATAAATGATCCCCGAGTTCTCATCGGCGAGGCGTGTTCGAGTCGCACGGTTGAGGCTCACCCTCTCGCACTCCGAATGGTTCCTCAAACACACGCTCAGGTCACAGTGCAGGTAAGCGGTGGAGTAATTGATCATCTGGAAGAGACGGATGGTGAAGGGGGCCCTTTTTGACGGGATGCTGGGAAGCGGTCTGGTGCCGTGAGGGTCTACAGGTAGCCTGAGGGAGTTCACATCAGAGAGAAACATTAGCTCTCTGTGAGGAGAAGGAACTTCGACTGTGTGCGCATAAGTGAAATAATGAACCTGTCGAGGGGTACAAACAGTGACGAGATGTCTTGCACTAAAAAGCATGACAATTAAGTCCTGTCTTGTGGGATGTTTATGTTTACTCTGAGGATTGACTGCTGGATGCTAAAAATGTGACATTTGCATCATTGCAATAACACTGAAAGACAATTATGTTATATAAGAGAAAAGAACAAACTGAAGGTATAAAAAACACATTGACGTTTGTTTAAAAAGGAAGAGTGCACCAAAAACGGATCATTTTGTCATTATTAGACCCCAGAAGAAAATCGTATTGCTCAGATGTTGCTCTTTTATAGCTCGGGAGATTTGATTCATTTAAGTATTAAGTCTCAGATGTCTCTCCTAAAATTAGAGAAATAAACACAAAATGAGAGAATTGCTTAAAAAAACAATGCCCGGTTTCACAGAGGTTTAAGACTAGTCCCAGACTAAAATGAAAATTTGTGCTGTCTTAGCTGAAATACATTGCCCTGACATGTCTTAAAATGTGTAATTGCCATTGTTTTGTCTCAAGACGCACACCAGTAATGTTTTTGTATGTTAAAGGTTCACCCAAAAATGAAAATTCTGTCATCATTTACTCACACTCAAGTTGTTCCAAATCTGTGTTTATTTGTTCTGATGAACACAGAGAACGATATTTGGAAGAATGCTTGTAACCAAACAGATACTGGCCTCCGTTGACTACCATAGTAGAAAAAATGGTTTATTCTTTGTTCTGTTGAACACAAAATATGATATTTTGAAGAATGTAAGAAAGCAAACAGTTCTGGGGCACTTTTGACTACCAGAGTAATTTTTCTTATGGTAGTCAATGGTGGCCAAGAACTGTTTGGTTACAAGCACAAATATCAGTACAATCCAAATATCTTTCTCTGCATGTGTTTATCAGAACAAAGAAGTTTATACAGACTTGAAACAACCAGAATACATGAAGACAGAATTTTCATTTTTGGGTGACCTGTTCCTTTAAATCAAATTGGCAAAAAGTCATTTGAACCTAAATTACACTTAAATGTAAATGACACTAAACTGGCTTAAAAAATCTAGTTGAAAATCTAATTTAACCAATTTCAACTACATTTTATAAGTTCAAGTGACTTGTAAAGCAAAAAAATGGTTGCATGAAAATCCTTTAATACTTCTTTTGCATTCTACAGGAAAAATAACATGGGTTTGAAATTATATAAGAAGGGAAATCACAGATGAGATCTCTTTAATATCTTAATTATTTCTAATAGAAATCAAAGAGATTAAATGGAACATTTTGCTTAAGAAAAAATTCTTCTGAGAAAGAGACCCAGAAATATCAACGTCAAAAACTGCACTTAAAAACTTAAGTTTAAAAGTTACCATAAATTTCTAAGTTAAATCAAATTGACGATCATGTCTGACATTATTTGACTTCAGAAGACTTGAAATAATATTTGAAAACCTGTCTTACAAGGGAAAAATAAATGGTGAACATTTTGTGTGAACTATGCTAAGAATTAAGTAGAGTTTAAGTATATAAATCTACTAAAGGCACATATTTTTCTGTCTCTGGATCCTAGACAGTGTGTTATTGACAACAGAGCCAAGTTCTACTGAAAATGAACACTTCTCTCACCGGCAGGGACACAGGCATCAGCAGTTTGCTTGCTTTAAAAACTCAATTTACAGCTCCATTATAGGCAGATTGCTTCACCTTAGATATTTATATCTTTCTCAAATGAAACAGTTTGAGGGAATATTTATCAGCCAATCATTACAATGCGGTTCCCCTGTGATAAGGTGACCGTCTTAAGCACAGGTGAGTTCACATAAACTGCTGCTGATGTATTAAATCTGCACATAAAAATGATGGAATCCATATAATCCAGCCACGCTTATATAATGTGGCATAAAATGTGGGCAGGTTCAAGGGCACTTTGATACTTAGGTTACCCAAAATGACCCGAGAGGACTGTATTACCTTGAAAAAATGCAGCAGGTGGTGTTAAATTCATCAAGTCTGACGTTGGGCGAGAGGCAGCAGGATTTTATCTCTATGTCCACATGGCTGTTATTTGTTTTCAGGTTGATGACGACACGCAGGTTTCCTAAGGCAGGGATGAGATCTCCAGGCATGATATCTCTCTCCAAGTTCAGACTCATCTCGGCTGTGTAGTTGCCTGTGCCGCAGATATCATCTGAGATTTGGGCGAAGCTGGAAGAGGACAATCAGACGGTCAGAATTCAATTGCTCGCCGTGAAAATTAATCAAGTTGACAACATTTATCATCGCAACGGCATCTGCTTAGATCGCATCTGTACCTGTGGAGCTGAAGTTTAATCAGAAGTCTTTCAACCAAAACAACAGCGAGTATACTTTATGAACACATGAAAAAAGGTTATTTCAACCCTTCGTTGGGTAAAAAATAGACAAGCCCAACAGTTGGGTTAAATTAACCCAGAAAAGGTTTATATTTGACTGAAAATTGATTAAAACAACCCAGCATTTGGGTTAAAACCAACCCAGTTTATAGGTTAATTTATAACCCAGTGGTTGGTTTGTCCATTTTTGACCAAATGCTGTGTTGAAAAACCCAACATTTTTGAGTGTATTTATTCAAACTTGTGTACAGTATAGAGCTGAATATAAAATGAACTTTTCTGACATTTAAGAGAGTTTAAAGGAACAGTTCATTCCAGAAATGGCGTATGGGTTACTTTAATGACAGATGTATGCGCCTTTTGGAGCTTCAAAGTAATGGCTGCCATCCACCACCATTACCAAGCTGGGAAGAGCTAGGATATTAGAGGCTGTGTCCACCGAGGCGTTTACGCCTGCGGCCGACGTGTTTTTTCAATTTTTTCCTATGGAAACACCGCACTTTTAAAAAAAGCCATCAGCTGACGGTTTTTTTCCACGCTCTGCGCTGGTGCTATGCATTTTTTCACGCTCAGCGCCGGCGTTCTACCGAGCGCCCTGAGTTGAAAAATGTTCAACTTTGGGCAGAACGCTGCGCCTGCAGTGGGCGTTTTCAGCCGCGTAAATGCGCCTCGGTGGACACAGCCCCTTATTCAGTATAACTCTGACTGTGGTCCACTCAAACAAGACAGTCATATACACCTGGGTTGGTTTGAGGGTTAGTAAAATATAGGCTAATATAATTTCTGGAGTGAACTGTTCCTTTAAGACGTTGTTAGAAAAAGCACATGTGAAATCAAAAATCTTGAATTGCCCTTCATTTAATCCCACAGCTGTCTGGGAGAAACTTGAAATATTACAGAATTCTGTAAATGTATCTATGGGCTTCTACTTTATTATTGTGGAAAAAGGAAGAAAGTAATGTAAGAATCCTATTTCATTACCCACTGAGAGAATCCGGTGAGATAATCCTTTTCCGCCGGTTTATCACTGGCACATCTGACACAAACTCGGTAGTTCCCTCTAAGGAGTCACTTTTAGCATGTGTGGCACCACTTCCTCCACTGGGCTGTAATGAACCTTTCGTGAACGTTTGTGTATTTGAGGAACCTACATCTATGTAGTGAATGTCAGCAGATTGTGCAAGCCGTTTAGGATTCTCAGTTGTGGCTGAATTGGACACTTCATATGAAGGAAGGCTAGGTTGTGCCATTTGTGACCGCCTGTATACTCTAGCCAAAAATTTGGTGTGGTTTTCCAACGCAGTCTGCATTTGTGACAGAAACAAAGGAAGAGTTGATGAGACTGTTCCAGCAGACGATTCAAGAGATGGAGACGTGTTCAAGCTAACTATTTGTGTTGCCGCTGTATTCATCTTGGGCCTGTTGAGCGACTCTGTGATGCCAGAAGTTGGGCTGGATGCCACGTTCAGAGAATGCTCCTGCACATCTGTTGAATTAGCAAACGCTTGATGAGAGAAAAACGAGTCTTTGCGATTGTCCTTTCCACTTGATACGGCGGTTGTAATTGGTTTAACATTTAACTCTGGTGTGATTACCTGTTCGGCAGATGCCGAAGTTTCTGGGAGAGCAGAGAAGGTTGAATGGTGTTTAATCTCAGCAGTCGAGTAAACAACTGGGGAAACAGATGAGCTGTTTATTGGAATTAAATTCTGAGAAACAATCTTGCGCAAAATTGACTTTGGTGAGGTGTGATTCACAACTGAAGAGTCGCTCTGATCGATGTGTTGCAAAGTTTTTGGTTTAACAGTGCGATGAATCTTCTTTAAGTATGACTCAATTTCAACTTTAGATTGCAACTGCTGTGTTTCTGTGAGGGATGTCTCTTCAGAGTGATTCTCAACTGATGGGATAGTGCTAACTGTGTAATGGGTGGAAAAAAGCATCTCGGTCCCTTTTGGCTTTTTAGGACCTTGCTGTCTGTCTGCAAACGGTGAGCTGATGTTTTCAGTTGTCAGCGAATGATTTAAAAATATGTTTTCGCTATTGCTGTTCTTAGAGATGCCCGAAAGTTTAGAGAGAATTGTGTCATGGGTTGTCACGATATTGTGTGACTTACTGAAAGGAGTCGAGATCAGTGAGGTCTTCTTTCGTGAAACAGCATGAGGGGAAAGCAATCTGTCAGTAACAGACACCTGGGGTTCTAAAGACAAAGGTGTAATCGAGGTCTCTGCTGTCCTGGCGAACGTGATAGATGTTCTAGAAACATGGCTGTTGGGGGATGTTAGGGGAACAGGACGAACAGGACGAACAGTAAAAAGTGAAGCAACAAATGGTGTAGTAGCGCTTACAGTTTCTCGTCCTGTGAATATCATGGTAACATTCAACCTCTTAGATATTACAGATGCAATTTCACCTGACACGTTGTAGGAGAATTCAGTAAAGTTTAGATTATTTCGGAATCTTCTCACATTGTCAGGTGTAAATGAAGATTGAGTCCATGTACGTTTGCTGGGTTCACGAGTAGCTCGAGCCGGTCTGCGATCTGGAGGATCTGATGCAAAGAGCCTCAATGTCTCAGAAGGTAAATGAGTTCGAGACTGCCTGACGGGACTATGATTGTTCTCCTCGGAGACGTGAAATGTATTCGGAGGCTTTGTCGGAGGGAATCGTGTAGATAATTTTTCAAACTGATCAGGGAGTTTTGAAGTCTGTGCTTGTGTCAAAAGGGCTGGAGGAGCAGTAAATGAACGTTGAGGGTGCTTCATTAGAATCCTCTTATCACCCGTCGTACTTGCTTCCTCAGCCGAGGTAAATGAGGATTTAGTAACGGCCATTAATTTGCTTAGCAAAACTGAAGAATGATCTGTTCCGTTAAGTATCTCAATAGCAGAGCTATTACATGTTCTGGCTTCAATAGATGCTTTTGTAGAAAGAGACGGTGTTTGAAGTAAAGGTCTGCCAGAAGATGAAGAATCTTGAGCAGTTGTGAAAATGTCAGTGTGAGGTGGAACATCACTTGCATTCAGACGATGAAAGAAGCTGGTTGTTAAGGTTTGGAAGAAAGAAGTTTGCTTAATGTGATGTTTTTTACTTGATTCGGTTTGAGAAATCAATTTACTTTCTAGTGAATCTCTTGCGGGGGCAATTTTAGGCAAGGAGTCAGATATCAACCGCAAGGCCGCAAATTGTTTTGTCACGTGCATTTCGCCAGCAGCTGTTAACATGTTCGGAAAATAATTCAACGTGGAGTCAGGAGTCTTTGTAGGGGTTACCCTTGAAGTGGAAAATAAAAACATTGAGTCTGGGTGCACCCCCAAAATGGGTTTTGGTTCATTGGTTGTAGGATTTCTGTTGCTTTCTGTCATTAGATTAACTAACACTTGGCTGGCTGGCTTCACCTGTAATGGTGTATTAAGCATCCCTGAATTTTGAGAATATAGATCCTTTGGCTCTTTCAGCTCCCCTTCAAACCCCTTTTTTGGATATTTTTTTAAATCAGGTGCACTCACTGCTGTTAAAAGTCCTGTGGGTTGCGGGACTGTGACATGCATAACGGTGGAATGGATTTTATTCACTGGACCATCATCTGTTTGAATGGGTTTCTGCGAGCGCTCTGTTCTAAACAACACCAAAGTCCAATTTTCACTCCTGTTTTTGCCCTGGCTTTCCATACTCTCATTGGACTCCTCGAGGTTATCAATTACTGCCGGATCAGAGGCAGATACCACAGGAATCCCATACATGTGTGAAAAAGTAATAGAGTCCAATACCGTTTGATTCACGCTTTTCAGTGGAGCGTGAAGAAAAGCAGAGATCTTTTCCCTGCCTCTGGACAGATGAGCAGAAGGCGTCATGGTGTCATTCATCATCGACTTAAATTCAGCCTCAGCTGAGGGGCGAATACCCCCTTCATCATTAGAAATCAATAAAATATCTCCTTCGGACTGAAGCTTCTTCTCTGCAGTGCTGTCTTTCCTCAAGAAAGGTAAATCTGTGCCATAAGTTGAAACAAAGCTTGTATCATTTTGAGTAATTGCATTTTCATCAGCAGTTGTGGTAATGTTTCCCCTCTCATGTGGCGTATGGAACAAATCTGTCTCTGGAGAACTGAGTAGAGCTATAGTTAGATGAGCGGGGCGTTCGGTGGAAGCTTTTTCATTGTAGCGTTCGGAGTTGTTTTGGTCTTCACTCAGCACAGTGGTTCTGAAGGTTGTGATTTCATTTTTCATGGACAGATAGCCTTGCAGGTCCTCCTCTTTAGCACTGACTAGAGAAAAGGCAGAGTTGCATCTTTTACTGTAAGCGTATGTATAAAATACACATAAATACAGCTAATGTAAAATGGTTCGAGAAGCAATAAAAGTTTACGACTGAACACATCAAAAACGTATAGTTGCACTATTTGAATGATTGCTTATAAGTTAGGTCGAAAACAGCAAATACAAGTGAATTGTGGCTTTTGTCCTAAGGCTAATGAATAATTGGAAGCACTATACATACTATGTACTTGATATAGTAAATATTATAACTGGGTAATAACTAGGTACTAAACCTGAACCTACCCCTAAACCTAACCGTATCCCATGTGGTTACTTTAAATTATCCAGTACTTTCTTAGGTAAGTACACTGTAAGTACACTATAGGTGTATATGTACTGTAAAATAAAGTGCAACCAAATAATTAACTCCTTTATGAGCATAAATAAGTAATATGTTATGGAAAATTGTACGTTTCAATTTTTCTGACTCTGGAATGCAAATTTGGTAGAAAAGTTAGAGTTACACTACTTGATATCATTACTCTTTATAACAAATATGTAATACAAGTCATGCACTGTAAAATTGACCTGATCAATAAATCAATATATTATCATTTTTACACTCAAGTTATTCCAAACCTGTATGGATTTCTTTGTTCTGATAAACACAAAGAAAGATATTTGGAAAAACGTTAGCAACTGACATTTCTGGGACTTCATTGACTACCAGTAGGAAAAATGACAATGGTAGTCAAAAGTGCCCTAGAACATTTTGCTTTTCCTACAGTCTATGTCCTACAAAATATCTCATTTTGTGTTCAACAGAACAAAGAAACTTACTGCATAATTTTCTGACTATGGCTGTCAATGATGTCCCAGAAATGTCAGTTGCTAACATTTTCCAAATATCTTTTTTTCTCTTTATCAGAACAAATACATTTATACAGATTTGTAACAACTTGTGGGTTTTCATTTTTGGGTGGGGTATCCCTTTAACTTATCAAAATTAATTAATACATTTCAATTTGTTTTTATAAGTGACAGCACCTTATAACTAGTCAAACTAACTTAAAAAGTTAAGGCAACCAAGAATCTTTTACAGTAAAATAAATCTCTGGATAGAGAATTTACTGTAGTTGCATTTGTATTTGATTGGTATCATTCAAAATCATTTAAAGCTCTTAAGAAAATGATTACTGTGCTATCACATGATCACTCAGAGATTAGAATTTTTTTTTTTTTAAGGTTAAAAGTAAACATACCTGAGAGTCCAAAAATGACCAAAATAAAACAGATCCCCATACTTAAGCTTCTCCCTTGGGCTCGTTAAAGGCACAGATATATAACATCATAAAGTTTTGTGAGATGTACCATACAGACGTCTGTCCCAACAGGACTCACATAAAGCTCAGCGGTCTGTGTGCTTCACCTTCCTCTCTAGCCATTTATAAACAGATTAGATTACTGACACGCAAACATGAGCAAACGGAGGAAAATAAAAGGGATTTGTGTGTCAGTACAATCCATCATCCTGTCATCATGTTTGACTGGGTATAATTTTCATGCGTGTAGCGGCTCATGTGAGCTACTATGATAAGGTAGATTGAGTCATCCATTATTATACATATGCATTATACATTATTTAGATGAAAATTCATTGTACAGCATCCTATTGATGAGATTTTACTTCCGGTGCAAATTCATCTTCATGTGAAATTAAACTTTAGATTAAAACAATTTGATTTACTGATATTTATTAAGGTCTGATATTTAGGTCTCTGAGGGGTTAGTTAGCTTTAATGTACAATTTTGAAGGCAATGTAAGCATTTCTTTTCTTGCATATATTGTCCATAATATCTTGCATAAATTGTAAACAAACAACGCGCACGCAAGACATGCTCAAGATGTGCTTTTGATAATAGAACTTGCTACTGTAAAAAAAACTCACAACGCGTGCCCCGCCTCCGGGGCCTCCTGATTGGTCCACTGCTGCGGAACTGACATTGAAGAGCTGCGTTGCGTAAAAGTTGAAATTCTTTCAACTTTACATGGTGTCTTAAAAACGCACCACTAATGTGAGAGACACTTCAAAAGACGCAAGACTTGGGCGTAACGGTCAAACACGTCCAACTAGCGTGTGTTTACATAGAAAAACAATGGAAAAGTACCGCATTGGAATGAAAAAGCACGTTCTGTGTGAACCGCTCCTGACTCAGTGCCTACCATTAACTTAACCCTAGTGTGGTGTTCATATTTTTGTTACTCAGCCAGTGTTGGTGGGTCTAGTAGACCTGCTGCAGTTTTGGGTTTTTAATTCAACACAATCAAACACTTATGGTAAAATAATTAAAAGATGTTTACTTCATCCCAATTACAAGCAATCTAAACAGCGTATGATTAATATTTGCCCTGTACCTTTGTTTCATCACATTGATGAATTGAAGTGCTCCACGTTTTTTTGCGGGAACGGCAGGGGCAGAAACAGAAACCTCACACTTACACTACACACACACACACACACACACACACACACTTGAACACTCTCTCACACAAACGCACACAGAAACACACACAAACATACTAAAAGGAGGCCCAGACATGAAGAGGACACAATGAAGGTACACAGAACCTACAGTTTCCACAGTTTTATAAGCCCTGGGTCCAGTGGAACAGAACATCCTGTATGTAATATAAATGTGTAGGGGGGTGTACAGTGTGCAGTCATTGAAAATTTGTCCTGATATATGTTCTTCACAGAAAAAAAGGCCACAGAGTTTGAATTTGAAAATTAATTTTTCTTTTGATAACAAATGAAAACCCGAACACTATACAAGGGTTAATGGAGTAGCTCACCTTCAAAATGAAAATTCTGTCATCATTTACACGCCCTCTTGTGATTTCAAACCTGTATGACTTTCTTCTGCAGAACACAAAAGAAGATATTTTGAACAGCACAGCCCCCCATTCACTTCGATTGTGTAACCAATGCAAGTCAATAGGGGGTTGTTAACAACATTCTTCAAAATATCTTTTGTGTTCTGCGGAAGTCATACAGGTTTGCAATGACAAGAGGCGTGTAAATGATGACAGAATTTTCATTTTGAAGGTGAACTACTCCTTTAATTTACATTTACACACTTCCAATTTCCCACGGCTAACTTCCGCATTGTAAAAGCCCGTCCCAAACCCATTTGAATTGAATTGAACAATATGATTTTTTTACTTCAAACGCTTTTTATAATATCAAGTCTGTAAAGATGAGCAGGCTAACCACAATAATCTTCAAATGCAGTTTTATTAATCATTTCCATTCAACACATGAAAGCTGCCGTTAATCCATTTATCAACAGAGAGCGGTGTAATCAAAGGAGCACACTTCCCAAGTGAGTCATTTAGGATGAAGGGAAACTGAAACAGTGAATATCGTCCTGGGGCAACATGTTCTCTACAACAGCAAATAACAGAGTCACATGTCAGTGTGGATTCTCTCTAATTAAAATGAAAACAGCTGCATAATCAAGATAGGCCTTAACGCACGAGGGTAATTTGTGACCTCACTTAAGATCGTAGCTGCGAACCGAAGGGCAGCATTCATTCTGTGTGTGAGTGAGTGTGCGTGTGTTTGCATGCATGTCCTGAGTTATGAGGTCATCGACTGAAGAAGCGAGCGAGCGAGGGTAGAGGCTCATGTGATTAATCTCACACAGGAGTGAAGGATCTCTAAACCATGGAGCTCCCTGAGTTTCGCCATGTGCCTGAAAAATCAAAACAGAGATTTATCAAACCAATGAGGTTCCCTCCCATTTTGATCACACAATGAAGTCTGACGAGCAAAATATAAAACCACAGCTAATGCAAAACAAGCATGAAAACATCACCCAGCGTTTGCTCTGCATATAAATGAAATTCATCCAGTGTGAGTGATATCTTTGGCAGTGTTCTTGACTTGTATTATTTTCTATCCCAAATGTCTTTTTTTAGTCAGCGTTCTGATCTCAGAGGTTTGAAAACGTATGCTCGAAGGACCGTTACCGTGAGAACCTGAAAGCTCATGAAAGATGAATGTTGTGCGATTTTGACTCCTTGACAAACTGTCGGATTGTCCTTGTTGCTTGCTGACTCGGAGAATATAAAATGCTGAGCTAAATCGTGGACCACTTTTCTGAGGCCTGAATGTTTGGACATGAATAAGACTTTTCATCAATTAAACATGAAAGCCAAAAACTGAATAAAAGTTGAAAATAGTGGAATCTGTAAATATTTAAAGAGACTCGCATCCGTAAATGTGCTCATTAACAGCTGTAAAATAACAACATTTCAGCTTTTAAAGCATATAACCATATCTACAAAAATAGGGACCATTTTTAGGACTACGGTGATGCTGATAAATGGTTAGATGGTTGGTTAATGTTGTTTAAAGTGATAGTTCACCCAAAAATGAACATTCTGACCCGCTTGTCATTTCAAACCTGTGTGACTTTCTTTCTTCCGCAAAACACAGAAAATATAGTTTGAAAAATGTTGGTAACCGAACAGTGGCAGCACCCATTCATTTCTATTGAATGGACACAAAACCAATGTAAGTGAGTTGGGTTTCGTCGTTATTTGGTTACCAGCTTTCTTTAAAATATCTTTTGTGTTCTGCAGAAGAAAGAAAGTCATACAGGTTTGAAATGACAAGAGGATGAATAAATGTCACCGCTTCAACACCCAAGATGATTTTATTTTCTTACACTGCAGATCTGAGGACTAGTTCATTGTGCATACACAAAGTATCTGAACCCAAGTAATCTTGTCGGGTGAATTAAACAAGGCATTATCTTTTCACCTTGTTCCCAACAGAAACAACTACATTGGAAAAGTACATCAGCATGACTGGTAGTCAACATAATATAACGGATGAAGGCAATTCTGACTTCATTATACCTGGGCTCTGCTTTGCACAGCTTCCCAAGGGTGATGGCTGCATTCTGCTGGACGGCCGTTCTCTTGGCGTCCCCGGCAGCATGGCGTAGCAGCAGTGACACGCAGTCTGTGCCCAGGAGGTTACTAGCAGCTTCATCTGCTCCCAAGCAATGGCCTATACACAGAGCTGCATTCCCCACCACCACCTCATCAATACTGCCAAGAAGTTTTCTCAAGGTGTGCAGCCCTGAATGAACAATGTGCAGCACGGACGCACACACAAAGTCACTGTAAGGCCACAGAACTTAAGACATCTTATTCTTTGAAATGCTCTGTCCCTCCCACCCCTTGGAACTCACTCTTGTCAAGCTTAACCAGCTTCTCACAGGCCTGTGGGATAGACGCAGTGCAGACTGCCAGGGCTTTAATGGAATATCTGGAGCTCATCTCTCCTCTTACCTGGAAGAACGCACACAAGCAAGCTTCAGTTAAAGCCCCATTTCACCCATACTTACTCTGCTGAATAGACCGGCATTCAGCAGGTCTGTACCTGAAACTTAGTGAGCTGCATCGCTGCCTATGAAGGCAGTTGATCTGAAATGCTTAAAGGGATACAGTACTTCACCCAAAAATGAAAATTCTGTCATGAATGACCTAACCTCAAGTAATTCTAAACCTGCATAAATGTATTTTAGGAGAAAGATATTTAGAAGAATGTTAGCAAGTGACATTTCTGGGGTCGTCAAAAATGGTAGTCAAAGGTGCCCTAGAACAATTTGTTTATCACAATATCTACTTTTGTGTTTAACAGAACAAAAAAATATATATACAATATGTATTTCTACCCGGTAGTCAATGGTGCCCTAGAACAATTTGTTTATCTGGATTCTTCAGAATATCTACTTTTGTGTTTAACAGAACAATAAAATATATATACAATATTTATTTCTACCCCGGTAGTCAATGGTGCCAGAAAATCTTTTTTTGTGTACACCCAAACAAAGGAATTTATTCAGGTTTGGAACTACTTGAGAATGAGTAATTGATGACGGAATTTTCATTTTTGGGTGGACTATCCCTTTAAGTACTATTAGATAGCAGCTTTGCACGCCACACTTGCAGTATAAACATATTTGTATGCTAACAATGCAATTTGTTCTGCATATTATCATTTTATATTTATTTGTTATTTTAATGTTGCAATTGAAGTTCAATTAATATTATTACAGTTTTAGTTATAGTGTAGTTACATTTTTTCCAATTAATAGTTTTAAGACCTTAATTTAAATATAAAGCAACTTTTCTCATTTTCGTTTAGTTTAAAGGAGTACACCGTCAAAATGGAAATTCTGTCATCATTTAGACACCCTCTTGTCATTTCAAACCTATATGACTTTCTTTCTTCTGCAGAACACAAAAGAAGATATTTTGAAAAATGTTGGTAACAGAACAGCACAGCCCCCCCATTCACAATGCAAGTGAATGTTAACAACATTCTTTAAAATATCTTATTTTGTGTTCTGCAGAAGAAAGAAAGTCATACAGGTTTAGAATGACAAGAGGGTGAGTAAATGACAGAATTTTCATTTTGAAGGTGAACTACTCGTTTTTCAAAACGTTTTTCTTGGCTGAAGGCCGAATACCAGATACCAACACGTTTTTTCAAAAAAAAAAAATTCTATTAATTTTGCCAACTTCACTTTTGCATCAATTGAATAGTCAAAATGAGCTTTTTAATATTTTCTCTTGCTTTTCAAAGATCAAAACTACGATTTAAAAATATTCAACATTAAACTTTTAACATTCCAGCAGACATTATACCAAATAAAAAAATGTCTAAATTATAATAACCTTATTGAGATGTCTCTATATTCTCTGTTTGATTTATGCGCTATGTAACAATAAACCAAACATATTCAGCATTTTCTTTCATAAACATAATTTCACTTCAGAAGATATTTATTACCCACCAGTCCAATATGGATTGGTTTTACAATAAAAGAATGTGCTTTTTGGAGCTTCAAAAACGTGGGAACATCTGAGTGCTAAAATCAAATATGGTTCTTGTGTGTCTCGTGACTAGCTGTCATACGCATGTCGTGTCACAACTAGTGAGATCTGAAGAAATAATTGTTTATTTTCTGCCTGAACCATTCCTTTAAATGTTTTATGCATTAAAATACCTAACAAGCTTTCCTGTAGCTCAGTGGTTAGAGCATGGTGCTAACAATGCCAAGGTTGTGGGTTCGATCCCAGGGGATTGCACATATTTAGAAACAAAAATGTATAGGATAATGCAATGTAAGTCGCTTTGGATAAAAGTGTCTGCCAAATGCGTAAATGTAATAAAATATTGCATGTCAAATACATTTTTTGTGTCCAATTACTTATGTGGCAAGCAGCCATGTAATAAGCAGGATATTGTCTAGTCAGCAGGTCATTGCCAAATAAGCCCCCTCATACAAAACCTGATCGCCCCGTTGGGATTTATTCTCCGATAAAGACCAGCTGACCGTACATAATCCTTTACATACAGACTCTACCTTCAGAATCTTCAGCAGTCTCTTCACTATCCCGTTCTGCACGACTTCCTGAGTGGCGGCGCGAGACGTCGGGAGGAGAACACTCAGCAGTCCTGCCGCTCTCTGAAGCCACAGACAAAACAAGATAACGTGTTTGGCACTCTATCTCCCATCATTAGGAAGGATGGGATGTTTCACAAGAGAATTAGGCTGATCCTGTCTATTTTGTGGCACCTTGTCAACCCTGTCGTCTCATCACGACACAGAAACTTCACCACGGCATAAACCATCAGCTTCGATTAAATATGAAGGGAAATAAAGACAGCATTGTTTCACCTTAATTGTACTCGAAGAAACAGCCTGACTGGAGTGATATGAAGCACCAAGACAGCAAAACCCAAGCAAACAACCTGGAGCCTGATTTACATAGTCTGGGAAAACAGTCTCTGGGTTAGGGCCCGGGGCTGCTACAGTAATCATTATGTAAATGCTTCCTTGCATGCAAAGTGCTTCTCTTGGGATGTTAAAATGTTATCTATAGTAAATATATTTAAATACCGAACTTGCATTTCTCATCCTGTAAAAGTGAAAAGTGATTCTGTGCTCCAGAGATCCCAATAAGCAGGGCTCCAAAAAACCAATGAACATTTAAATAATCCATGAACAGAAATGAAAAGTTCAGACGTTAGTCCAGAGAGTTGGTTCGAACGTCCAGTTGTCGAAGCTCGAGTTAAAGCCAGGCTCTGACCCTGCTAAAATGAATTTAACGTACTGTGATGATGCCTCCTTGGGAATCGCTCAACAGTTCCAAGCACCTGCTGCTGGCCAAAACAGCATGTTCCTGTTGAAAGAAAACCAAAATGATCTCCAACATGCCTGTTTCACACGATTGTAACATACGGATGAAAAAAAACACGTTCTGCTAATGTGTTGGCTTTACCTGGGTCACTTGACAAGGATGTGAGGCTACGTTTATCATCAAACCCAGGAGGGGATAAAGGACACTTCTCCATTCACAGCCAACCTGGCGCTCCTGCGACAAACACAGTGCTTTATCTCGACAGCGCCGGAAATTAAATTTGTGTCCGCACTTTTAGTGTCTGTGGGAAATAGCTGTTTCACACCTCATGCCGCAGGATAGCAAAGGAAGAAACAAACCTTCAAAATGTCATGCATTATTCAGTAACGTTCAAGGACGGGGGATTCGGATCCTTGGTTGTGACGTTAAAGGATATCATCTGAATCGGGCTTACCGTGGCTTGGAGAGAGCATCTCCAAAATTCGGAACGATTGGCCAGCTTTACTCCAATGACATCATCCAGAGCCAAGCGTCCGATCACGGAGATTAAGGAGGCTAGCGTCTCGTGGTTGGTCGTCCCAATGTTTGACTGAAAATAAACAGTTTTAAGTAAGCGTGGGAAAAACAGCACTTGCCAAAAATGTGGATCATTTTTGAAGCCATTGATGCTTTGAGACACGTAATACATCACCAGCAGATGCTCGAAAGGAAGGACAAATATTGCTATGAAGTTTTCCCTCGACTGAATTTTAAATCTGAAAAAGACAAATAAATAAATAAACTATTAACTTCCTAAAGAACAAAGCCCTACTGTGCAGCGTTTTTGCTTAAATCCTCAGATAACCCACTTGCTTTAGTGCACATGGAGCCTTTGGGGCAAGATCTAAAGCCTTTTATAATGCAGTGAGCAGTGATCCAAGCAGAGCTGTGGTTTCAAATCTCACACTGCTGACTCGAGACACGGCTAACCATCCTTATCTAGAAACCAGAGACTGGGACTGAATCTGCTTGACGCTTTTCATTTTCTGTTGTGCATGAAGATGCTTGATTTTCAATCCCATCTTCTGGTCAGCGTGAGCTTCTTACTGTGTCTTTAAGATGGCGAACGACTAGAAACGTTGAGAGGCCGATCTCTCTCACTGAGGATTGTTGAACATGATGGATTGTTTGTTCTTAAATGTGTTCACGTTTCGTTCTCAAGAGGCCCGAGCTGTTGAGCTGAATGAATTTGAATGTGCTCTCGATTTAATACGTGCGACTGTGATGTATGGGGATCTAATGGGCTCCCGGGTGGGTCGTGCCCAAGATATCGCTAAAGGATCCTTTCTCAGACTCAGACGCGGATATTCATCAACTGGAATGACGTAGAATACGCAAAGGCCAAATGTATTAAGTGTGCATACTTGTTTTCTGCAGCCAAGCTCTCTAGAACAGCCAGCGCAGAGGCTGAGCTTGTATCCCGGTGAATGCGGCCCATCAGGGCCTCTGCCGTTCTACAGGAGACAGAATGCATTCATTATGAGGCTTCATTATAAGAACTTTAATAAAACATGCTTTAACAGTAGGAGACCTTCTACATGCTAGCTAATGAGATGCTCCACCACAGACACAAGAAACACCGAACTCCTGCTAGCCTTGTAAACAACTGAGAAGGTTGAGATGAAATTGGCATTTGAATGTTTTTGAAATATCAATATTTTACAAGCAAACCAGGTTTTTGCTATATTAAATCTGTAATACTGTTTAAAAGTTATGACAAAGCTACACAACAATCATTCTTAAAGAACAATATTTTATTTAAACTGATTAAAATTTAAACAATATAAACATGGAGCATCTTCAAAGTAGCACTTTATGATAAATGGATCTTGCTTGTATGCTTTTCTATCACTACCCTAGATCTAAAATGACACATTTCTGACCTCCTCTATTTGCCCTTGCAATCTAAAAATGCACACGTACCGATATAAATCCAGGTTGTTGATGACCAAATCCCATCCGTGCCGAGTCTGTGAGTATATTCTGAGCAATTCCAAGCATTCCCAATGTATGACATGTACCGGTGATGCCAATAGCGGGACAATGTATTCTCTTGCATCAGGACACTCCATTAGCATCAGCTGGTTTGGCTCTGAGAAGGTACGCGGTTACAGAGAGGATTTAATGAAGACAAATGCAGATTTAGTTGTGCAGTTAATGAGAATATAACTGAAGGGCACAAACTACTTGCTAAAAAGACTTTTAATGTGAGAGGCGATAACAATTACACTGCTAGTGGGCAGGAAAAGGATAAACTGATATCGACTTGGATTCAGACAATTTCACAAATCCTCATTACTTTAAAAAGGGGGAAAAAAGCAGAACCGGATCAAGTGGTGTCGGTACATTTTAAGTCGTCCAGAGGGAAGCACTTTAAAAAGAACAAAGGAATATGCAAACGCGATTGTTATCCTTTCTCTCTTTTTTTGTCTCATCTTACCGTTTCCATCACAAACTGTCCTCCATAGTTTGATGACAGACACGCATAGATCCACCGCACATGGTTCTTTTAAATTCTGCGAACGACAGCTAAACGCAGAAGATAAATAAACAGAAGTCACTCACTGCATCTCATCTACATGTACAGTCAATGAACATGTTTAAAGATGAGACATCAACCATCCAAAACAATTAATCAAACAGCAAATCTTCAAAACATGCCTATAAATCACCGTCAAATACAGACAGACACTTTGAAAAATTCGTTCTGGTGATGGAAAGGGAAATCCTACACAAACCATGAGCACACAGCTGAGCCAAGATCACACATCTGCTTTTCAAATGTATTCATTATTTTTGGACAGAGCAAGACAACCGACAAGAGGAGAGACAGCTATTTGATCAATTTTGTGGATGTAATCCATCATATTTATAGACTAAGCATGCACACTTCATGATAATCTATAATATTCAATGCACTATGCACAAAGCTTCTTCTGGCACAGTTTCTAAGCACCATTACACTATGTTACATAAGCCATTTCCAAATGTTCAAAGTACACCGTGACCACAAACTGTCAGGTTGACTTCTTTAGCAACCTTACCTGCTTACAATGTTATTGCCATTAATGACACTGAAGCCATTGTTTAATCTGAATAATGTCTGCCCGGTACCTGTGAGGGACAGCAGATAATGTCAGTGTTACTAAAGTGTAGTGAGAGCCATATATCATCACAGAACCACTGTAGCCAGACTCAGACACACAATACCTTTTCGTTCAAGGGCAAAAGAGCGGGTGGGGAAAATAAACAAAAGCATGTGGTAAAAAGAGTGTCCCCTTATCTACACAAAAGCAGTGCTTATTCTTGGGAAATTCAAGAAATTAGTTCACAAAGAGCCTTTTAGAAATCTCAACTGTACGAAACACTGGCAGAAAGCTTTCCGTCTTGGAGAGCTTTAAAGATTAAGCGACACAGAACTGTGTGTAGAGGCCACACTGTACCTGTAAGATTACTTTTAACACTTAACACAAACAGCTTTAAAGACGGGGAAATACTCAAGAGAGAGAAGGAATGAATTAGGTAGGAAGTCAAGTTGGCCTTGAAGCTGGATTTAGCAAGTTTTTTCTAAGGTTACCTGTTGATACTGTACTTACAGTACATGGGGCTTTTATAGGTTGGTTCTTATAAAATAAAGAAATTCTGTAACATTTCAAAGCACTCAAAGATGAGGAAACTGTCATTAAAGCGACAACAGAAAAGCTACCTCTTTCAAAACAAGAATGTTTCCATTTAAATATATTTATTATTTAAAATCGTTACAGAGTAGAGAAGAATCATACTAACTGATAAGTCATCCATATTAAGTGACACACTTTAAAGGTTCGGTTTATGAGATTTAGCGACATCTAGCGGTGAGGTTGTGAACTGCAACCAATGGCTCACTCCACCCCTCCCTTTCAAGCACTACAGTGGCTGACACAGGACTAAGATGTCGTCATGTTTTCGCTTCTTTGGCGAAGGAGATAACGTATTTACGAAACACACTCCGCTTTGTCCGCTTAGGACTACTGTAGAAACAACATGGTGAATTCCATGCAAGGGGACCCGCGGTGTGTGTAGATAGAAATAGCTCATTCTAAGGTAATAAAAACGTAATGCTTCATTATGTAAGGTCTTTATTCACCTCTAAAGACATAGTTATGTATATTAAATTGCATTTCTGTCAATAGATCCTCCAAAAAATTACACTTTGGACCTTTAAAAGGTTTTGAAAAAGGTGTGAGCCTTGATCTGTTCATGCTGTATATTGACACACAATCAGAACGCAGCAGAAGGGTAATGCAAACGGTCACTAATAGGTCTAAAAGCCTCTGAACCTGCGTCATGAGGCTGATCATGAGGATTAGTTTCCTCATCATGAACTGCAAATGAACCATAGAGCAGGATCAATGAGCCCTCCGTGCAAAATTCCTCACTCCTCTCCTCTCTTTATCGATCCCGAGCGCAAGAAATATCACTCTGCCAGCTGAAACAACACTGAGTAAACCAAAGGCATATTTCACACGAATCTGAAGTTCGACGTCATGCCACGAGCATTTGTTGGGTCTACGGTACCGAAAAGTGCAGCAGGTTAGGGCTCAGTGACAAACAAAAAAGAAAGGCTCAGAATTAATCATGTGAACTTACAGTCTTTAATAGCCCGTGAGAGCAGCTCCAGTCCACCGCAGTAGTAAAGATTGATCTCATTTGGTCTGCTGAGCTTTTTCAGTAGCTCTGGAATTGCTGTGGCCTGCTCTGTTCCATCTCGAAGCTCTTCCCAAGCCACCTGTTCCTGGAGAGCCGCCTTCTCTTCTGTATCCACTTGGGTCATATAGGCTATTGCAATGAATGGTGATTAATCCATAAAGGTTTAACTTTTCATATGAAATTATTCTTTGGAAATGCATTGAGTGTGTGTGAACGTAATGCTGTTTTTCTACTGGTATGGTTAGAAGTGAATGAGTAGCTAGTGTTTTAAACCATCTGACATTGTCTAGAAGCATGAAAGGAGACAATGAGAGAGAATGCCATTTTGTTACCATTAAGAGATGCATTATTGAAATCAATCTAGGCAGACACCAAAAGCTTTCTAACTCTAGTATGCTGTATTTAAAGGGACAGTTCACCCAGAAATGAAAATTCTGTCATCGTTTATACACCCTCTTGTCATCTAAACCCTGTGTGATTTTCTTTCTTCTGCAGAACATAAGATATTTTGAAGAATGTTTGTAAATGAACAACGGTTGTATCCATTCTGTTCTCTTGTACAGACACAAAACCAATGCAAGTCAATGGGTACCGTCGTTGTTAAAAATATCTTCTTTTGTGTTCTGCGGACAAAGTCATACAGGTTTGAAATGACAAGAGGGTCAATAAATGATGACAGAATTTTTAGGTGAACTATCCCTTTAACATAGTTTGTTATAAGGCATGTTTTTATACTGCTTTATACAAGTACTTGACCTTGCCTTTCTTACTTCAGATCTTCCAGAACCGTTGAGAGAGAGAAAGTCGCGACAACGGAAGTGTCACGATTGTGAATGGGGGAACCCAATTGCAGACAGCAAAAGTGAGGGTACACGAAACAAGACTTTAATAATAAAATACAAAACAAACACCCACGGGGGGTAAAACGATGAGGACAAGGGAATGACACACTTTGAGAACAGGGACTAAACTAACTAACAATACTAAGACACTAGACAAAACGAACACTAGACTAGACTGGGTACTCACAAGCAGGAACAAGAACAGGAACACTACAAGATATCATGGAGTTCTCACAGAACGTACAAAGCATACAAAGCATACAAAATATACAAGTTCTTTACAAAGATCTTGACAGGAGTACAGAGTAAAACGCAACAGCACAGGACAGCAAACATGAGGGCATTAAATAGGGAGACAAACAAAGGATAATTAACAAGGGAACAGGTGTAGGGGATGAAACACTGATGGAAAGCTAACGAGGAACGAGAGGGCGGGAACAGAGACGCGGACCGGGGAGAGAGTATATAAGGCCGAAAGGGTCAAAATCTCTCTCCACACACATAACCTAATGCTTTGCCATGACTCTGCCACAAGACCAAGAATAGACATGACATGATGAGGCAGAGTCATGACAGGAAGTTCACATTTTTTTGCGTGTCACGTGATTCATGGTGCCTTCAGACAAGGAAGTTATGTTTTCTCTTTAAATGCTTTATTTCTTTCATTTTTTTATTCATTAAATGATTTACGTCTTTAAATGGGTTAAAAGTTCGTCACAATCGGTCTGTTTAGCCGCAGCTCCATGCGTTACTAGTAACTTCCAGGAACTATTGAGAGCATGAACCGCCATTGCTGTGAAAAAATAGTTCCATTGGAGTCAACAGAGTTGACGCAACTCTCTCAATGGCTCTGAGATCTTCATAGCCTTTTTAGATCTTACCTTTGACCATGGTCTCACGCTGTGGCTCTATCTCTAAAATCTTTTGATAGCATATTCTAGACTGAGGATGACACAAAACAAACACAATAAAAAAGAGAGAGTGGATAAGGTACAGGTAAGACATGTACAGTAAAGATACACTTAACGTGAACGGTACTAACCTCTGAGAAGTTTTTGAGCGCCAAGTATGATTTTCCCATGTGTACGTATGCTTTAACACATCTTCCATTGCACTGTGAAAAGAAATTACATATTCATTAGTCAAATAAAAAACAAAATATTGCTTTGAAGAAATGCAGCATTAAGTACATTGGATTTTTCTTTAAGCCAAGCAATCAATACATAAACAACCAAATACATACTTGTTTAAGACTTTTAAAAAGAGATGCTCTTTGGCACAGCTCAGGGGAAACTTATCTATTTTTATCTATCTAATTTTGTAATGCAGGGAATCTACACAGTTCAATGGACGCCGCTCAACTGCAGTCTGCTGTTCTCACCGAACAAGAGAAGATCAGGAGCCCTCCACCTTGGCTGACATTGATAAATGAAGGGTTATTTCTCTGACCTTTCCCACTGTTGTACTCACCCTCAAAGCCCACTCGCAGTCACTTATGGCATCCTTATATCTCTTCAGTTTGATAAAGGCCTACATAATAGATCAATGTATGAGACAAAAAAACAAGAGACGGAGCTCATATCAGTTTTCGTACAATTCAGCTGTCTAGAGCTGCAGAGGCTGTACTGAAATACTGAAGGGTAATCGAGCACCTGAGCTCTGTTTGTGTAGAGCGTCTGCACGTCTCGCAGCTGGTCCAATCCTTCGCTGTAAAACCTAACAGCTGTTTCGTAGTCACCTCGAGCGAACGCTACATTCCCCTTTTCCCTTAACGCTGCGGTCAAACGGGGACAGAGAAACTTAGATGTTGCAATGGAGAACGCAACAAGGCAAAGCAGAAATTCATTTTCACACTCAGGAATCACGTCCCCACCGTCAGCCTTGTCCTCGTTCATCTTCCGTCTGTGTCGTCTCTCCTCAGCATCTTTTTCTAATAGTCTCATGAAGTTCTCTGACATTTAAAAAGACCCAATGTAACATTGATCATAAAAGAGAGGTGAAGATTAAGGGAAGTTTGTATTGATATATGATTTACAATGCTTCTGTGGCAGACGTTCAAGTTTTATGTTAGACACCAAATTATTCAGCAGTGAAAGAGAACTGTCGACGGATGAAAAAACAGAACAAATGGACTCACACAACCCCTACCTGGATTTTGGCTCGAGTCATCCTGGATGCTCTACAAAAACAATAAAACAGAATAACATAACATAGAACTAGATGGATAAGAAAATGTAATGTATTGATGTATGAGTACTGGGCGTTTAACCTGGACTTTACACATATTCATATGTCATTATTCTCATTATTAGTAGTTCTAACCCCAAAATGCCACACTTGATGTATGGAATTGCTTTATTTACAACAAAATACTAAACAAACGCGTAAGGCCATGATTCACACATATGTATAGAAATGGTGATTCGTACCAGTGGCCTAATTTCAGATGAGGGATTTGTGTTTATAACATTCTTATTGATTTTGGTTTTACATGCTTCCTTCAGTTCCAGAGAGGCGATTAATTGATCTGCTTTTTCCAAAGCTTCCTCCTGACAAGACACATCGCTGGATTTTAACCCCTTCACCAGCTCATCTGTGACACAATAATATAACCATTTTGTTATTACCTTAATCGCTTGCGCAGACAGGCTTTGTTAGTTAGAACAAAGATAAACAAACAGCACTTACTTATTTGGTCAACATTCCTCAAAAACCTTTCGAAATCGTTGCTGTCTTGTAAAGTCATGCTGATAAACCAACAGAAAAAGTTACGGAGAATGTACTTGAAGAAACACGGAAGTCTTGTTTAGACTTGTGAACGCGTAACCATAGCAACAGCAGCCGAGAGGTTTGAGCGCCCCCTTTCGTCTAAAGAAAATCCTATCTATCCATATTTTACTACCAATTTAAATTCTTTTAAATATACAATAGTAATACAGATTTTCTGTAGTGTATGCGTGGAATGAATGCGATGTTTAGAGCAGTGTAATTTCCATTTTCAATGCATAAGCTTTTAAAAATGATTATCAAATATCACTGTGCAATATCACCCTTGCTGTGGTACACAAGGACAAAACCACGCTCATTCTGTCAGGAAACATAACTTTAAATTACTCTTTTAAAGAGAACTGTAAACAGCCAGAAGTGCAGTTTATGTTAAGGGTTTAGGACATCTGAAGGTGCCCTTGTACATTCATGAATGTGAACACCAACTCAGGAGTGATCTAAAAAGAGACATAATTAAACATAAAAATGTTTTACTGGTCGTTTCTAAGCCTTGCCATTACACCAGATAAACATACTTTATTGGTCCCCGGGGGGCAGGGGGAATTCAGGCACAAAATAGCAGCAATATCAACTATAGCACAAAAACACCACAATACATAAACACGGCACAATAAAACAACAGTACAAGCAATATTGAGTACAATGACATATATGGGTATATTACAGTTATCTAGAAAACAAGATTTGGAAAATAGCATTTTGAGAAATGTTGATAGTCTTACTGTTAACAAGTAAATTTTCAGCATCTGAATTATTACTAGACTGAATATAAAAAAGTTGTTGAATCTTTTTTGTAATAAAGACTAAACCAGGGCCCAAGGATCATTATTATCCAAGACTGTAAGGCCAGTCTCGTTGAAATGCAGATTTAACACTGACAAAGGCAGTGCTGTTCAAAGTCAGACTATAATATACAGTATGGGCTCACGGAGGTGCGGAGTCATGGCTCTCAGCACCATCGTTGAGTGACAGGTCAGTGTTGAGGTGGCTGATCTCTAGGCTCTTAGAAGACTCCCTCAGGAGACTCTCGACTTGGCGGAACACTGAAGCCTCCCTGTATTTCTGCAGACGCTCAAGAACCTCCTGCGCAGAGAACACCAAGCATCCAAAATCTCACACTAACGCAATAATTACTTCTGCCACATCAATCGGATCCTGCAGCATCTGCTACATCCCTTTCAATTACTTTGCAACGACTTCTGAGGAAGTGAAGGGCAAATAGGTCAAAATAAATGAAACTTACATCCTCAGAGAAAATCCCGGGGAAGGGTTTCTGTACTCGTTCCAGCAGAAGAGCGTCAAGAGCTGTGTCAGAGCTCATACTATCTCCTGTCCTCCCATCCTTCGCACTAGGAACGCGTCCCAGTCTGGCATTGAACAGCTCATTTAGAACCACCTGTAGAACCTGGAACCAGATACTAATATTAAAGTCCCCGTGAACCGGAAGTTGCGATCGTTTTTACTTCCGTATTTTGACACATTTCCGAGTGAAATGGAATTTCTAATGAGAAAATGAGTGGTTTTCGTCTTTCTCTGCAATTTGATTGGATGTATAAAAACAGCCGTTGCATTTTGAAATGGAACTGGCAGCAGACTGACAGTTAAAGGGGAGGAGTTAACGGATGCTCCACCCAAGCCGTCTAACATATATCATTTAAAATGGATAGTCATTACAGGAAGGAAGTGCATTTTCAGATTAAACAGATTAAAGATTTTGAGGGCACACGAATTTTTAAAAGAAAATTACCCAAATTGATAAAATATTTACAATAAACGCTGCAATATTTCATGAAAAAACAGGCATTGTAATTTTTTATTTCACTGGGACTTTAAAGGGGGGATTTAACGCTGTTTCATGCATTCTGACTTCTTTACAATGTTAAACGGGCTGGCTTCTCATGCTTAACATGGTCAACTTGTCCAAAAACGAGTTGGACGTATTTCTGTGCTCGATACACTCTGCCAAGGTTCGTGTAGGTTTTGGAAAGTTTTTTTCGAACATGAAAAACTGTTACGTAACAACTTTTCTTAGTCCCTTATTGGGCAATTCTCCCGGAAAAGCACGCCCACAGCAACGCGAAAGAAATAGTCAAACTGAGTCACATGTTTTGTTGGCAATAGTTCCGCCCTCCACCCGCATGCGTCGTATGTTTTTGGAAATAACCGTACAGCTTTATCTGTCTTTTATAAAGGTGATATAAAGACTCTACGGATATTTGAAGGGTACTATACTATTCTGTAAGTACTCAAGATTAACATGAGACATGCAGAAACTGTCTGAGTTACGACCACTTTAAAGTCATTGACTGAAAACCTTGACATCCACTTTGGATCTGGTTCTCAAGTTCAACTCAATGACCCAGAATAGAAAATGTATTCATTTGGGTTTTACGGAAGGGTTTTAAGTAAAATATGAAATTGCATTGAAAGCTCATGACAATTTTTATTATCTGTTCCATTAAAGGCACAGTTCACTCAAAATGTAAAAATTCTGTATTTACCCCCAAACACTGTATTTGAAACACAAAGAAGATATTTTGAGAAATGACTCCGTGGTTTTGTGTCCATACAATGGAACTCAATAGGTGGCAATGTTTTACCAACATTCTTCAAAATATCTTCACGTGACTTCTGCAGAAGAAAAAAGGTCAAACAGGTTCGGAATGACATGAGAATAAGTAAATGTTGAATTTTCATGTTTGGGTGAACTATCCCTTTAATAAAGATTCTGTTAACAATTTGTTTCCAGGCATGGTCAAGCTGTGCTGGTTTGCAGTGTTTGCATATCACACCTTGTAGAAAGCTCTCTGGAAGGCAGGAGTTGAGTCAGTCCTCATCTGGCCAGTAGAAATGTGTGCGGCACAGTGCATCAGCAGCAGAGAGAGGCCGCCCACCGACTGCAACCTCTGGGTACGAACAAAGAGAGTTTTCTCTCCTTCCTGAAGACACAGGAGGTGATAAGTGAACAGGGGTTTGTAAGTGTGCTTAACATGAATTAATTATCACTCACCCAGTGACTGACAAATGAGAACATGTAACCTTATAGCAACCCTACTAACTGTGAGGCCACTTAAATCACAGGAGAAAAAAAAAAAAAATTTTGTGAACTACTCACAGCATTTCTTCCAAAATTCCATATTTTTTTTGTATTTATTTGCATAAAAATGGACAAATTGATCAAAATAACAAAAAAATTATGCAAATGATCATGTTTATTATTCACATTAAACTGAATACTAATGCTTTTACCTATAACAAAAGTTGAGAAAAATGAATGTTTAAAGAAATGAGTCAGATTTTTAATCACAGCTTTCATGTGTCTTGTCATGCTGTCAGTCATTCACATTGCTGTTGGGTGATTATGCCACACCTGAGGTTTGATTTTGTTAAATTCAAAAGACACTGGACTGGAATGGCCACAATACATATATTAAAGTCCCAGTGAAATTAAAAATGACGATGCCTATTTTTTCATGAAATATTGCAGCGTTTATTGTAAATAGTTTATCAACGTGGGTCATACTCTTTTTAAAATCGTGTGCCCTCGTAATCTTTAGTTAAAATCTGAAAATACACTTCCGTCCTGTAATGACTATCCATCACAAATGATGTGTGTTAGACGGCTTGGGCGGAGCATCCATTAACTCCTCCCCTTCAACGGTCAGTCTGCTGCCAGTTCCATCTCGGCTGTTTTATAAATCCAGTCAAATCTCAGAGAAAGACGAAAGTCACACCCACTATTTTTTCTCATTAGAAATTCCATTTCACTCGGAACGGCATCAAAATACGGAGGTAAAAACGATCACAAATTCCGGTTGACGGGGATTAAAGGCAAAATTGGCGTGGTCTCCATATAAGTATAATACGGTACAAATATTTTTACACAACGCATTAAAAGCTATATTTCGCAACATGCAATCGGTGGCAGTTGTTATTGGGGTCATTCAATTTATAGAAAGGATTTTACTACACAATATTTGAATATTTATTCATATATTTATATCAATATTTCATTCAATGTACTGTACTGTACACATTAAATGCATCATAAATTTTGTATTTATCTGCTGAAAACTATTTTTGTCATTTTTTGAGCACATATGCTGTACCATAAGCTAACACGCATGGATTAAAAGCCACAAAACTGCTCATTTAATTTTATGGTGTTTTTTTACAATCCCCATGGATCCCCAATGAAACAACAGGCTCTATAAATGAATACCTCTATAAATACCTGATAATAAAAGGAATTGCAGAAAGCATTGTTGTGGTAAGCATTAAAAGGGAGACTGGATGCCAACTGCAGTTTTATCGCCGGGATCTGTGATAAAAAACACAGCTGAAAACAAACTTCAGGCTCATTAATAATCTACTACAAGCCAACATAAAAGTATGTGTGCGAGAGAAAGATCGAGACCATTTGATGTGAGTGCAGATGCTGAAGAAGAAACTGTCCGTGCTGGTAGAGCAAATGCTCTCGTGGGTTAAGGGTATCAGAGCTCACTTTATTTAGCTCTCCCTCACACCTCCACTGCGCATCCAAAAAGTCCATAAAGGACTGTCTTGTACCTGATTAAAATGCATACACACACACACACACACACACACACACATTAAAATGCACTTCAACACACACACACACACACACACACACACAAACCTATCAAATACACTACATCATCTAGTGAGAATCTGTCATTGGTTAATTATTCAAATGTTTGTGTAATCAAGCCACAACACTGCCCTTAAACCCAAAAGAAATCACTAAAATTAAAGCTGTTCTAACATACAACTTATCCCCCCCTGACATGTACGTGATGGTTCTCATGGCTTTAAGTTATTTATTACTACATTAATGACTTTTGATGAGTTCAGATTGCATGTTTGTAGTGGTGATAATTGGATCCTGACCCGAGGACTGGATCTTCAGCAGGCCTCTATCTCTGGCACTGTCCCTGAGCTGCTGCTCCACTTCTTTCATCAGCTGGAACAGAGGAGATAACCCTAACAGTCTGGACCAGTCTTCCTCTGAAAATAAAACAAATATAAAACTTTAACACAGGACAGTCAGACGTTCATCAAAAGACCAAATATTTTAACATTGTGTGTCATGGCAACAAGCAGAGCATTAAGAACTAAATCAAAATGTTAAACCAACATCTTTACAACTTATTTACACATGTGAAAAAAAGTAAAACAGGAAGTGATTCTAGACCATTAAATCTTGCAAAATGGTCAATGACTAGATTTTCAGCATGCTGCTATGGGGTTTCATAAAAATTGACTTGTTTATTGCCTGTTAATCATAAACATTTACTCAGTAACTTTTACTCAATAGTCACTGACTGCAGCTGTAATGTGTCAGAGGAGAACTGGCCCTCCTGGCTGAGGCAAGTTTCTCCCAAGGTTTTTCCTCCATTTATTCATCTTTGGAGTTGTGGTTCTTTGCCATTTTAACTATTTGATTAGTCATATGGTCAATATGATCTTGACTAGATCCCCAGGGCCAAAGTTCTTCTCCCGCTCTGAGAATGTCTTCTAGGAAAGTATAAGTTTTACACACTGGTTCCATTCAAAGCTCCGAAGTTAAGTTAAACGCTCTGACCTGACAGCTTCGGGACACTGATGTGCACTGGCAGCCCGGGTTCATGGAGGGACCGGACATCTGAATTGAAGAAGAGAACATCATGTTGTGATCTAAAAGGAGGATGCCGGTAACGTCTCTGACTGAAGGCAGCTTTACCCTGGCTTTGGTTCAATGGAGATTTTCCCTGCTTTTTCTTCATATAAGAAGAGTTTGAGAGAGGAAGAGAGGCCATCAAGACATTCTGTTCACTCACAGACAGATCTTTTATTTGATCTTTAAAGGACCGAGCCGAGACACCTGCACAGCGGGGAACAAAACCACAGCACTGAAATTCTGAACATTTCAGTTTATAATGCAAATATCTTTAACAACAGACACTGATTCAGTCCACTCTCTAAAAACAGTGTCCCGGTCGAACGCTTACTTTCCTTAAAGATTTGAAAATTATTTTTAAATCACAGTACAAGACAAAAGTATCATTTCCATAAGGAAAACATTAGTGAGAAAATGGTACCAGAGCTTGGCTGTCGCTGGTTGCTGGTCGATTGACAAAGTGCTTTATTTTCCTCCAGGAGCTGAATGAGTCTTTCCAGCAGAGGAACGATTTTCTGCTGAGTCATGGCTATAACCTTCAGATGATTTTCGACACCCTTGGACTGCAGCATACCGACATCCCTATACCAAAATGTGCCAGACACCAAGGACTAGATGAAAGAGAAGAGCCATTTCAGTACACTCCCAGACATCTTAATTCATTCCCAAGCTACAGAGCGCTTCCCCTAAACAGAGCAAACACCTCTGAGGTTAACCAAGGGTATCGCTTTACAATTATCGGTCAGGGCCTGAGGTTATCAGTCGTGTACCGTGTGTTGTGAAGTCTTGCCTGCAGCGGGTTACCTGTGCGGTATCTGCGCGCAGCTGAGAGAGCTGACGGGCGCAGTGAAGAGACGAAAGAACGGCATCCAGCTCGGCTTGTTTCTGCAATAATTGCTCCCACAGTTCCCACGCTTCTGATTTCCCATCCTGCAATAATCACAAGGAGCCTGCATGTTATTCATCCCTGGCCATAATAAAGTTAATAGTTATGGAAGCGAAGCCGCATTATTGAGATAGTAATGTGTAGCAGAGACACATATCCAGATGTCAATGTATTGATTTGCTCCTCCAGCTGTTTAACGATGCTTTATGAACATATTGACCTGTCTTCAGCTCTCTATATGTTTCTGTACTATTGTTATGTTTTCATGCGCACTACAAGTCGAAAGCTTGGATACAGACTTTTAATACAGAACAATATTTTCCTCTTTTTAGAATAAAGTGATAATACCACTCAGTAAATGTAATGCTATAACTCAAATTGAGGTAGGGGAATTATATATTGACCAAGAAGTCTTGATTGAAATCAAAGCATTCTTATTTTTGAGATTCTTTAAAGTGTCCACCCTATTTCTTGATAACAGATATGGACAACCAGCAATTTCTCGAGAGGGCCACCTGAGATGGTTTCTGAACACTAGAGTTCTCATATGTGCTTAATACTTCACTGCTCTCATCGGTTAAAAATGTAAAACATGAATAAATTACATAAATATTCATTTATCGTGACCCCAATAAGATTAAATGGAGAGCAAAAAGATCTCATATTTTTCTGATGAGAAAAACACCTTAATGTATCTCTGCTATAGTTTAAAATTATTTTAGAAAGTTTGGTTTTGCTTTACTCATATTAAAACAACATTTATGATCCTGTTGGTGAAATCTCAAAAATGTAATTATGAGATTAGAAGCATAAAAATAACGAAAATAGGTCAAGTTTGTTTATCAATGTATATGATAGATATGTAGTATGATCATTTTCGAGATACAGTTTTTATTTTTAATATTGGAATTAGATATATTTTTTTTTACAGAAAAAGCACTGAAAGTTGGCTTTTTAAACATTGACCAAATTCTTTGACATGGCCTAACTCATTCATTATTAAAGATATCAAGGTTATATTTTCATAAAATATTCTTTACATTATGTAAAAAAACAGTCAATCACAAAAAATGTCTTTTCATTTCCAACCTGTATGACAGTCTTTCTTCCACAGAACACAAAAGAAGATATTTTGAAGAATGATGTTTACCTGAACAACGGTGGTACCCATTGACTTGCATTGCTTTTACTGTATGTCCATACAATACAACTGAATGGAAACCGCCGCTGTTTGGTTACAAACATTATTCAAAATATCTTCTTTTGTGCTCTGCAGAAGAAAGAAGGTCATACAGGTTTAAAATGACAAGATGTTGAGTAAATGATGACAGAAATTTCATGTTTGGGTGAACCATTCCTTTAAATTACACTGCTGAGATTTGTCAAAATACCAAATTGAGCAATCAAAAGTCAGAGGTTTCAACATAAACCCTTCTCAAACATCCCTCACCAAACATTAGAAATGAACTGAGCCATGCTATCCACACCTCTCCACGCTCAATATTTTTCTGTATGTCAACAATTGCCTTATTTGTCTGTTTGCATTTCTCAATTTCTCAAGCTGACCGGATTCTGCACTTCCTGAGCTGACAGCTGATCCTGGTCCCTCTGCAATCTCTCCATACACACACTCACTCGGTTCAGCACGGACGTCAGCTCGGTGTGCCAGAGACACTGCCGCTCCCACTCCTCCTCATCCCCTGAACACACATACACACAAACAGACGGTGAGTAATTGTCCACAGTACTTGTCTATATTTTATACACGAGGATCATGATTGCTATTTTTCGGAATCTTTAAAGCTTAACAGGCGATGCCCCAGCGGGACAGTGAGCGCAAGGGTCTCACCTCCTGTGAGAGCATGTAACACATGGGCTGGTAGGAGCAGAGATAACTCTGAGATTTGTAGAGCTTTTCTCTGGGCCTCACACTGAGCCATTTCCTGGATCTCTGCAGCAGTCTCCCTTAGCTGCCTGTCTGTGTCTATCCAGTCTATCTGTTTCTCAAACACACACAGATTCACTCAGAATGCACGGATGGTGGAAACATTTCAACCATCACGCTGACATTCTGAGAAATAAAAATAGACACTTGGTCAAAAGACTTGCATGTTAAATAGGCCACAGCGTGAGGTGTCATCGCTGTGGAGTCAACTCACACAGTCAGACTCGTGTATGGCCGAGGAGAGATAGCGTTTAACAGCTCTGTCAAAATCCCCCACCATCTCCTCTTCCCTAAGCGAATGCTGACGCCAATAACCCACCCGAACGCTGCTTTCCTTCTGGAGAGCTTCCACCTGAGGCAAACAATCTCACATTTACACACACTGTGTAAACACCCTCAAGCCATGTGAGTTTTTATGCAGCTGTAATTTGGTTCGACTTCGCTTACTATTACGCTGTCTGGGTTTTCTCCTGATGCAAGATACTGGGAAACAGTTACAGGGGCCACAGTCCGTTTCCAAACATCCAGACTGGCCCCGATAACAGGAGCCAGCACACCCGTCACGGGGTCAATCGTCTGGGCTCCCAAACGTATTGGAACCAGCCCTGAGAGCAGCAATATACAAGCGGGGTTAACAAGCACAGATTCATCTAATAGGATTTGGACGTTCCTGGTCACCCCTATTACCTTTACCATCTGCATCTTCCATAGTTCCTGCCAGAGGAACCATACAGCCTGACATCCAGTCCAGCTGTGCCCCCAGAACCGGGACGTGCAGACCAGAGCCCCCAGGGTCAGGGTACTCCAACCCTGGCAGAGCTGGCAAAGAGAGCTCAGTGCCAGGCAGTTTGATCTCCCCTATAAGTAAGTGAGAACAAACAAACCAGTAAGGCAAAAGTTTGGTTTTACATAATTAAAAAAAAAACATTTTAAAATGTAAAAACATTTTGTTTTATTTACAGTATACAACTGGAATTACAACATACTTTTAAGACATTTTATAATATCATTTTTATAACTGTTGCCAACTAAATTTCAGGGGAAATTGCTAGTCGATTTGTTGCTAAAGGTTGATACAATAAATAACGTTATATGATGTGTCATTGCATAGAATTGTATAAGTAATATAAACATTACAGATTTTTATGTCTAAATATATTAAATACATATTTAAATACATATAATTAATCAACTTAATTTCCAAAAAGCAATTATAAAATTAACATTATAAAACTGATATTTAATCCTCGTTTTGAAATTTAATGATGATGTATGCGGCTGACAAAGACGACCTCAGGAGAACGCAGCCTAAAATAGAAAAATTTTTGGTCTGAAAAAGTTGCTTAAGTCTAGTAACAAAATTGTTAAGTTTGCATCAATGAACATGAGGCGGAGTAAAATTAGGGAAATTTAATTTTCTGGTGAACTATACTTTTTCAAAAAAAAACGTGAAACCATGCTATATGTTTCAATAAGCCCCTTTGCAGAAAACCCACAGGAACCATTATATTTTGGCATGATTATCACAATTTTCTTTTCAGATAATATAATATTATTCTATATTAAAACACAATCTATAGCTCATGCTGAAAGGTGTGGTGTTGTAGCAATGGTCTCCTACTCACCCACACTACCTCCGCTTTCAGCCACACCCCTGGCCCACTCCTGCACAGCTTCGAGGCGGCTCATCAGCTGTAGAGCACATCGCTGGCTGCTCTTCCAGGCCTGCTCCAGCTCAGATGATGCAGCTGATAGTCTGTCCAAGTCCCCTTGCAGATCTGCAGCCCTTGAGCTCCACTCCTCACCGCATCCCTGCAGGACCTCCGCCAGCCGTAAGAAAGCGCCCAAAACCTGACTGTCCAACAGAGCCTGAAAACCCCCAGCGTGGGGCACCACCTTCCCTCCCCTCATGCTGCCTCCGCCGACCCGCACCATCCGGCCACTCAAGGGCTCAATGAAGGACTCGCCCAGTAGAAGCCCCCCAATGGGAATTACAGCACCTGGATGGAGAAGGTCATCGGTCAACTCTTAAAAAATTAAAGACAACACTTTTTTTTACAAAAAAAATGCACAATAGAAAAAGAACCCCCTCCTTCTAATACCATCTGCAACAGGTTCACAAACACGCTGAGTAGTTTTTTCACAGGATTAGAAAAGATTTTAATGGTTTACAAAGATTAACAACATTTATCCACAGAGTAACGTCAAATCACTATGAAGCCCATTTTCAGTTTACTAACCTGTAAGTGGATCAAGACTGACCCCCGTTATGAGCACCAAGTTGCCAGTATGTGGGTTCAGCATGGGACAGCCAACCTGAATGGGCTGCAGCATGCGTGAGAACGGGCACGTGTGCACGCCACCCAAAGGATAAACCAGTCCTGTTCGTGGGTGAATGGTGACTGCCAGAACAGGGACCAACACCCCAGAATCATAATCGCACATAAGTCCGCCAAGCACCAGCCTCTGACCCGAACGAAGCCCCCGTAGCTTCGAAGCGCCATGGATTTCAGCATGGCGTGACGGAGGATATGGAATAAAAGGTAGAAGTGGCGTTTCCCATTTCCCCACCTCACCTAAACAGAGACAGACTGCTTAAAGACTCAATCATTTGATTAGGACTTTGGTAAAGTCATGACTCACCTACGCAAACATCGGCTGTGAAGACAAGGGTGGAGGTAACTGGATCAAAGCCCACGTTCCCCACCACGGGCAGCAGTGTGCCGGTCTGGGGGTGAAGGAAGAAGTCGGAGGGCACGGGCATGCTGTGCCCACTGGCTAGTAACATATGGGCATTGGAGTTGGGCTGAATAAGGCCTGTGAGGGGGTCTACATGAACAGCATCACAAGCTCTAACAGACCCATCAGGAGCTGAGGAAGGATAAAGAGTGAAATCTTTCTGTGTTTCTGCAAACTTGAATCAATCAGTCATGCCACAGACGTGCCAAATTGAGCTACACAAGCTATTTATCAGGATTTGAGTGTCAAACATGTGTGCAATGTTGTGAAATAGCCCCACCCAGTGGTTTCGCTCCTCCTGTCAAATTTTACCACTAATTCCTATTAAAATCCACAAGGTGGCAAGATTGTACAGTTATTAGGGCACTGAACTTCAATACAAACAGAAATCATTAGATTAAATCCGTTATTATCTTTAAGTACTTTCTGACCATATAATAAATAAAAATGAGGTCGGAAGGTAAAGTTTACACTATTTCTTATGTCTGTATACTGTATTTGGTAATGGTCTCACCGATGATGTCGTCTCTACTGAGGACTGATCCAGTGGCAGGACATAACAGCTGTGATCCAGTGCTTTCTTTAAACACCACCCAGGCCCCCTGCCTCTGGCTCTCCACTGATACCATCTCAGACATCTCATCTGCCAGCACAGCCACTCGCTCTTGAACACTGCAATGTACAGAAAACAGGTTATCAGTCACTAGTAAGGCATAGACACATTCAGAGTTATTTACTGTATTACTACTGTAGCCACAATTTGTGTGTGCGTAAATCCAAGTCATTTTTGTGATTTACTTTTTTAAATAAAATCCTTCCATGTAATATAATGAATATTCTGTCAAAATATAACTTTGATATTTTTAATATTGACTATTTTTAATATTGAGAAAGGACATGTCAAAGATGGAAATCAATGCTTAGGGAGCCAAATTAATTTCTACTTTTTTTGCAAAATATTGAATAATTTCAGTAATTTCATAATTTAAATGAAAATTTGAGTACTGTATCTAGATCTAGGGCATCCAGCGATACATAATACAGTATATGTCTACATACTGTGCATATTAATTTTGTATATATAAACTAGGTCTGTCACACGATTAATTGCAATTAATCGCATCCAGCATAAAAGTTTGTGCTTACATAATACATGTCTGTGTACTGTGCATATCAATTTTGTATTTATAAAAACATACACATACACGCAAATATTTAAGAAAATATAAAGTATATAAATGTACACATTTATATACATTTATATATAACCGCGATTAATCGTTTGACAGCCCTTTTACAAACACATACGTAATGTATATAATTAAAAATATATATGAAAAAAAGTAAATATATGCATATGTATATGCAAATATTTCCTAAATATATACATGTACGTGTATGTTTTTTATAAACACAAAATAAATATGCACCGTGCACAGGCATTTATTTTGTAAACACAAACTTTTATTCTGGATGCGATCAATCGAGATTAATCATTTAACAGCCTAATATTTATAATAAACACCCCTTTCACATTTTTCATATCCTTTTTATGACTCTGATTAATTCAATACGCTGATTCTCATCATTAGATTATGTGACGTTAGCCTGGATTTTATAGACAGGGTCACATATTTCAAATACTCAGTGGCAAATAATAAAGTTTGATAAAGTTTTTGAAATATACTGTATAAAGATATTAAGGATTTGATAGTAATTTCAATAAATGTAGGTTGGGTTTGAGATGTTTTGAGTAGGCCTATCTTTTTTATCTTGGCCTCTGATGTAGAAATATAGATTTTACGTTTCTCAGCCATTTTTACGATTTTGCTGCAACATTGACAAGCATGTGAAAGTGATAGAACAAGAAAGACTGTTAACAGACTGAGATTATTATCTTTACAGTCTTATTGTGGCATTTTATCTAAAGGAATATGTGATTTGGCAGACCCCAAAGGGAAAAAAAATAGGTGTACCATGGTTAGGGAAGAAAATCATATCTTCTGAAACTAAAATGACACAATATCACACATACTGTTGTTTAATACGGTCATCCCAGAGTGATTCCTGGCCCTCAGCGAGAAGTATCAATAGTCTTAAACACTCCCTCAATCTCGCTCTGAAGTTCTTCTGCATGGTCTGCTGCACTCTCATCTCCACCCTCAGTATCTGAATCTGACTGTCCAACAGCTGGACCAGCTGATTCCCCAGCGCTCTTCTCCTGACCATCTCCTGCTCAACCTGTCTCTCAAGGCCTTCGGATTTCCCCCCTAACATCCTTAGGCCAGGGTGGAGCTCTCTCAACTTACCCATCACCCCCTGATAGAGCAGCTTCACCTATAGACAGTGGGAGAACACATTTCACTCAATGGAGCAGACTGACAAAGAAATTATATTCTTACAACTCACTGTACAACTCAATCCTGAACATTGCCCGAGGGAAGTAACAGTTCTACTGTTCTCGACATAGTGTGATACTCAAGAGTGCAACAGGAGAGAATGTTAATTACAGTCTAACATCTCCATATAATGCTATTCAATACAGGTGAATATGTTTGTACTTTATGAGGGTGACATCTGAAGCTTTGAGGGGCGGGAGGTGGGCTGTTGTTCTCATGGAGTCTCACCTCTCCTCTGAGCTGCCCGAGACGCGCCGTGACGGACACGCTGTGCTTGAGCAGGATGTCGTAAAACGTGCTGGAACTGAAGGCTTCCAGATCCACTTGCTCTTCATAGTCCCAGAACTCACTTGACACCAGAGCTACCGCTGTGGGCAAAGTAGAGCGTGTGGGAATTCTAGCTAATACAATACTAGAGGAAAGTCAACGATGTCACTAGTCATAACTCATCTGACAATCACTGCGGTGCAATTTTTGGTAACAGTGTCTGATGGAGTCTACAGATCTAACACCTAGACAAAGTACTGACAAAATGTCAGGGATTCCCTAAAACATACAAGACGTAAAGGCTAAATGTTTTAGGTTACGTTATCTGTGACTCATTTAGCCTGAATTCACGGTTCTCTTGAAAGCAGATAAGCCATATTGGATACAGTTTTTACACTCTTGGTCAGAATAATTGTCAACTTTGTGAAGTATGAGCAAAGAAGTCTATTTCATAAAGTGGTGTCCCTCATTTTCAATTGTTTTACTTGAATAAAACCTTTTTTGTGAATTTTTGTTAACAAAGGATCAAAAAGATAAACAATGCACAGCCTTCCTTGCTAATACTTAGCAAGGTTTCTAAATTTTGACCAGGACTGTACTTTGTAATGCACAGTCTGTGCTTCCGCGTCCGGTGTGCGACCCCCTTATAGGGTCAAAGGAGTGTGTGCAATGAGCAGCACACTATAGCAATAACACAAGATTTCCCTAAGTTTGTAGTGTTTGTGTTTACCTCTCTCCACAGAACCCTCCGTCAAGCCCACCTGCAGGTTTCTATGCGTTTTTTTCACAGCCACCACCCTGGATCCCTTAGATGAATAATCGTCCATGTTGTACCCGAGTTGCAGATCACGATAAGTGGCTTGAGCTGCCAGTTTTTCGGGCCAGCCGTATTCTCTGAACAAGATCTGTGAGAAGACAGTGTTCAGTCATTTCAATAACCCTTGTGCACCGCGCTTCATTTTTGTATCACATACCAATATTGTGACACACAGGCACAAGACTAGCACAGCTCCAACTAGAAGTCCACCAATCATTGGCCAATCAGGACGAAGCAGCAGTTGGCGCCTCAGAGCGATGCCCATGCGAGTCAAATGATGTGGGTCAGACGGAAAGAAGGGCCCAGAGTCATAGCATTCTCCTCCAGGGGGCACAACCCTCACATACTGAATGAACCAAACAAGAACATGTACCAATAAATACACAACAGAAAGCTTAACCAAATGTTTTCATTATTTTGACGTGAGTGGTTGCCAAAGTTGCTAGGGAATGGGTTTTAGTGTGCTCCTATGTGGTTGCTAAGGTATTGCTATAGGTGGATGGAGAACGATCATAAAGTCAAAATAGACAACCCGTTAGTCTACATAATTTTCTGGCAGCCAGATATTGCTTGGGTCTCACCTTTTATGCACCTTTAATAGTGTAAGGTGATTTTTTTATTGTCCACCAAGAATAGATTGCCTTAGCAAGCACCACTAATGATCTGACAGAAAATGAACTTTATGGAGTCTGTAATTAGAGATACTAAAGATTTTAATACCATGTGTCTATGGTGGTGGCTGCTGAGTTTAAAGACATAAACCCCAGGCTCATTGAAACTCATGGAGAATAGGGAATGGACAGATTTGGGCAGTTTCTGGTCCTGTGCCAGTAATCTCAAAGGTCCCCAGTCAAAATCAGCATTAGTGTTATATAAGCTGTCTCTGTAAAAAAGAAAACAGTGACAATGGGGGACAGTAAAGATGAACAATGAAATAAATCACACGACAGCATGCGCTTACATGTCATACTGAGGGAAGTGTTGTTGAGTCACAGTAAAGAGAAGAATGTCTCCTGGATGCAGACATGCTGTTGGGTTCAAGACTCCTCCTGGCTGCCTGTCTGACGAAATTAATGATGATTCGAGGGACCAGTGAGAGCTCCATTCTTCTTCTTTGTCTTCAATACCTTAAAAAAAATCATTTTAATAAAATGCATACAGCATCTTGAGCTTTTTTCACACAGGCATGCAGCAAAAGATTTTTTGTATGCATCAAATCAGTTTGTTTATATTAAAATAAATAAACAAATGGCGTAGAGTTTTAACAAACATAAAATGTGCAGTATTGTCTGGGATGTGTCTGAATATTCTCTTTTTTTCATATAAAAGTATATTTACTGTGTAAGCATTTATTTAGTCACTAGTCAGTAAGTAAACAGATCTGTAGTTTTGGATATGTAAATGCAAGAACTGTACAATGTTTCTGTTAAAACTGCTATACAATGTACATATTTTTCTTCAGATCTGAACTTGAAGGGATACTTCACCCAAAATGAACATTCTGTCATCATTTACTCGCCCTCTAGTTGTTCCAAATGTGACCCTGGACAACAAAACCAGTCTTAAGTAGCACGGGAATATTTTTAGTAATTGGCTAAAATACATGGTATGGGTAAAAATTTACGATTTTTCTTTTTGCCAAAAATCATTAGGATATTAAGTAAAGATCATGTTCCATGAAGATATTTTATGAATTTCCTACTGTATATGTATAAAAACTTTATTTTTGTGAGTGGATGGCCTGCTACAGTGCCTCAGATGAACAACTTCAAAGGCGATTTTCTCAATGTTTAGATTTTTTTGCACCCTCAGATTCCAGCTTTGTAAATAGTTGTTGTTCCGCCAGATAGTGTCCTATCCTGACAAACCATATATCAATAGAAAGCTTATTTCTTCAGCTTTCAGATGATGTAAAAATCTCAATTTCGAAAAATTGACCCTTAAGACTGGTTTTGTCGTCCTGGGTCACAAATCTGTATTCTTCCAAATATCTTTCTTTGTGTTTGACAGAACAAAGAAATTCATACAGGTTTGGAACAACTAGAGGGTGATTGATGATGAAATTTTTTGGGGGTGTAGTATCCCTTTAAATGTAATGTATCCTGCAGAATTTAAAATTAAATGATTGTAATAGATTCAAGATTCAAACAGTTTCAAAGATTGGTAAACCAAATGAGATTCACGTCCATTGTGACCAAAGCCTTATACAGCACCCTGAGTATATGTTACCTCTGTCCTCAACATTGCGTGTATCTGGGAGCTCAAAAGGGCTGTTGGTGTCTTGGCTGTGAGCCAAAATCAACTTTCGGACCTCCACAGGGACAGAACTGTGCAGACCAAAGAAGTCCGCCTCTGAACAACAGCAAACAGAGGTCAGGCTGTTGATAAAGCGCAGTCACTAAACCTTCTCTTCTTTCCTGTCTCTGACCACTCACCCCCTGTCTGCACTGTGTACACAGGCCTGGAGAAGTTAAGTTGCGTGTTGCACTCCAAGTTCCCATGGGAGTCCCAGCGTTTAAAAGCGTTCTCCAGCACGCTTCCAGACATGCTCACCTTTAAAGAACACACGGGTGCGTTAGGGACAAATAGGTCAAAGTGATATCTTACCACTGTTTGTGCTAAACTCTCACTTGTGTCCCAAATGGGGCCGTATTACACTCTCGATATCCTGCACCCTCACATTGTGTACTTTCTTAAAAAGCTGTCTACCCATACTGTGTTTCTTTTCTTTTATAATAGTTGACTGTCCTATGGATTATGATATTCATTTGATGGGTCAAACCAGATCAATTGCGGATGTTGAGGATGTGTACACTGACTCTTACTATCGCATGCAGGCGATATTGATATGAGGTGTCATCATGGGTGGTGCCCACATAGTAAAACCAAAGCATGACATAAATGAGGTCTGACCTGTTGATTTGATTCTGTGTAAAGCAGGTACAGGCTTTCGGTGCAAACCACCTGCAGAACTGGATTCTGTGTGTTCCGGCACCAGCCCACACAGTCAATCCTGTCCTGTTCGGGCCCGGACAGGCCCTTGCACAAACACAGGCCCAAGGAGCCATCGTAGCCCTCATACAGCTCAGGGGATGAACATACCTGGAGATACAGTATACAACACATGCCATGCGATGCATGGGGTCTACTGCATCATTGCCCCGTGACCAATTGATGGGTAGAGGAGAAAGATCATGTTTAGTGGTAAACGTGACTTGCAGGTCAACATAAAGAAAAACATGCATTGGACTTCCTACATGAGCAAACTAGTGAGTTTTGTCACGTGCCATTCATAACATTTTCATTCAAAACATATCAGAGTCTGGGTTCCTTTTTTTAACTCTGTAGGTTTCTTTCTGTGCTTGGATTGCTCTTCAAATAATTAGACCAAATTAATATTGGATGGGTTGGGTTGGATGTTGTCAGAGAATGTTCTCAGCAGAGCTCTGGGAGTGAGAGACCCTGACACGGAAGTGTAGTTGCATCAAGCTCGTTTATTTCCTCAAAAGAAGCATGTTATATAGAGTTCAACAGAGCACACAGGAACCGTTCTCAAGCAATCAAATGTCTGGGTTTCATCTTACAGCTAAATAAGGCAATGACAGCATTGCTGTATGTGCTTGAGACTTATGCACCAGATATAATGCTTAAAAGGACATATCAAACTCAGTGACCCTTAAGGGCCCTTGCCTATATTCATTAGTGCGGAGAACTAAATAATCTGACAATCAGTATGTCATTTTTAAAGTGTAAACAGAGCGCCTGGCTGTATGAATGATGGCCAAGGGTTAAATTCGGCAAATTCCGGTGAAATCACAAAATACAATGTAACAGTTTCAACCCACAAATATGCATTAGCAATTTGCATGTTTTATCATATGTTTTCACTACATGAGCCCATTCAGGATATGTAGGCTATGTAAACAGACAGCATGATTGTTTTCGTTGATATATGAATGCAGTACACAGAAAACGCCAAGGTCATGGGTTCGATCCCAGGGATTGCACATATTCTGATACGAATGTATAGTATAATGCAATGTAAATCGCTTCAGATAAAAGCGTCTACCAAATGCGTAATTTTGCAAACGAAGCCTTTTGCGCTACTAGATATTTTGAAGCACTTACGAGAGATGTAGACATGGGTTCAGCATGCATGCTGCAGACGTCTTGAACTCGAGTCGAAGGCGTGCATTCGTACAAATTGCGCTATATTTACAGTTTTAATAATCGAGTTAATGTTTTAACGTTTAATGGTAAAACATGTTTTAAGATAAGTTACTCAAATGTAAGAGGTAAATAGTATTTTTATAAAGAGCACTAAAACCATAAGACAAAAATGGTAAGTTCATCTTTCTCTGATAATTTAAAAAGTGTTTTAATGCTAAACATCTCATTCTCATTTTAGCCCATTTTTATTCCAGCTCTCATAACAATATTTTGCCTTTAGAGCTCAAGCGTCATAGCCGAGGATTTATCTACTCTGTCAGCAACATATTTCGAGTTTCGACATCGCGAATGCATGTGACGTCACTGCCTAAGGCATTAGCTCGCGCCCGTGCGTATTTTTTCCTCTTATTTACTAAAAGGTGAAGGTGAGCTTTTACCAGCTCTCTGGCGCTTTCGACATCTGACTCACTCTGTCAATCCTGTCAATGTATGAACTGTATACGTAAATAGGGCTGTGTCCGAAATAGCCCCCTATACCCTAAAATAGTGGGTATATTTGAGGGGACATCCATATTTAGTAGCGTCCAAATTCACTCACTCATTTCATTCACTCCTTTAAGTGGACTATAGTGAACTAAGGGAATAGTGAATGAGGGTATAGGTATTAAAGTATTTTATATTTCTGTTTGTAAGTACAAATTATTTTTGATTGATTTTGATTTATTTTGTCATTTTATTTGATTATTTTATTCCCTTTTAACTTTGGGGCAAGAGCCTAATCTTGACTAAGTCACTAGAATCACCTCCAGATTTGAGAGATCCTCACTTCCAAAATTCCTATCCAACACTCACCTGTTCAGAACAATACTGCTTCCATTGCTTGTGGTCTAGACACTCCCCATGCTGGTTGCGTGCTCTTCCGTCTTTACAGATCTCATAGACTTTCAACACACAAGCCTCCCCTTTCATTTTAGGTTGATATCCCAAAGTGCAGGGACACTGCCCATCACTGGCCTACGGTCAGAAAAGGTGACAGCGCCGAGAGACAATAAATCCTGGTGTTGACTCATCTCCCTAGTGAGCAGTAACTGATGAAAAGATCACTCGGCAGTCAGGGAGAGCAGAGCAGATCTGGTAACCAGACTTTCACTGAACTGAAACGTGAGAGTCTGTTTGAGCAGATTTAGCTACAGACACATGGAAACACATATTAACAATATTAATGCACAGCTTACCTGAAAGACCTGTCCCTCTCGCAAACATATACAGCTGTCCTGTCCTGACAGAGGTTGGTGTGACCAGGGCCCACAGGGAACGCAGTTGCTCAGACCTTCTCTAGGTCCATAGTGATGTGGTGGACAGCTGATACAGCCGTTTACTGATGTGGCCCAAAAACTTGGCCCAAATGTTCCTCTTGGACATGGAACTGGACCCTCGCCTTCCTCTGGGCAGTAAAAACCTTTAACAATGCACAAATCCGGATCACTCTTTAAATGGCTAATCTTGGTCATTTTTCAAAATTATTGTGTCCCAAAAATCCAAGTTACCTGGTTTGCAGGAAGATCTTCCAGGTAATCCAAAAGCAGTTTCCAGTTTTTGGGTGCAAATCCAGAAAAGTATGGTAAGCCAGAGGAAACTAACACTCAACATGCACGTCATTTTACTTTGCAGGGCTCGGAGACTGCTACAAGGCATTCAGGAAGCTCTTTCACTGCCATGCTGAATGATTCATGACCGTTCTAGAGATGAGGTATCGCACATGCCAATAGGTAGAGATGCAACCTGATGCCAACAGTTCAGATTACACGCAGTTGTGGATCACAGTGAAACCACGAAACTGATTAATGATTTTAGCTGTGGTTTAGACGTCATTCAACACATCCTCGATTCAGTCGATTATTACAGTTTTTTTAGTCAAAGTCTGCAAGTGTACTTCTAGATTGCTTTGGCAAGAAAAGGGAACATTTTTGACATTCTGTATTCATACAAACCCGGTACACTCAAACAACAAGTCTTGTTTTTTATATCAGTTCACATTCCCATGATGCACCTTGTAGACGAGAAGCCCTTGAACAGCCTAGTAAACAGGTTGCAATATCTAGGTTAAAGTTGAATCTTTGCATGCAGAGCTCAAAAGGGCTCTATAAACAAATGCGAATGGATTTAAATACTTACATAAGCAATCTTGTAGAACTCTTTGAACTGTGAATCAAGTGTTGACCTCGTAAATAGGCCAATATCTGAAGTGAAACACCGAATATTTAAAAAAAACATAAGCTGCACTGCATTTGCAGACAATATGTATTGGTTATGATTACTGAAGCATTTTTTATTAACTCAATAGTCCTAAACTCTGAATTACTTCCAGTCAAGTGTTTGGACTATGACCTCAAAGTCACATTTTCATTATGCAACAAAATTGTCACATTTCACATACTTTTAGCCCTTCATGACAGTGAACTGAAATGTCTGCAGAGCAATGTTACAGAGGAATCGTGATAAAATTAATAAACGATTACATTAATTATAAATAAACACATTTGAATTCAACCTTAAAACATGTTTCAATTCCAAGTATAGAGACTTGTCATGAAAGACCATTACTTGTCTGTGTTTGTTTAGCAGTGTTTGCTGGCAGTAAGGCCAAGGACATGACAGAAACAAATAGTCAAAGTAATTCACTGGTGAAACAAGTAAGGTTGAAAACAAGTGGACATGATTATGCACAAAACTGCACTGTTGCAAATTGTTGTATAAGTGATTAAATAACAATAAAGGTGTTTTTTAGCTGAAATAATCAGATCTGCAGAGTTAACTGCTATTGGCTTTGTTTATCAGCAGCCGGGACCACAAACAAACAAACAGCACCTTTGTTTGCAAAGCAAAAGAGATTGCGGAATGCAAGACCTGGAAGGTTCAATCTTTGTGGCTTTTTTTCTGTGATATTACGAGAAAAGCAAAGTCATTGTGTGAAAGCCAAGTAGGTAAGAATTCAATTGATACAACTGAGCCAAATAGCAGGCAGTTCACAAAATGGACTTTACACCCAACGTAAGTGTTTGTAGCCTGTATCTCATGTTAATGAGCATTACGACAGTGATACTGTATGTGATTCACTTAAATAGTTTTCATTTTTGATGGGTGTGGCATATTAAATCACCGGTATAGCTGATTAAATGCCTTTAATTTGCCGTAAACATATTTCAGTAGTATTGACCTCCTCTGACTTGGAATTGCGTCAATTCTGGCCTTGAAATGACATCACTAGGGATACTCTGAATCGATGTTGTTGGAACACAAGCCAATTAGCAAAATACCTTCAGGTTCCTGTTACTTATCAAACTGACCCTCCACGTGGTATGTGTTGACACAGAAGACCGGGACAACCTCTGATAAGGGATCGCTTTAAATATGGAACTTGAGAAGATATTCTCCCATTTTCTCTGCACCAGGTAAGGGCTGAATTTTCCCCTTGTTTCATTAGATGAATAGACTAATTGATGTGTAAGATGTAATTTGTAACATATTGCATAATAGCATATTAAATAAATCTTTGATAGACAATAATATCAGAGTAAAAAAATATAAGAAAATTGTAATTTCTGCATATAATTTTTAAATATCTGTTTGTGACGTTTCTATTTTTAGAGAGCAAGAATAACCGTCATCATTAGAAATGATGTATCTTCACATTGTAATATTGGCTTTGACCTTTGCTTCTACAACAGGTTTGTTGTTTTTATTGTTTTATTACTACTGCATTCTGTGGTAAAATATTAGAAATAATCATCTATAAACAACATATTGGACCAATCTTCTACCATGTATTCATCTGGGCTTTGAAATCTTTTCTTATATAATAAAATGCAGTAATTACAGATAAAGTAACTTCTCAAAACAATATTTTACATTTTTTATTTGATTTACTTATTTTGTGTTCACATCTCTGCACCTAAAGAGTGCATATTAATACATCAGAGGTATATATTGGTACTAAATGTATACTGTACATATCTGTACCTAAACAATACATATTAAGAGCTTTTACTGTCCCAGAGACAGCTTGGGTATATTTTTAGAAATTTTTGATGATTTTTCTGATATTGTTCCGAGTCAGATAATGTACAAATAGCCAATCTTTTATTCTTTAAGAAACATTTCTGGTTAATACAAAGCCCCTCTGAATGCATTATGCTTTACATACGATATTCTTTTCATGAGATTTTGCTCATTTCTTGCAACCTTCTTGCATTTCAGCACTTCCACTTAATCACGATAGCAGCCAAGAAGCATCATGGAGTTTACAGAAAGACAACCAAGCCACTGACAAGAAAGATTTCGCCAAAGATCCAAAGTGAGTTCACATCATTTTCAATAGTACAGATTGATTAAAGCAACAAAGAAATGGCAAACTGTATGAACATTGATATGGTTGTTTTTCAGCAGTGGAATGTGGAAGAACCATGTGGTAAGCAGTGACCTTTACTCCCAAGATTCCTCCAGCCCCATGGCTGCTGAGCTCAGGTATAAGCTGAGCATGGAGTCCGAAAGATTACGAGCCCGTCTGAAGCAGGAGCTCGCCGAGCTGAGACAGAGGCTTTCTCCTTACCCCAGCCACCCGAAACACACCTTGGCCAACGTCAGAGAGTTCCTAGCTCCATTCACAAAGCAGCTCCAGACTGCCCTCCAGTCAAACACCCAAGAACTCTGTGATAAACTCAATCTGAACCTCCAGGACCTAAACCCAGATGAAGCTGCACTCTACCAGGAGGTCGTGCAGAGGATCACCCTTGCACTGGATGAAAGCCACCAGAAAAGGACAGCAGCCTTTGAGAACTTTAAGACGAAGGCCTTTGAAGCTGTGGAGGAGCAAGGAGACAGCAGTGGAAAGGAACTCTGGGAGGAAGTGACGGCCAGACTGGGACAGGAAGTGTGTACCTTCAGTTTGGAGATACAAGGCAAGATGGCCGCGTTGAAGATAGCTCTGGTTGGCCACCTTGCCTCGGCACAGCCTCCAAGAGATGTGATGACTTCAAAAGTGGACCAGTTCTGTCAGAATTCATTTGCTCATAATCAGCAGTTCATTTCTAATTTAGACCAACATATAATCACTCTACAAGAAAATGTGAGTAATGGTGAGTCATCGGCTTTTCATCAGACAAACATAGAATCCATACAGGAGGATTTCTCAACTAGACTTTCTGCACTGTTACAGGACATCATACACACCCTAAATTAAACTCTCCCGTTCATTCAGAAATACAACTGTAATGTAAATAGCATGTTATGCAATGTTTGTATGTACACTGTGAACTGTAACTTATGTAGAGCACTATCTTTGTTTGTACAGTTTTCAAGGAAATCTTGTGTAAAAGGATGTAAATGACATGAAGGGAAATCAATTGCTTAATGAGGTGAAAGAGAAAATGGAGAATCTTTTATTTACTGCATGTTTATTGAGAATGTTTTGTGTTATATGTTTTTCATATATATATATATATATATATAATAAAGATTTATTTGTACATAGTAAAAATGAATATACTCTATGTTGTCCATTGATCATTGCCTGAACCATACTAATAAAAAACAATTTCTAGAGATGCACCGATATATCGGCCAATAATCGGTAAAAAAGAAATTCACACCATCGGCCAATATATTCAGTCAATTAAAAGAGGACAGGAAAATGCCATGAATTTTTGCTCTTTATATAGAAAACATTTAGAAACATCACAAGTTTGATGTTCAATATTAATAGTCATTATATGGATTAATAACATTCAGAAAGTTAAGTAATATTCATTTAATCTTCAGAATTGTTATCGGCAGATATCACTCACTGAATAATCGATGTTGGTGGAGACATTTAGTATCTGTGCATCATTTAATAATTTCTAAGTATGCTAAACAGTCATCTAAACTAACATCACATTACATTACAGGAAAGCAGCAAGTCATTGGTTAATATACAAGCAATGTGCATGATAAAGGGAGAAAAATGAAATGAACAGATTGAGGCATATAAAGTTATCAAAGCATTACATTACAATTGTTAAAAACAGCTCTGACCATGAGGTTTTGCATTTACGTAAATGCATTATGTCTTACAGCTTTCTACAGAGCGCACAGCTGCAAAATGTTTACTGGACTTCCAATGCTGTCTAAATAGATTACATGCTAAATATGCATTATGCAAAGTGGCCCTTTCATAGTTTGTGCAGATGCTGTGATCAGATGCCTTATCTGATATATCAAATTAAACTTCATTCAGCACAAAACAGATGGCGGGTTGATGGATCTCTTAGTGGAAAGCCTGAGGCAGACTACCAGCCCAGTAAAACTTCTTCAGCACAAACCATCCAGCCATAACCAGCACCACAGCACCACCGGTGGCAAACATGACCCCCAGAATGACTCCAGCCATGTTTACATTGTTCCTGTTCAATGGCTCACTGCCTCCTGATTCTCAAGAGAAAACAAACATTTACCGTCAACGCTTGTTGTCACTGCTGCAAAGTTTATGGGTTTTTTAATACATTAGCAGAAAGGATGGTTGCTTTGGATTTTTATACGAATTAGGTCTGAAATTAAAGTGCAATATTTGTATTGAAAAATAAAGTTTAGAAAATAATCACGTACCATAGGGAGATGGAGAGGGAAGGTTATTCTCTGCAGGATCAAACAGATACATAGTATAGTTAAGCATAGCAAATAAAACTGCTTTCATTAAGAATTTTAAAAATGAACAGTGTGAATAAAAAAATAGTTCACACAAAAAAAATGTCATTTATTTACTCTCATGCTGTTCCAGGCAGTGTTTTTCTTTACCATAAAGCACAAAAATATTTCAATAAAGAAGGTGATGATTTTTAAAGGAATAGTTTACCCAAATAATTGTCCCCATTGACTTTTCATAGTAGGAATTAAAATTACTATGGTCAAGTCAATAGGAACCATTCTGTTCCAACTGTTCCTTTAAGGTCATTTAAAAAATTCAAAAAATATCATCCTTGTTATGTTCAATTTAAAATGGATGCCTATGGAAAATCTACTCATTGACATCTCTTTTAACATATTCAGAAGAATTCAAACAAGAAAAAATACATGGTTGGAACAATAATGCTTAAATACAATTTTAATTTGTGAGTGAACTATTTCATTAACTATGATGAGATTTTATGCTGGCTTTAGGCTACACTCTTAAAGGTGCTTCAAATGGTTCTTCGATGCCATAGAAGAACCTTTAACATCTTAAGAACCTTTCTGTTTCACTAACGTTCTTTGTGGCAAAAAAAGTAATTTAGATTATAAAAAAGAAAGAGATTGTTCTTTAAAGAACCTTTGACTGAATGGTTCTTTGTGGAACCAAAAATGGTTCTTCTATAGCATCGCTGTGAAGAACCTTTTAAGCACCTTTATTTTAAAGAGTGCAGAAGAAACTTTTGGTTCCGTAAAGAACATTTAACATCTGAGGAACCTTCTGTTTCACAAAAGGTTCTTTGTGCTGAAAAACGGTTCTTTAGATTATAAAAACGTAAGAAAGAGATGGTTCTTTAAAGAACCTTTGACTGAATGGTTCTTTTTGAAACCAAAAAATGGTTCTTCTCTGGCATTGCTGTGAAGAACCTTTTAAGCACCTTTATTTTTAAGAGTGTATGTGTGTATCTGCAGACTCACGGGCTTCAGTGTACAGAGGACCCACAGACACTGTGGCAGAATCTTTTGCTTGCGATCCAAAAGGTTCTGGTGCCCTTCGCCTTCGAGTTCTATTAGTGATGCAAGACTGCACAAAAATGAGATGTTAACTGGCTGATCATTAGTGTTAATGATTCTGTTCTATTCTACAGGCTTACTTACATCAAGTAGCTCTTGGCACTTATTTGGTTCACAAAGCCGAAGTATACAGTGCAGATATATAGTGGACTTTTCTTGATCACGGTGTTCCACAAAACGAAACGCTTCAAAGGAAAATCTGGAGTACTTGGAACGGCCATTATAAAGGACATTTGTCCGGTTCTCTATACCACAACTGAGATGACACAACAGGGATACAGTGATACAGTCATACACAAAATCAATAGCAGATTTAAGAGTTTTGTAGTTAATATTCAGTTTATATCAGAACAGTTGTTAATGGTGGTGCAGTATACTGTACAGTAGGTATAACTCACCCGGTGAAAAAGTTATGCCGTCTGGTGTTGGTTTGATTATAAGGTGAAGGGGTTGCAAAGCAGTGGTCCAGCAGAAGATGAAAACTGAAGATAGAAAACAGTAAATAGAACTTAGTTCCATTATAAAGCACTTCATGCTAATAATTCACTACATAAAATAATATAATTTTTCAATATTCTTACTTTCCAGTGAGATTGTTAGCTTTAACTTCAACATAGACTTTAGTGCGCAGTTCTAGCCCTGATGGTGGAACCACTAGTGGGTAGGTAAAATCTGTGCTCTGCCAAAGAAATAGACATAGTAGAAATATATCTTTAAAGTCACCATGAAACGGAAGCTGCGATTGACTACATTTCCGTGTTGTGACGTATATCCAAATGAAACGGCTTCTGAAATTAGAAAAAATGTAGGCTTTATTTTGCCCTTCCCTTTTTGATTGGTTTGTTGTAAGTTGGGCCTGGAGGGGAGGGCTAAAAATGCCTGGCCATTGGACAGTCAGTATAGTCCTACCTCTTTTTTATTACTGACGTCACGTGGTGAAGAGTTGTTGTAGAGAGGGGGAGAGGAGCTTAATGTTCTTGATTAAAGATTACAATTGCAAATGAATAAAAAAATAATGGTGTGCACGGATAAATCATTTATAATAATCACTGCAACACTGTGTAAAACACTTAGAATCTTCCTGTTTGATTTCATGGTGAATTTAAAAAAAGATATTTTGCATTTTGAATTAAAGATACCCAAAAAAAACTCACATTGTAGACACTCATACTGAGAGTGTCAATGAAAGTTCCATTGTTGTCACTTGTGGCCACTGAAACCGAAGACCTGGAGGAGGAATTCAAGTGAAATCGAATCTATCGAGTCATACTGCTACAGGTTAAGTATGCAGAGTGTCAGAGTGATTTCTGGATACTCACGCTACAATCTGAGTATTGTTGATGAGATATTCCAGCGGGTACCGACAGGAGAAATGGTAGTAAAGATCTGTGGAGTAACTAATGAAGCCTTCTCCAGAGCTGGGAGTATCAATGAAGCCAGTGATAATGACGGACTGAATGCTGGAGAACATGCTGAATGGCCCGGTACGGCTGGGTACCTCGTCCACAATCTAATGACAGACGAGGAAAAATGAAGGAATGGTTTTTGTAATTTTTTGCTCTTTGTTGCTTTTAAAACAAGCATTTTTTTACTGCTATTACCATAGTAGGAAAAATTACAATGGTAGTCCAAAGTGCGGCAGAACTGTTTGCTTTCCAACATTCTTAAAAATATCTTTTTTTTTCAGAACAAAGAAATTTACAAAGTAATTTTTCCTACTATGGTAGTCAATGGTGGCCAAGAACTGTTTGGTTACAAGCATTCTTCCAAATATCTTTCTCTGTGTGCATCGAAACTTATATTATTGTATTAACTAAATTTATACTGTAAATGATGACAGAATTTTCATTTTTGGATGAACTGTTGTGTTAAAAATTGGATTCAACATTTACGACATTAGTAAATAGTCATTCTTTTAAACATAAATCTTTCAAATCTTTTCAAAATTTTCCAGCGACTGGTAACATCTACATTTTTCAATTGGCTCAAATTAAATTTTCATAAATGTGTCACTTGTTATTTCAACAAAACTTTAAATAAGCCCTTTAAAAAAAATGATGCAACATGTCAATAGAAAACTGAGTTGGACTAAAAATATTTTAGATAGTAGAATTACCCATTTTAGTTTAGCCTTTATCTTTTCAAACTCTTATACATTAAAACAAAAATAGAACTTTTTATTCACACCTGCAGAGATTGTCTACATGGATTCTCCTGACTGTGGTTGATAGGCAGCTGGTAGCGAATGACAGGTGGGTTCACGATGGTGTCAATGGTGCCCATGCACTGGCTGTTATTGCGTTCACCATTCAAGGCCAGTCCATTGGGATCGAAGCCTGACCATTCAGCAGTGCACAGGTTCACCTCCAGTAAAATCATATTGGTGCCACAGTGTACCATCAGGTCACCATTATCTATGAGAAAAGAGTGGTGTTAGTGCTTAGCAAGTAGCAGAGAATAAAGAGCTGGAGGGTCTCACCTGGAACTCTGTTGTACTGTGCTGAGCAGTTATAAGTGTGAACTGACTGCAGGAAAACAGCCAGCGCACAGAGGCAGAGACACAGCATCATGCTATAGAGAAGAGAAAGTGTAAAAGTTGAGGAGATCAGATCCATCAGTAATAAACATGCATGTGAAACTAAATAGTAAGATGAAATTAAACGCAGTAGCTATATCATACCTGTTTAACTCCTGGAGTCGGAATGGACAGAATATACTGTAATACAGGTGGCTGGATGCTTCTTATATAACATTAGACCCTCACGAGTGATTGAATAGGTTTGGGAGTGTCTCATCCCTCCTACCAGGTGAATCCTCTGTTTACTCTGTGCACGGATTACTTTGAGTGACAGGTCGACAATGGCAGTCCTGCAATACTCTGATGTTTGTACAATTAATCTATCTGGACCATTTTTCTCAAAGCTTTGGAAATTATACTGTATAGAAGTCTATTGTGTTTAGGTCATTAAAACTATAAAATGTTCATCATCATCTTAGAACATTATTAATGCAAGAAATGTGATAATATGCCACAAGGTATGAAACATGGGATGCCAAAAATAACCTTTGTTTGCCTGGCATCATCTATTGTGTTGTGAGAACAGCTATCTTAAGACACCCCTGCTACAGGCTAAAGGGTTCGTTTTGACTGAGTGGTAGTATTATCTGACAAAGAACGCTGAATAAAGCATGCAGACCTGTTTATGCCAAAAAGCCCCTCGGTCAGAGAACATATTTCACATAATATGAGAAGGTGTAATACCATCGTGATTTTCTAGCATTCTCATCTCCTGGATAAAACAACTTGAGTACATGTGCGTCCCTTATTCTTTTATTATCTGATTTCACTTATAGGGCCACAAACACAAACATTGACAGGTTTAATACTGTGTGATTTTTAACCCTTATGCGGTCTTCGTTTGGGGTGTGCACTCCTGGTCTTTGGGGTCTCTAGAGAATTTTGTAACAAAATAATTGTTTTTTTTTAACAAATGTAATTTTACTCTGTTTATTAATGTTTTTAATCCACATTTGTGTAGTTTTTTGATGATTAATGATATGTTCAAAATTTATATACTGTAAATAAAAAAATATTTTTAAATAGGTTTTTATACAAAAATAGATTTTTTGATAAAATTCACTTTATAAAAGACCCAGATTTCTAACTTTAATTCATGGGGATAAAATTGATCATTTGACATGGTTTATTGTACGATTTTTCCCATCTTTTTGAAAATTCCGTTTTAAAAGTAAAAAATTTTCACTTTTACCAGTAGAGTGCAGAGCTCCACTATTTGCTACATGTGCTATTAGACAACTTAGATTTTCAGTTGGATTCATATTATGGATTGGATTCATATTATTCATACATATTATGAAATCACAACAAAAAAATGACTTTTTGTTTAGCATTTTTTGTACTGAAAAAAACTGTTTTTCAATAATGTTACATTATGATACAATCAAACCTGAACAAGATGTTACAAAGAGAAAATTTGCAGTCTTTAGAGTTTCATTTATCTTCATCTGTTTTTCATATAATTCTACAAAGTTAATCTAAACATCAGTTACTAACTGTAAGAGAACTGTGTGTCTGTGCTAAATTGTTATTTTGCATTGTGGATGTTTTTTGGATTGTTGGAAGTGTGCCACTTTATTTTTGTCTATGTGTGATCTGCGTTGTTAATGATTTTGTGGATGAATTTTGTCCATTTTCTAAGTGCCATGGGTTTGACTTTAAAATCAAGATATTACACATAAAATCAAGATATCATTCCAATTTTTTTATTTGTAAATCTAGAAAGTATTGACCACTTTGCAAAGTGTCATGCCATTTATACAGAGATGACCTTTTTATTTTTATTTTAGCAAACGTCATTTGCGGGTCAAAAAGACTCCGAGAAGACCGCGTAAGGGTTAAAGACAGACTGAAAAGTTGTGAAAAGTTGTTTAATATTAGTTCAGGATTCAATCTAGTAGTAAAATGTGGAAAATGAAAACATTAAAAGTTATAAAACTTCTTTAATTTGCATGAGCTTTATACTTATACTTGTAACCACAAACAGCTAAAAACAATGCTTTATGTCCCCGCTGTCAACTTCTTAGCTGGAAAAGGGTTCTTTAGACAAAGGATACAAAAAATGTTCATTTTAGAATTGTTCTTTACACAGCGAGTAACTGAACAAAATTATTCAAAACTCTTTCATTATTTAACCCCTTCGGGCATTGAAGGATGTTGAGCATCACAAATGCAGTGATGTCCTTTATAGTGGACACAGGGTCTGAATGGGTTAAGGCCTGTCCAATAACATTCCCTGACATTAAAAGGTTCTACTTTTAAATATGTTTTATCTCATAGTAAGAGTTTTAACTTGGAAGGGTGATAATGATGACATAACCGCATACTATAGGAACAAAATATTCTGAGCAATGTAATCCTAGTACAACACTGCCATCTGCTGGTAAATATAAAAAATCTGACATAGTGACAACTTCGGTTCCTATAGTTTCACCATTTTTCTAAGGAGCAGTGATGAGGATTGTCTCGAACCTACACCGTAAAACGTTGCTGTAATTTCGCAGCAGGTTTGCCAGTACCTTACTGTAGATTTAATGTACAATTTTGTTTTAAGCATAAATTTACCTAGTGTATATATTTTCTTTCATAAAACAGGACTAAATATCTTGGGTCACTTTTCTTTTTATGTAAATGTATCGTAATTTAAGTATTTTTACAGAAAACAAGAGAAAAATGCTTAGGAAGAATGTCATTTTTTGCAGTCTTGCTGTGCTAATGCCAGTCTCTTCTTGCTCATTTTGAATCTCAAAAGTCAAAGTGTTTTCATTTTTATTAAAGTAATTGAAAACAGTACTAATTGGAAAGTATAATAAGTAATTAAATCTATAGTAAGTTACTGGCAAACCTGCAAAAACTACAGCAAAGTTTTACGGTGTATATTACAATCCTTGATACTGTATAGCCATTTGACGTTATGACTTAAGACAAAGTTATTTTCTCACAGCTTGTTTAAGAAAATTGAGGTCATTGAGAATAGTTGCAGATCTGGTGACTTTTCAAAAACATCTTACAGCGCAAGCCATTCTGTGCATTAGGAGTGCTCACTATCTGACAGCTACAGTAACTGCTTTCCTGCGTTCAGATTACAGAAAATTCATTGCATTCAAAAAGATCAACTTTAATTTCCATTCTATATGCATGCATGTGCAATAAATATGCATGCTGCAGAACCCACACAAGGTGATTCAAGCCTACTAACAGTTTACCAACATACTTATGACTTGTATGTTACTCTGGACAGATTATATGAAATGAACACAGACTCAAAATCCATAAACGGAGAAATTGAAATTTCTCAATAATGGCTTGTACTGCAATGTAATTAGTATCAAGATTATTTATTGCTATTTATAACATGTAAGTTAACAAAAGATAGCAAAATCCAGCAATATGGCAGCTCTTATAAAGTACAGAAAAAAATCTGTTATCTTTATTGTTTCACGGGCAATAATAGTAATATCTTATAAACTATGACACAAAAACATTTGAATCTTAAAAAATCTTCAAATGTATTTAATAATTTACATTAGCAAAAAACACTTGCTTACACTGTAAAAGTAATGTTTACTTATTTTTTTGTGTAAATGTGTGCAACATTTTTAGTGAATTTTACTTTAAAAAAACTGTATGGAAAATTTTGATTAAAAAATTAAGAAAATTTTACTTAAAAACTGTAAAAAATGTAACAAAAAATATATAAGTCAATCCTATAGTTGTTTTTTAAATTGTAATGCAATGAATCATCTTGCATCAGAAATGCAATGAATAATGTGAATCATGTCTGCCTACCACCAAGCTACCACCAAACTCTAAACAATTGAATATAATTATGTAAGTATAAAAATACATACCTTGCATTTTATTACATTAGGGGGCGGTTTCCCGGACAGGGATTATTTTAAACCAGGACTAGGCCTTAGTTAAATTAGGATATTTAAATTGTTTTTAAAAACATACTTTACAAAAAAACATTACTGGTGTGCATTTTGAGACAAAACGGTCACACTGAAGTGCAGGTTGTTTTCGATCAAGACACCTCTAACATTTAAGTTAGTCTGGGACTAGGCATAAACCCTGTCTGGGAAACCGTCCCTAACATTACTAAAAAAATAAATAGAA